>NC_080859.1:24671278-24982574 GCF_030435755.1 Ochotona princeps | reverse complement strand
GGTGCCATGCACTGCTGAAAAAAATGTATAATCTGTGGCCTTAGGGTAAAAAATTCTATAAATGTCAACCAAGTCCAGTTGTTCTATTGTTTGTATGAGTTCTGTTGTTTCTTTGTTGAGTTTTTGTTTTGTTGATCTGTCTATAGTTGTTAGTGGGGTGTTAAGATCACCCACTATTATTGTGTGCATATCTATGTCTCCCCTTAAGTCCGTGAGTAATTGCTTCACGTAGCTAGGTGCGTTTGAATTTGGTGCATATATGTTCACAATGGTAATTACTTCCTGATGGATCAGTCCCTTCACCAATATATAATGTCCTTCCCTGTCCTTTTTGATGTGTGTCAGATTGAAGTCCACATCATCTGAAATTAAGACAGCTACCCCAGCCTTTTTTTCTCGTCCATTGGCATGAAATATCTGTTTCCAACCTTTCACTTTCAGCTTCTTTGAATCTCTTCTGGTTAGATGTGTCTCTTGTAGGCAACAGATAGTTGGGTGCTGTTTGATAATCCATTCTGTTAATCTATGTCTTTTGATTGGTGAGTTCAGGCCATTTGTGTTGAGAGTTAAAATTGAGAGGTTGTGATTTTGCCCTGCCATACTTGTTTTTGTGGGTGTTGATATCTGTGTTATTGCCCTTCCTTGTGTGGACTTTAGTGGGGAGACTTTCCTGTTTGCCATCTTTGCTTATGATTCACCTCCTTTTTTTCTGGAATTAGTGCATTTCTAAGGAGATTTTGTAGAGCTGGTTTTGTGCTGGCATATTCTTCTAATTTCTCTTTGCTGTGGAAGTATTTGATTTCGTTCTCAAATACGAATGAGATCTTTGCTGGGTACAATAGTCTTGGTTGACAGTTGTTCTGATTCAGGATTTGGAAGATCTTTGTCCATTCTCTTCTTGCTTGTAAGGTCTCTTCAGAAAAGTCAGCCGTGATCCTGATTGGTTTTCCCCGGTATGTGATCTTTTCTCTGCTTCGTACTTGTCTCAGGATTCTTTCTTTGTCTTCGTTGGAGTGGAACTTGAGCACCATATGTCTGGGTGAAGATCGCTTTGGGTCATATCTGCTGGGAGTCCTCTGACCGTCCTGGATTTGAGCTGGATTCATGTTCCAAGTGTTTTGAAAGTTTTCCTGTATGATTTCGTCGAGCACCATTTGCATTCCTGATTCTTTTTCCGCTCCTTCAGGAAGGCCAATAATCCTAATATTTGATTTTCTGAGGTTGTCTTTCATTTCTTGTATGGTCTTATTCGCTTTGTTCAGACTTGTCTCCAGCTGTTTCATGAACTGGGTGTGTTCGTTTTGTGTGTCTTCCGTTTCAGAGATCCTCTCTTCTGCTGTATTTGTTCTGTTGGTTAGGCTCTCAATTTTGTGCTCTAAGTCAAGGATTTTACTTTTCATTTGTTGTATTTCTGAGGCTATGTGGTTCTTGAATTCCTTGAAGTCCTCCCAATTCTTCTCATTGTCTCTGACATATTTTAACATTATTTTTTTGAATTCCTTGTCTGGTAGATCTTCTATGTCTTCATCTCGCATCTCCGAAATAGACATTGGCTTTCGATCCTTTATTGGTAGGGTGTTGGCACTCTCATCTGGATCATTACCTTTTCTGGTATTTCTTCCCATTGTGTTAGTGTTTCTTTTTTGAGAGACCTAGGCACCAGTGTGCTGAGGGGTCTCCAAGCACTATCCTGTAGAGATCGGAGTCTGCAGGCGTGGAGTAGCAGGGTGTGGGAATTTTCAAGGCACTTTTGGTGCGTCTCCAGAACACTGGACCTCAGGGCGCCTCTTCCAGGGCCCAGAGGATTCAAAGCGCACTCTCAGCTCGTCCCCTACAGGTATGCTACCACAGGGCGTGGGGGAGTGAAGGCACTCTCTGTGCGCGCACCCTGTTTACTGGATCACAGGGCTCGGAGCAAGGTACTATAGGGCGTGGGGTGTTCCAGGTGCTCTCTGGGAACGCCTCCTGCGCAGGTCCGCCCACCCCAGCACTTGCAGGGGACCGACCGCCCCGGCGCTAGCAGGGAACTGCCCAGCCCAGAGGCGTGCTTGGGTTCCTGTGGGATAGCACCGCCCAGCTGAGTGCCACACCGCAAAGGCACAGGGGAGTATCCAGTGTGCCTTTTGCCTTTCTCCCAGACACAGTTTTGGCAGTCTCAAGGCACTCGCCCTGTGTCTCTAGAGGCTGGAGCCTGGGGGGGGGGAGGGGCGGGGAGACCAATTGTGTTCAGGCTCTGTCCGTGCCCCTGGGGGGCCAACTCCCGAAGCCCCCAACCCACCACTGTCCCCACCCAACTCACTCAAACCTCAGGTTCTTGCAGTCTGCCTCTTCCTCTGGTGGGAATCCTGTCCGCCAGTGCGTCTCCCGACTGCTGCGTCCGTTGCTGGTCTCGGGCGGGTCGCGATGGAGCCTGGAGGCTGCGGCTGGTGCAGGTCCCGGGGGTTGGCGACCAGGGTGGGCAGATGCCGGCAGGTCCCGGTGATTCAGGGTCCTGGTGTCCGCAGCGGGGCAGGTCCTGGCGAGTCCTGGTGACCAGGGTGCAGCTCACCATTTCTTATTCTGCGGAACTGCAGGGAAAGGGTGCTCTGAGTGGGAGACTGGGGGGCCTGTGCCTGAGTTGTGGGTGTTCTGTGCTGTCGGCTCTGCAGACAAATAAAGGGGGCTTGAGGACGGCAGAGCAGGAGGACATATGCGCTGGCCTGTGCCCTCCCTGCATTCCTGGATGCCCAAGGATTTCTCTGTGGTTGATTGGGAATTAAAGGCCAATATGCCGACATGAAGGCCTCACAGGTGGCCTTGCCTGACACCTACTTCTCCCTGCATATTCTGGATCCTGGCCAGGAACCAATCAGCATGAAACCACTTCTGCTCACACACTGCAAAGAGAAAGGTGTGTGAGGCCCCCTCCTGGGTCTGAGAGAGAGAGAAAGAGAGAGAGAGAGAGAGAGAGAGAGAGAGAGAGAGAGAGAGAGAGATATGAAGAGGCCCAATCCCAGCCTGGCTGCTTCCTCCCTCTCTCCTTTTCCTCATCTGGACCTTACCTGCAAATGGGGAACAGAGAAGACTGAATTATTGTCACATTCTCACTCAATTTCAATCCACCCCCATTTCCTCTCTCTTCTTTCACATCCCTGTTTCCATGGCACATCTTTTCTGTTCCTGAAGAACTTCTTGGGTCTTGCAAGATCTCACAAGAAGGACAGACAGACACAAGGACACTGCAGAATAGCTCAACTGCGTAATCCTCCACTTTCACTTTCAAGTCCCTGAGGCTTCACTTCTGATCTAACTCCCTGTTTATGGCCTGGGAAAACAGTGGAGGGTGGTCCAAGTGTATGGGGCCCTGCACCTGTGTGGGAGACCTGGAAGAAGCTCCCAGCTCATGGATTTGGATCAGATCGGGTCACCTCTGGCCGTGGTTATGGCCATTTGGGGAGTGCGCTGGCAGGTGGAAATCTTTCTCTGTGAAAGCGGGATAGTGGGGGATACTGGCATTGTGGCTTATCAGGAGACATGCACTAACCAGCCTGTCAGCAGACACACTGGCCTTGCCATATGGGAACACCGATATGATCTGGTTCCTGACTGCTGGCTTCGGCCTAGCCTGGCCTCAGCTGCTGTGACACAGGAGGGAGAGAGTCCTTCCACACTTTATGACAATGCCGCCTGGGGAGGGCCATCCAGGAGAGACAAGGATGGAGGAAAGGTCCCCCTCCCTCCTGGCACATATTGTGGGAACGGACTTGGGGTGAGGCACTGGCTGGGTTTTAGCTGTGTGTATAGGGAAGTCTGTTGTACCATCTCTCTCTTTCTTACTGGATGAGGTTCCCTGGGAGAGCTGGGGCCTGGGCCTGAAAAAACGTGGCCCAAGGGGTGAATATGGAACTGACCCCTGGGCTCGAGACTCAGTGTTGCCGTTGTTATTTCTTGTTTTTGCTCTTCCTCCTCCCCATCCTTCATCTTCCCTGTCCCCATCGCAGCCCTAACTACTCCACACCGGGAACCGCAGTGGTTCCAGATGGTCTGCGCGCCATCTAGTGGCCTGTCACATTACTTAAAATTAAAAATCTGCTCCAAATAAATCAAGGACTTAAATCAGCACCCAGAAATCATCAAAATGTTAGAAAAAAAAAAACATGGGAAGCACTCTCCAAGATATAGGAATAGGGAAAGACTTATTGGAAAACACACCAAAAGCACAGGCAGTCAAAGCCAGAATAAACAAATGGGAAAAGATTAAACTAAAAAAAAGCTATATGGCAAAGGATACAGGTAGCCTAGTGAAGAGGCAACCAACGAAATGGGAAAAAAGCTTTGCACACTACACAACATAGGGGTCTAACATCCAGGATCTACAAAGAGCTTCAGAAATCCAGGGACAGAAACAAATAATAACTTGTGAAGGAATGGGCAAAGGGAATTAACAAACATTTTTTTTCAGAAGAACAAATTCAAATGGCTAACAGAAGTATGAAAAGATGCTCAGGCTCCCTAGACATCAAAAAGATACAAATGAAAACCACATTGAGGTTCTACCTAACTCCAGTGAGGGTCACCTGCTTTCAGAACTCTACTACCCACACATGCTGGTATGGATGTGGGAAGAAAGGTACCCCCCTCACTACTGCTGGGAGTGTTAGGCTAGTAAAACTAATATGGACCTCAATATGGAGAGTGCTTAGAATAGTGCAGATAAACTTGCCATATGACCCTGCTCCTAGGAATAAATCAAAAGGAAATGAAATCTGCATATGAGAAAAATATCTGTAATTCTGTATTTACAGTGGCACAGTCTACAATAACAAACATGGAAACAAACCAGATGAACGCTCAAAGAGGAGTCCTTAAAGAAACTGTGGTGCATCTTACCTTCAAGGAAAAGTTACTCTGTCGTTAGGAGTCCTTCAGGATTGATTCACAACCCACAAGCATAGTGGCCTTAACATGGATGTATCTAGACAGCAATTCCACACCCACAAGACCCCAAAGCTCGCTGCTGGGTGGCCAGCATGCCATAGCCCAGGATTCACTCGCTGCGTGCCAGTGGTGGCTGTGGTTAGAGCCCCAAACATCGAATCAGACCTGGCTCAGATACTTACAGCATTTGCCAGGTTCTAGAAGCTCCCATTTCCCAGGCCCCGAAGTAGAACTCCCTTAGGCCCCTCCTGCTGCAAGGTGGTGGCAGTGGGCAGAGCCAGTGCCCACCGTAGCTCTGAAGAGATCCCTTCATAGTGTGCTTATCGCAAAGGGAGAAATTTCTCAAGTCAGGTCAGTCCAGGACTTGCTCACCGAGTAGCAGTGGTGACTGGCTAGGACATACAGTACAACCTGGACCACCCAAGCCCCGAGGTAAAACTCCCCTAGGTCCCTCACGCGACAAATTAAAAATTCAATGGAAAGTCTCAACAATAGAATAAATGAGGCATGATAGGAAGATAGCTGTTGTCACAATGAAGACACAAAGAGCTGAAAGCAGAGCTGGGCTAGGCTAAAAATAGTATTTAAGAACTAAGAGACACTACAAAAAACATCAAATATAACAGTTATGAGAGTCCCAGAAGGTGCAGAAAGAGAAGCTGGGTTTAAAAGTATATTTAATGAAATAATAAAGGAGAATTTTTCTAATTTGGAGAAAGAATTGAGAAACAACTTCCAGGAGGGGCACAAAATTCCCAACAGGGTTGACCAAAAGCAATCTTCACTACGACACATGATAGTCAAGTTCTCTTCAATCAAACAAAAGGAAAAGATCTTTAAATGTGCACATGAAAAAAATCAATTGACATATAAAGAATGCCACTTAAATTCACAGGAGATCTCTCACAGGAAACTCTACAGGCCAGAAGAGACTGGAGTGACATATTCCAGATTATAAAAGCCAAAATTGTTGGCCTAGGATAACTTACTCAGCAAAACTTTCCTTTGACTTTGAAGGGGAAATAAAATTCTTCCACAGTAGAGAAAAGTTAAAAGAACAAGCCTCTTCCTAAACTGCCCTACAAATGATATTTAAAGATGTTCTCTTGACAAAGAAGAGAAATAGCATCCGCCAAAACCAAGGCAAGTGTGAAGAACATTCCAGTAAAATAACAATAGAAGATAAAAATCAGTAAGTAACCCATTGCTAAAGTGACAGGACCAAACTACACCTATTTATATTAACCCTGAATATAAAAGGCGTAAACTCATCAATCAAACATCATGGTTTAACAGACCGGATTAATAGCACAAAGCCCATCTATTTGTTGCCTACAGGAGATACATTTCACCAAAAAAAGATCAGCAGAAACTATATTTCATTGATTTTGATGTTTTCTGTTTTTAGTTTCATCTTTTCAAAATATTTTTTTTTTCGTCCAGCAGCCTGTTGGCTGCTGGTGGGTGCCAGGCCGGGATCGTCTCCATGCTCCGAGCCCTGATTCCAGCCACCGTGTCCATGTGGTGACCTGTCCCTGGGCAGCCAGTGTGCCATTCGGCGCCAGGCTCCACCTGCTGGCTGCCCAATGGCCAGCTCTGAGGTTTGTGGGCTTTGAATTGCTGCTTAGGTATCTCCATGTTAAGCCCACTGTACTTCTGGGATGTCAATCAATCCTAAAGACCCCCAACAACAGGGTAAGGGGGGGTAATGAAACCTAGTAGGTTGGAGGAGAGGGACCAGATAATCTTTATGGATAAGACTGAAATCCTGTGTAGTACTTGTAATCATTGAACAGTGATGACTACCGAACACCAGTCCATGCAAAAGCTAAGGCTGGGGGTCTTATCTAGCATGCTCATATCCTATTACCTGACATGATGGTGGATCAGGAAATGGGTCACATTAGGCAGGGCCATGACATTAACTAGCACACGAGCGAACCATATCCGGGGGTAGATTCTGTGGGGGATGTGTGGGCCAAACCTCGTGGAAATACTAGCCCCACTGGTTAGCTCAAGAGTTGAAGGGGTGATGGACTAAGCTGGTGTGACCAAAGAGCCTGCCATCACTCACAGGTAAAGGAATCAACAGCCATCTGGATGGGTCAAGGCAGCAGCACCCGAATGTGCATCCTGAATAGGTTGTGGGGTAGGTTGCAACGTTCACCAGCTCATACAAGGCCAATTGGAAGGCCAGACTATGCCAGACACTGGCCTAAAACCC
Organism: Ochotona princeps; assembly: GCF_030435755.1. NCBI lineage: Eukaryota > Metazoa > Chordata > Mammalia > Lagomorpha > Ochotonidae > Ochotona > Ochotona princeps. Next base: position 24,975,433 of record NC_080859.1, on the reverse strand, counting down.
AATGGCATGTATGAGAACTAGGTCCGGGAGTGGGTCAAGTGGAGGAACTTGGGAAACTCCCCTGGCAGGTCCTTGCTCCCACTGGTGAACACATGGTCCAGACCTGGGGGTCAGACAAGCTGGGCAAAGGAAAGTTGGTGGACAGATATATCATACATGTGGAGAGCCCCTCCAGGGTGCCAGGGAGGAGCGTCAATGTTCCACACTTATTGTCATATATAATTTCACATTAACTTATTGATGTATCTCCTATTTACAGAGGAGAAACCACAGTGAGGTTCAGGAAAATGTACAAGGTCATGAGTTTGCAAGTAGAGGACTAAAGATTCCTTTTTGGTTTTTTTTTTTTAAATATTTATTTATTTTTATTGGAAAGTCATATATACAGAGAGGAGGAGAGAGAGAAAAAAAGATCTTCCGTCCAATGATTCACTCCCCAAGTGACCACAATGGCCAGTGCTGTGCCGATCTGAATCTCCTGGGTTTCCCACGTGGGTGCAGGGTCCCAAGGCTTTGGGCCATCCTCGACTGCCTTCCCAGGCCACAGGCAGGGAGCTGGAGAGGAAATGTGTCTGCTAGGATTAGATCCAGCGCCCATATGGGATTCTGGCACGTTCAAGGCAAGGACTTTAGCTGCTAGACCATCACGCTGGGGGCCAACTAAATATTTCTAACCAGCTCTCTCCTTTGCAAGATTCTAATTGCTCCTGTGCTGCCTCACAAGTAATCTGCTGCAAGCAAGAAACAGAATCCCTGCCGTGTGGCAACAGAGGCATTTGGAATGGGCATCCCAAGCACTTTGGTTCTCTTCCCGACCTCCCAGTATGCAGCCCTCTGCAAACATTCCTCCTGGCACTTACTTGACAGCCACATTTTCACAGGTGGGACAGGGTCATTGGGAGAGATGTCAGTCTCAGAAATTCAATCGTCAAGGCTGAAAGCAATCCAGATGCCGTCTGGTTGGGCTCTGACTTTACAAAGAAAATAATGACACGTGGACTTAGTATAACTGACCTGACCCCCAGGTCTGTAAGTTTGGACATTTCAAGAGACAGTTTGAACCTCATGTGCTAGTATCTGCTTTATTAATGCTACTTTTAAAATTTTAATTTCCTTGAGAAACAGGGAGAAGAGAGCTTTTGTCCAGTGTGTCACTCTCCAGACGCCTAAAAGAGCCTAGGGCCAAAGTTGGCAGGTAAGCACCGATTCAGGACCTCCCCTGTGAGTAACAGAAACCTGATCTGTTAGCTGTCCATCAGCGATGGCTTGGTGCATGGAGCTGATAATAACACGCATGGACTTCTGACTGATGGTGAATAGCCACAGTTTATTAGTGGCATCAGACTTTTATAGACCAAGGGTCACATAGGATAAGGGAGGAGATATTGAGCTTATCTAAAGAATCCATCAATTGTTTCTATACCCTTGTTGGGAACTCTTTTGTTTTGTATATCCCATCAAATGTTCCCACTCACATGCTGTCCACTCAGTTGTTCTCATACAAATGATATCCAAGGGCCCAGAGCTGTAGCCTAGCAACTAAAGTCCTTACCTTGAACCTGCCGGGATCCCATATGGGCACCAGCAGCTCCACTTCCCATCCAGCTCTGTACTTGTGGACTGGGAAAGCAGTCAAGATGGCCCAAAGCCTTGGGGCTCTGCACCCGCGTGGGAAACCTGGAAGAGCTCTAGGCTCCTGGCTTCAGATCGGCGCAGCACCAGCCATTGCGGGTAGTGAATCATCAGATGGAAGATCTTCCGCATTGTCTCTCTTCCTCTCTGTATATCTGACTTTTCAATAACAATAAGTAAATCTTTAAAAAAAAGATATCCAATAAATTATACAAATGGTATCCAATCAGTTGCTCTCATACAAATGTTATCCTATCAATTGTAATCCTAAGCTCACTATTCTAGAATCACAATGTGCTTCTACACTGGCCTTGCATGTTATTTATTTTATAAATTTAAATTTTTATAGCAGAACCACTTAAAAGCAAATTCAACTATTACAAAGTACAAGGGGAGTATTAGAATTTCCCCTTTGCTTTTTCCTTTTTCATAGTAATAATAGATTGCAAGGGGAACTGGTTGTACTCCAAAGAGATAGACAGTGGTAGAACTGAAGCTAGCATTCTGCAATGTTCCCATACATGGCCCTGATTATTGCATCTATATATAAGAAGGTGTTTTTTTTTCCTCAGCTTGGATGTGTTTTGTCTTATAAAAATGTTTATTCAGCAATATAAAACAGATTTATTTCATTTCTTCTTGAAGACACATCCATTCTTAGCTTTCTAGTTCTGTTTCCACAATAAAGCTGGGTTTGTAGCAGCTCAGATTTGAATGCACTACTATGTTAGGACCATGGGCAGCCAGGGCACAGGAGACATCACTCTCCAATGTTGGGTCCTGTGGGCCCATCCCATGAGTCAGGCTCAACTGAACTGAGCATGGATCCTTGACCCTGTAATGGAGGAAGTTCAGAACTGAAACGGGAGGCATTTTTCATCATACAGCACTGCCTGCTGACCCAGCTGGGCATTCCTGACAACCCAAAGAACTCCAAAGAGTGGACAACCATGAGATAGTGCTCTGAGATAATGAATACAATGAGTCTCCCTGAGCCACCCAGAAATATGAACCAGTGTTCACTGTTCTGCAGCGATGGGCTTGGTACATGGAGCCTGAAGTAACACACGTGGACTATCGTGTTGGTGAGATAGCCAAAGTTTATTATCAACATCAGACTTTTAAAAGACAGTTCTCACATAGGCATCCAGGGAGGAGGGCTTAAGCCATTGGCATTTCAACAGCAAGAGACAGTTCCCAAAACACAACTTGTTTATCTAGCAGGTCCTTCATCTAAACCTGTAAACCAGGAGTTTTCTTGTTCATTCCTCTCCATATTAACTGCTACTGGCAGCTTCTGGATGAATTGCCACTAGCTCTAGTTTTGTATGGCAAAAGATTCACAATGTCCTTATACAAACCAGAATGAAAGCTGACACAATTTTCTAATGAGTGAGAAATGACAAGGGAGGCAAGACAGACAAGTCATGGTTCAGTTTGACCCTGGGGCCTGGGTGAAGAGGACATCCAGCAGCCTAGTGAATGCTCAGAGCACACAAGCCAGGTCATACTCAATGCTTGGGGCCCTGGTCACAAGGCCACCTCTGCCACGTGGTGAGTCCTGGGCTTGCCTGCGCTCAAGAGGCTTCTCCTTTCCTGCTGAGTACGCTGGGAGGGGATCTCTTGGGAAGAAAAGGGGCCTAGGCTTCACTCACCACCAACATTGTGCAGCAGGAGAGACCCAGGAGAGTTGGACCTCAGGGCCTGGGTGTAGAGGACATCCACCAGCCTACCAGCTGCTGGGAGTACCCAAGCCATGTCAGAATCAATGCTTGGGGCCATGGCCATGGCCACTACTGAAACACAGTGAGCTGGCTTCCTGGCGGTGAGCTCTGGGGTCTTGGGGGTGTAGAATTGCTGCCTAGGTACGTCCAAGAATGAGACCACTGTGTGTGTTGGTGAGGAATTAATCCTGAGGGACTCCCAATGATAGGGTCACTTTCCTTGAAGGTAAGTAAGGTTACTGGAACCTGGTAGTTTAGAAGGTAGAGACTGGACGATCTGTGTGGGTCAGATTGATATACCACCGTGCCTGTAAGTCCTGTGTAAGACACGTTACCACCAAAAAATGCTGACCACCATAAGCCAGTTCATGAAAAAGCTAAGACTGGGGACCTGTGTAGCAGGACAAGATCATAGTACCTGACAGAATGTCAAATAAGGGACCAAGAACAGTCTGGACAGATCCAGACTGCAGCACCTGCATGTGCATCCTAAAACAGGCTGTGCGACAGGCCAGGCCACAAGGTTCACAGCTCATACAAGGCCAAGATGGAAGAGCAGACTATGCCAGGCCCTGGCCTAACACCCACTGGCATCTATTAGATCTGGGTCTGGGAGGGGGTCAAGTGGGGAAACCTGAGAAACTAGCCTAGTGAGTCACAACTCTCACTGATGATGATATGGTCTAGGCCTGGGGGTCGGGCAAGCTGGGCATAGTACCTCCAAAGACTGGCTAATGTGTGGATTGCTTAAGCAGGGCTGAGCAAACCTTAGCTCACAAGCAAGAACAGAATCTGGACTGGGGCCAGGTGCAATAGTGTAGCAGTTAAAGTCCTCGCCTTGAACACACCAGAATCCCATATGGGCACCAGTTCTAATCCCAGCTGTTCCATTTCCCATCCAACTCCCTGCCTGTGGACTGGGAAAGTAGTCAAGGATGGCCCAAAGCTTTGGGACTGTGCACCCATGTGGGAGACCTAGAAGAGGCTCCTGGCTCCTAACTTCAGATTGTCTCAGCTTCAGCCATTGTGGCCACTTGGGGAATGAACAATCGGATGCAAGATCTTCCTCTCTGTCTCTCTTCCTCTCCATATATCTGCCTTTCCAATAAAAAAAAAAATAATAATCTAAGAAAGGAAGAAAAAAAGAAAAATAAATAAGTAAATAAATAAATAAATCAGGCTGGAACAAAGGTCATAGCAAACTAGGCTGTTATACCCACTGGTCTACATGAGCCAGGGATGCCAAGCTGCACTATGTAGGCAAAGGCCAAGACAGGTGAGGGGCAATGCCAAGTTGGGTTATAGCAATCACTGACACGTGGACAATCTATGGCTGGAACAAGTCTAGTTGGGGTTCCCATTGGTGAATGTGGGGGCCAAAGTGGGGGCTGCATTCTGATCTGGACATGGCTTCAGTGTCTCTCAGCACAAGTGTGGACTGAGGCTAAGTGCACTGAATCAGGCTAGACTCCAGCACCAACTGGTGCTCTGGAGGACCAGGGTAGATGTAGGATGGGCTAGGCTAGGTCTCTGCCCCTACTGAGCCATATGTCAGCTGTGTCTGAGTGTGGACCAGTCTTTCCTGGGCTGAAACATCAAGCAGTAACAACCAAAATGGGTTGAAGGCCAGTCAGGAAAAGCTACTGTTCCTGCCAGGACAGGAGGTGGACTAAGTAGGGCTGCCCCATGGACCCACTGGTGTGCATGAGATCTGATAAAGGAAGATGTTCTGATGGACGAGCTTGAGAAATTCCATGTTGGGACACAGTCCCTGTGGGTGAGTGCAAGAACCACAATAGGGAACAGCCTAGACCAGGCCAGGGAACAGTTCCAACTGGCCTGCATTTAGCACAGATCCTGGCGGTCCAGGCTGAACCAGTTCAAATCACCTGCTAGCGAAACTGAGTACCAGAACAGTGTGTGGGTCAGGCTGGTTTCAGTTGCACACATACCACTACACATGAGGACTGGCACTGGGTGCCAGCTGGACTGGGCTAGGCTATAACCCCCAACAACCTGAGCTGGAATTAGGGGTGGGCCAGGGCAGGCCAGACTAAAGCACCCACTGGCAAAAGCCAAACTGGGCCACAACACCCAATCAGCAGATGCAAGACTTGGTGGAGGGAGGTGGCAAAGCTGGTAGGGGGAATGTGGAGGGTCCCCTGCTGCATTACCATTCCCACTGGAGAGCATGAGTTGGGATGGGAGCAGACCAGACTAGGCAGAATTACAATACCTGTGGGTCTCATGTCAGCTAGATCAGAGAAAAGCCAGGCTGGGCTGACTGTTGCTACTGGTACAAGCATGTCAGAGTGACTGTGTGTTGGTTGGGCTTTGTCGCAGCATGATCTGGCAGATGTTGGCACTGGGGGCTAATTCTGTCAACTTAAACTGCAGAGCCACTTGGAGAGTGCATGATCCAGGTGTGGGAGTGGACCAGTAGGGAAACAATGGGCACTGACCTCTTCGGTTGCCACTCCGACTGGTGAGTGTAAGAACAAGTACAGGGACAGGCATGGGTTAGACAGAGTAGCAAACAGCGGCACATGTGTGGGCTGGATAGTGGGGCTAGTTGATTCAACTAGGCTTCAATGCCCATTGCTATGATGTATAAGAGCTGAATGGGATGTGGGACTGACTGGACCAGTCTGCTGTACCTACGTGCAAGCATGGGAACCAGGGTAGGGGGCATGCCTGGTGGGGATTATTGCGGATCTCTCTTACTAGGCTGTAGCTCCCAAAGGTTTGTGTGAGTGCCAAGTGTGTGGTGGGCAGGATCGGGCTGGATTGTAACATCCATTGGTTCATGTGGAAGACAGGGGTGGAAACAGAACAGACCAAGCAATTGCAACCATCAACACATGTGTAAGCTGATTGGGGCGACAGACTTTGCCATACCCTACACTGGCATGCACACACAAGAATCAGATTTGGGATCACCTCAGACAAAGTTTCTTTGGGAATCTCTCCAGCTGAGCTGCTGATGCAGAACCCCAATTATGAAGAGAATTGCAAGTTTCATAGTCTGACCATGGAGTGCATGTGCCAAAAGCTGAGCCTCCTCAGTGACAGAGATGGATCAGTGGACAGCATGTCCAAGTGCACATGAAGGATATCACAAACCATAGGAACCTGCAAAGGATGCCCAGTACCACAACAGAGAGTGGAGGACAGAACACATCAATCATCTACCCTGCCTTGTGCTGGTAGTGAATATCTAGGCAAACGAAGACTCTAAGGTGGACTATGTCAGCCAGTGGATTCTGGAGGGATTTCAGACTTCATTATGCTTCAAATGACAAGATTGTCAGGAATTCAGAACTGTTGAACTATCAAAACCACTTGAGAAGGACCCTCGGAACACGCTCCACGTCGGGGACTTGGGATGGGTGGGAGTCTGGGTGGAGTTCCTCCCTTTATCTCTCCCTTCACCTCAGATACAGAAAAAAATATATAATATTGAAATCCACTTTCCTGTAGCCCTTGATCCTTTGTGCCCTAATCAAATATGTAAAGATTCTTAAAAAAAAAAAAAAAAAACAATTAAAAAGAAGAAGAAGAAGAAGAAAAAGGACCCGGCACGGTGGCCTAGTAGCTAAAGCCTTTGTCTTGAATGTGCCGGGATCCCATATGGGCGCCGGTTGTAATCCCAGCAGCTCCACTTCCCATCCAGCTTCCTGCTTGTGGCCTGGCAAAGCAGTCGAGGACGGCCCAAAGCTTTGGGACTCTGCACCCATGTAGTAGACCCAGAAGAGGCTCCTGGCTGAGATCAGCGCAGCACCGGCCGATGTGGTCACTTGGGGAGGGATTATCTTCTTCTCTGTCTCTCCTCCTCTCTCTATAATCTTACTTTCCAATAAAAAAAAAAAATCTTTTTTTAAGAAAAAACATGGTTAATAGTGTAACTCAAAAATAAAAAAGCATTATTGAAAGCCCAAGAGGAATAAACCTGGAAGAGACAAGTCAAAATTGAACCAAGAACAAGGACTAACCACTCAGCCAGGCATTATAGAACCAAAAAAAATATTCCATCAGAAAATGCAATGCGACTGAAGTGGATGACAGAAAACAAATCCATGTGGCCTAGGATAGAATCCAAGGGAAACCATCAAAAGGCTTTTTCCCAGAGCCAGAAGCCAGGGAATGGCCAGACGTTGCCCCAGCTTCCATCCATCTTATCTCAATAAACACATTTCTATCATTGCGGTTCATTTCTTCTTAAGTCAGAAACAATAATTTATTCAAGAGTATATGCTGAAATTGAAGACTTGCTAATCATTCATCAATACAGTACTTTTATTTTGAAACCAAACTCTTCAATGTAAGTCACTCCAAATTAGTGACTTTTCCTCAAGAAACCTAAATACGATCAACAGGTTACAAACCAAACAGACACTAAAAGAGAACTTCTCATGATTGTCTTATTTTTAATTTAATTTAATTTAATTTTTACTTCTTTTCAAATTATTGGCATCATACTATGATACAGTTTTATAGGCCCTGGGATTTTCCTTGTCCCCTTTACAAAACCCCTCCCCCTCCATCGAATCCCCCTATATTATTACTATAGCATAGCTCTTTATAAACAGTTACATGTTCATCATTGCAGCCATGGACAACGGCAAAGAGTCCAGCATCCTATTGTCAAGTTACAGTTAATGGTTTCATTGGGAGTCCATCTTTGATCTGGAAGTAGAGATGCATACTGCACTGCATCCTCACATCTGGATATGATAGTCTCCATTACATAGTTACTCTATATCCCCTCTTAAATGAAAAGCCACAACACAAAATCCACAACAGGAAGAAAAATAGAAATTTACAGTGCCATGGATTTCTCGAGATGTTTTGATAGGTTAACAGTCCTGAATTGCTGGCGATCCAACCACTCTAATCATGATGAAATCTCTCCTTATACACCGGCCGCTATACTCACCTTAGTGTCTCCGTCTGCTCAGGTCTTCATCGCCAACGCTTGGCTGGGGAAGTTGATCATTTTGTTCTGTCCTCCATCCTCTGCCATGGTACCAGGTGTCCTCTGGTGGCTCTAATGTATTGCCATATTCTCCATGTACATTTGGATATGCTGTGCACTGCTCCATCTGACCATGGAATCTGCAATACTCTCCATGATTGGGGTTCTGAGTCTAGTGATTCAGTTGGTAGGGGATTGCCAAATAAACCTCATCTGAGGTGATTCCAGACCTGATTCTTGTGTGTGTTTGCCAGTACAGGGTATGGTACAGTTTTTCTCCCAAATCAGCCTATGCACACTCTGGTAGTCGCATTTTCTGGGTCAATTCTGTCTCCAGCTCCGTATTTTACGCAGCCTAATGGATGTTGGAGCCCAGTCCGATCCTGCCCACTACATACTCGACCTTCACCTAAACCAGTGGGAGCTGCAGTCTAACTGGGGTGACCCAGAACCACCCCCCAAGGCCCTCCCCTTTCCAATATGTACAGCAGACTGGTCCTGTCTGTCACACATCCCATTCAGCTCTCATACATGTTGATGGGCATTGAAGCCTAGTTCTTCCCAACTAGCTGCACTATCCAATCTACACTGGTGACAGAGGGTACTACCATCTGTCTAAGCCATGTCTGCACCTGACAGAATTTGGTACTTGTGCTAGAATCTGCCAGCTAATGCTGTGGCAAAGCCCAATCAATCCAAACCCACACCGGCTAATGCATGTACCAGGAAGTAGAGTTAAGTCCAGCCTGGCTTTTCCCTGGACCAGCTCACACATATGTCATCAGGTATTTTGGCACTTCCCAGCCTGTTCTGCCCCCAATCCCAGCTCTCATGCTCTCCAGTGGGAGTGGGGGCCCAGCAGTGAGGCCTTCGCAGCCCCCTCACGGGGGCCATCCCCACCACCCCCTAGGTTTCACATGTGATGGTTGGGTACTGATGCCCAGTCTGGCACAACCCATCTCACCTCAGCATTTGCCAGTGGGTACTGTAGCCTGGCCAGACCTGGCACACTCCCAATTCCAACTCACATGGGTGGAGCTACAGCCTAGCCTAGTCCAGTAAGCTGCATGTTCCGGCCATCAGGTGGACTAGCTGGTATTATATACCGACCTGGCCCAGTCCAACCCATACTCCATTCTGGCACTCAGATTCGCCAGCAGGTGATATGGATGGACTGACACAGCCTGGCCTACCCTGACCTGTGCCAAATATATATTTTGGCCTGGTCTGGTCTGCTCCCTGTCTCGGTTCAAGCACTTACCTGCAGGTACTCTGTCCCAACAGAGGTGTTCCCCAAGCTGCTCTGTCAGGATTTCTCCCAATGCCAGATCTAGTACACAGCAGTGGCTCTATGGGCCAGCCCTATATAGTCCACCTTCTGTCCGACAGGAACAGTGAGTGACCTTTCCTGACCAGTCCTCACCCATTCCAGTTCTTGTAGTTGCGTGCTACAGCCCAGCCAAGCCTGGTCCTCACCTAGACACAGCTCATGCATGGCTCAGTAGGGGCAGAGACTGAGTCTAACACATCCTATACCTACCCTGGTTCTCACGAATTCCAGGGGCTGCTGGATTCTAGCCCAGTCCAGAGCATCCCATACCCAGCCCACACACATGCTGAGGGATTCCGCAGCTATATCCAGACCAGACTGTAGCCCCCACTCTGGCCCTCGCATATTCCAATGGGGATCACAACCTGGCCAGGGTGTCTCCCTTGCTCCCCAACCAGGCCTGTTCACAGTCACAGATATTGCACAAATGCCAGTGGTTGCTCTGAACTGGCCTGATATAGCCCTTCATCTGTCTTAGCCTTTGACTTGGGATGTTGCAAGCTGGTCCAACCTAGCCAACTCCCAATCCCAACTCTCATTGGTGGGTGCTGCAACCTGACCCTGCTCAGTCTGCTCCCATTCCCAGCTCATGTGAACCAGTAGGTGTGATGGCCTAGCCTGGCATGACCTGCACTCCAGCCTGGATTCTGCAGTCACCATCCGGCTAAGGTCTGTTTGGCCCTGTGCAGTCTGCCCCCTTCCAAAACTGACCCATATACTTTCCAATGTGTGGGGCTGCTTTTCCCAGCTTGCCCAACTCCTGGGTCTGGAACACATGTTCACCAGTGGGAGCTATGGCCCAGTAGGGGAGTTTCCCAGGATCCCCTCATCAGCCCACTCCCAAACCCAGAACTCACATGTTATAGCAGGTGTTAGGCCCTTACCTGGCATAGCCTGCCCCTCCATGTTGGCCTTTGTATGAGCTGGAGCATGTTGCAGGATGGCCCATCGTATACCCTGTCTTAGGATGTACATGTGGGTGCTGCAGCATGGACCTGCCCAGCCTATTCCCAGCCCCAGTACTCATGAGTGTTGGTAGGTTCCATGTTCATACTTAGTTCAGCACATCAGCACCTGAACTCTTGAGCTAACCAACGGGAATCGTATTCCATAGGATTGAGTCCACCTATCCCCCACAGAATCTACCCCCTGGACCTGGTTCTTTTGCATGCTATTTAGCATCATGCCCTCCCTACTGTGACCTGTCCCCCTTTCCAACATTCAGTCAGGTACTGGGATATAGCTCTGCTAGACAGACCCCCAGCCAAAGCTTTGCTTGTGGTATGGTGTGTGGTGGTCAGTGATGCTCTGTGTTAACAAGCCCATCTCAGCAATGCCATGTGAGCTGGCGAATCAGTCTGACCCATCCAGATCTTCTAATCCATATACTCCATACCACCAAGTCTTAGTCTCCACACTTAGCAGTAAGTACAGTGGCCCTGTTGTTAGGTGTCCCTCAAGATTCATTCCTCACTGACATGTATGGTGTCCACATTCATGGATATCCCTAGGTAATAATTCGTCACCCCAAAGTCCCCAGAGCCCATCAGTGGGAAGCCAGTGGGTGCCAGCCACTTAAAAAGCAACTGAGGGGTGGGCTGAGACTTCCCCCCCATCAGTCAAGATTGGCCAAGGAACTGGAGTCCCACTTTGCATGTCCAATCTGCCCATAATTTCTTTATCAATGCCATTTACCACAACAGAAATTTCACCTAACCACTTGGAGCAATTGTATTCTCTAGTAAGTTACGGGATGTGAGAGTGTTTTATTGCAGTTCTAGGTGGCTTTTAAATACTCATGAGAAGGAACAAAAGTCTGTCTTAAAATAGAAAGAGAGGTGCACATTCAGTATGTTTGTTAAGACACAGTTCAGATGCCCACTTTCTACATCAGGCTGCCTGAGTCCAGCTCCCAGTTCTGCTTCCTGATACGGTGTCCTGCTAACACAGACCTTGGAAGCTTCAGGACAGTTGTTGACCAGTGTAGAAGGACAATGTGACCCCAAAAGGTCAATGAGCACAGAATTACAATTGATAGGATAATACTTGTGTGGGAACAACTGGATGGATGCCATTTGTGTGACTGATTGGATGTCATTTGTTTTTTTGGGGGGGGGAAGGGAACACATTTATTTCTTTTTTTTATTATTAATTCATTAATTACATTGTATTATGTGACACAGTTTCATAGGTACTTGGATTCTCCCCACCCCTCCCCAAACACCACCCCTCCCCAAAACCTCCCACCATGGTGGATTCCTCCACCTTGTTGCATAACCATAGTTCAAGTTCAGTTGAGAATCCCCCATTGCAAGCGTATACCAAACATAGAGTCCAGCATCTTATTGTCAGGTCAAGTTCAACGGTTTCTTAGGTATACCCTCTCTGGTCTGAAGACAGAGCCAGCAGAGTATCATCCCGATCAATTAAAAGCTCCAACATACCATCAGCGAAAATTTCCATCATTATGGAATTAATTGACATAGTAATGAGTAACCAATATGTTAAGAATAAATGCAAGTTCTTAACCACCTGCTGTGACCACCTCATTGACATTTCAATTTTGGTTTATACAGAACATATAACATACATAACATAATATGTTATACATAACATCATATCATCTTAAATTAAGGCAAACATGTGGTATTTAACCTTTTGGGATTGGCTCATTTCCCTTAGCATTATGGTTTCCAGTTTGGCCCATTTGGCCACAAAGAACTGCATTTTGTTTTTTTTAATAGCTTAGTAGTATTCCATGGAGTAGATGAACCATAGCTTTCTTATCCAATCGTCTGCTGATGGGCATTTTGGCTGCTTCCATGTTTTTGCAGTTACTGATTGTGCTGCTATGAGCATAGGAGTGCATGTTGGTTTCTCATAAAACAAGTGTTCTGGATATATTCCTAGGAGTGCTATTGCTGGATCATACGGTATGTTGAATTTGAGTTGTTTGAATGTTCTCCATACTGATTTCCATAGAGGCTGTACCAGCCTGCAGCCCCACCAGCAGTGGAGTAGGGATCCCTTTTCCCCGCAACCTCACCAGCAAGTGTTGTTGGTGCTTTTATTCATGTGGGCCAGTCTTACTGGCGTCAGGTGGTACCTCATTGATGTTTTAATTTGGATTTCCCTTATTGCCAGGGAACTTGAGCATTTTTTCATATGTTTATTTGCCATTTGGGTTTGTTCCTTTGTGAAGTGTTTGCCCATTTCCCGTGCGATTGGATGTCATTTGTATAAGAACAGCTGAGTGGACAGCATGTGAGTGGGAACATTTGGTGGGATATACAAAACAAAAGAGTTCCAAACAAGGGTATAGAAACAATTGATGTGTCCTGTAGATAAGCTCAATACCTCCTCCCTTATCCTATGTGACCCTTGGTCTGTAAAAGCTTGATGCCACTAATAAACTTCGGATATTGATTATCAGTCAGAGTCGATGCGTGTTAATCTTAGGCTCCACGTACCAAGTTCGTCACTGCTAGGCAGTGAACAGGCCAGTGCGGTGGCTCAATTGGCCGAATCTCTGCCTGAAAATGCCGGCATCCCATACAGGTACTGATTCGTTCTCTGCTGCTGCGCTTTCCATCCAGCTCCCTGGTTGTGACCTTGACCTTACACAGTGAGGGATGGCTCAAAGCCTTGTGAATTTGCACCTATGTGGGGGACCTGGAAGAAACTCCTGTCTTCTGACTTTGGATTGGCTCAACTCCAGCTATTGTGACCATGTAGGGTTTGTCTTTCCCTTTCTGCCTCTCTTCTCTGTAAATCTGCTTTCCCAATAAAAACGAAAATTTTCAGAAAAATGAATTTTATGAAAGGACTCAGCTTATGTACAGACTTCACTCAAACCCTTACTGTTAGACACTGTGTCTTCACTCTGTTGTGGCAAAGCACAATTCCTGTGAATGTCCACACAGCGACCAGACCCACCCACGCTTTGTTGAGCTGATTCTAAAAATCAGACTACAGAGATGCCGCAGAATAAAGAGAGACTGCCTTGTAGTATGCAAGTATTGGCATACTTAGGAGCCAAGCGGCAATAAGAAAGGGAACAAATAACCAAAAATCAAAAACACCCATTTGGCTTCACATGTCAGGATATCAGAACTGCTCTCAGAATCCACTTGGGGTCAAGGGTGGCCCTCTGGCTTGCAGCTGCAGCCTGGCCTCATGCCCCACCCTCCTCAAATGGTGCCTTCTCCCTGTCTCCTGCTGTCATTCAGCATTAGCCCCAGTTCTTCTAAGGGCTATCCTTGCTTGTGCTGGAGTTTGATAGGAATTCATCTGAGCTCTCTAATAGCCCACGTTCAACCTGTAGAAAGAAAAACAAGGCATTCTTACACACACACACACACACACACACACACACACACACACACACACACACACATCTGCTACTGTCTCCTGTATCTTACTTTTACATTTTGCTTTATTCTGGATAGGGGTGTTTGGTGCAGTCAAGACTCCACTTCAAGTACCCACATCCCACATTAGAGCTCTTAAATTTGGTCTTGGTTCTGTCCCAGATTGCAGCTTCCTGGGAATACATACCCTGGGGGCTGGCAGTGGAAGGCTCAAGGAGTCAGGTCCCTGTCATTCATGTGAGATTCTGGTCTCAGCCCAGGCCCAGCCACTGTGAGAACCTGGACAGTGCATCAGAGGTTGGGAACTCTGGCTCCCAACCTCTCTTTCTCTTTCCGTTCACCAAAGAAGCAAAAACATTTTCTAAATAAAGTGTTTGTCTATGTGTACTGCTGCAAAGTAGACAGTAAAACAACCCCTGGAAGAATGTACAGGGGGATTTCATGAGGGGCTGGGCAGCTGAGGGGCTGGAGCAAAATTTTTTTTGCCTTGTAAACAGGAAGGGGCCTCTTTGGTCGTTCCTCTGCCCACAAGATACAGGGATGAGGAGACGGGATACAGGATAGAAAACAAAAGGGCATTGCTGCCACCTTAACTGCACAGAAATTTGTCTGGCTCTGTATGAAGAGAAACAGCTCTCCAGGGAAGCAGGGAACAGGAGGGCAGCTGGTCAGGAAGGCAGTCCCAGGGCTCTGGCCAGTGGGGAAAGCTGGCAGAGGCCATTGCTGGGGCTGGAACACACCTGCTGCTGTGTTGTACTGCACTCCTAGAGCAGCCCCTTAGCTTTTTTTTGTTTCCTTTCTGTAAATAACACAGCAACTTACCCCTTCCAAAGTGAAAAAAACAAGAGGTGAACTGAATTAATTTTAATAGTTGATATAACCCAATCTGTCAAATGGTATTTCAAACAATTTAAAATCCATATCACTGGTGTAAAATATTCATGAACTATTGGCCTTCCAAGTTTTATTCCATGTCTTTAAACTCGAAGGAAGGTTTCCCTGCCTCTACGGCACATCTCCATTTCATCATCATGTTTTCATCAGAGATCCTGGGTCTGCCTTTAAACTGCATCAAATTGATGGCTGAAAGTGCTGTGGGACGCAAGCAAGATCTCACCAGACATATCTAAGTTTTATTAAGGAGTTTTGATTAACCAAGCTTGGTAATAACAGGGCCCACTAGAAATAGCAAAGCACAAGTCCATAGGGCAATCCAAGTTAATCGTAACCCCAAGAGGAACAAACGGTCCTTACCCACAAGTCCATCCATTAAGCGGAAGACCTTCAACTCCCCCAACTTCCCTAACAATATAAGTTATCCTAAGAGACATGCAATGAATAACTTAGACACACTTACAAAGCTGCAGACACTCACCTTGCCCTGGCTTCTCTGCCCACATTCCACTACTGCTGGGCCTCACCTCTCCTGGAACTCTAGAAAGTACACAAATTGGAAATACAAAGCATCTTAGCATTAACATCTTCGCTGTCCCATCAGAGCAGTGAACAGAGGGTGAGGAATACAGACACACAGGGGCCATGCTCAGGGGATACCCGGCCTCAGAGTTTATCTGCGGGAAGCCAGAGAGCAAGCTGCTATTGGGGGAGGCCAGGAGTCGGAATGCTAGAGCAAGAGAGGCACATAACCTAGAGAGTGAGCCCCTCCTTGTCATAAACCTTTAAAATAGGGCCTTGTGAGGGGAGTGGTTACATAACAACGCAATACCGCCCCTCTCAGGTTCCAAGTGAGGTAGGTGAGCATCCCAGGTGGGCAGGAGGCGACACCTAGGTGGTGGTGGGAAAGTGGCTTTCAAGCCTGTGACCTTGAACTAGCTGCCTACCTCACTACAAAAGTAAATACCAACAGACTCAAGTTGTTACAGGAATGTTTGAAAATGGATTAAAATGAAACGAAAGTCAGTATTCAGTTTCTTAGTCACACCAGCCATATTTCAAGTGCTCCAGAAGTAAAGTAGCTGACCTAACATGATATATTTTCTATTCTGGCTTGAGGACAACGCTGGCCCAGGACATCCACACGCCTGCCTGCAAGTCTGCGTTTGGGGTACTGAGGGTTGTCAAGTGAGTTCTTAGACAACAAGCATTGGCCAGGCAGCGATTTAGCAAATGTCCATCCTGCCACCTAGTGGCCACATTGTGAACATCTCATAGACAAATCGCCACAGGGACAAACCTGGTGAAGATCCAAGTTGATCTCAGAATTGCAGCCCTGCCAAATGCCTCCAAGATATTCCCTTGTGGCAGAAACAACACGACACCGTGCTGCTGACGCCACACTGTCACGGGCTGTGCTAGCTATCTCCAGAAGCAAAATCTGGGTGCTTCCCCATGCCTGCGCATACGGTGCATGGGGAACAAGGCGCTTACCTCAGAAACCTGCTGCCTCCCAGGAGACCCCTTCTGTACCCCCGGGGGTTAACGACCCACCCTTCCTCCTGAATCTTGTTGTCACTGGCCTCCCCTTTCCCAACGAACCATCGGGATCTGGGAATTGGAGACAATGTCTTGCTCATGGAGCCTGTTTGGAGTCTGACAAAATTGGGTTCTGGGAATGGATGGCTGGGGACACCTGTTCACGCATAGTCCTTTCCGGAACCTGTGCCACACACAGTTCTGCTCCTGGGCTCCTTCTCTGGTCCTCTCTCAGCATCAACCAAGGTCGCCTGTCCTGACCTCCTTCAGGCCTCTGCAGCCTCCTACTCACAGTTCATGTCCAACCAATACGTAGAACCTGAGCTTGCCTTGAAGTTTGCAAAGAAAAAGTCGCAATTGGGAGCTCTCTGGTTTATGCCCACCAAATGTCCTGACCTAGCCACACCTAAGTCGGCCCCCAAACCTGATTCTCCTTTCACTCAAGGTCACACCTTCCAGGTGTGTTCTGAACAATTTAGTGGCACTTCTGAGCAAGTTTGTCAGCGATGGCTGACGCCTGAGTCACAGCTCACACAAGCACATGTCATTGATCTTAAATGCATCGGGAGTTTAACAATGCTCTCAAGGCATCATGAACTACAGCCAGGGTCTAGCGCTGTTGCCCCACACAATGTTTCCACCTGAGAGTAAGAATGGCCACTCTCAGGATTCGGTATCCCAGCAAGTGCCTGCTCTCTCCACACACTTTTCCCCCAAATTTCAAGGTCGAGTGGCCCACACAGGCTGCCTCTGTTTCCCATCAACTACTCAGTTTAAGCTCTGCTCTCAATGGTTCTTTTGCAGAATCATTTATGGTATAATGCAAACATCCCCACCCCCACCTTGGCTTCCACAATCCTGTGTTCTCCTGGTTTCTTTCTTGGGCCAACTTTCCATTGTACCTCTCAGTGCTGAGGGGCTGTCAGGACACCCAACTTCTCGGCTCTTTTTCTTTTTGCTTCACTGCCTGCCCCTTGCCCCCATGGCTTCCCAGTCCTGAGAACAGTGGAGCATTTAATATATGCCCGTAGTGTGCTGCAGCAAGTCTCACACCTGTAGATCCAAGCCCCCATGTGGCCTGCCCCTCGAGCAGATATCTGAAGGCATCTTGGTATTCAGGATCTGTACTGGATTTCGCTGTCCCTCCAGTAAATGCTGAATGATCCTTTTACAGTAGTTCCTATTCTATTAATTTACTTCAGATTCTGTAATAAACATCAACAAATTTAGAACTGTACACACATATTCCCTCAGAAATCTGGAGTCAGCTCCAACAGGTAGAACTCCAGCGGTTGGCAAGGCATGTTTCTTGCCTCTTGTGCTCCTCCTGGCTGATGAAATTCCTTGCAGTATTGCAATAGCACAGAGGTAGAAACAAGAGTATCCATATTCTATGTCATCTCTCCAGCTGTCTATGTAGCCACCATTTATCCATCTACCTGTCATGTCACTTGCCTCTCCATCTGTCCATCATCTGTGTCACTTATTGATATCTACCCATTGATCTAGCTAGCTATCATCTCGTAATAATCTATTAAGACTTGGATCACACAGCTACAGAAGCTGAGAAGGAACTTGCTCTGCAGTTTTCTGGGTGGAGAACAATCAGCGTGGTTGGCGTAAGTTCCAGTCTGAGGGCAGGAAGCAATTGTCCAGCCAGCAGAAATTCCCTCCCACTCACCCTTCACAACTTAGGTCTTCAACCGACTGGGTGAGGCCCAGCCACATTTGGGAGTCATTTGATGGAACCACTCACTCAAGTGTTCGTCTCCTCCAGAAACACTCACCCAAACGAACTTAGAGCAGTATTTGGTCAAACATCTGGGTTTCCAGAGCCTAAACTGATACAGATGCCACTTGGCTTGTGGGGGAATCTTTCCTGTCTTCAAGGCCAGCATCTTCAATAGCTCTGTGTCTGCTTTTCCTGCACCTCCACCTTTACTCTGAATTTTACTCTTTCTTCCTTTTGCCTGGACGCATGTCATTGCACCTAGGGCCACAGAGACCACACAGGAGGTTCTCCTCATCTCAACAGCTTCTATTTAAAGAATCTGCATAAGTTAGCATTTCCAGGTTTTAGAGATCAGGACATTTGTGCCTTTTAGAGGATCTCTTACACCAACGCATGCAACAACATTTTATTTTCTAGTGTCTTAAATCAGAACTTTGGCATTCTTCTTTGTCATAAACTTCTAACACGTTTTGATCCATCCTCAACTCCCATGTTCTCTGTTTTCCAGGTAAATCTGGAATCTCCTCAACAATTTACAATTTCTCTCCTACCAACCTGACCCAAAGAGTGACCTGTCTTTCCTGGAACACTTTAGTAGTTCATTTATGTCACCTGTAGTTTTCCTCCTTATTTATTTAAGTATTAGATAATATTTATTTATTAAATATCGATCATGGTCTTTAGGTTATAAGCTTTGTGAAAGCAGGAGCATACATATTTTGTTCCACAATGTATTTTAGCCAATGTTAATCCTGTCACCCCATGGCCATGTTGAGAGCATTGTAGAATAGTGCTTTGTTCGGAATAATACTCAATGAAGCCTTAACACATGGAAGAGGCGGTGACTAATCATTTCAGGCCATGGAGGAGCTCCAAGACCAGCCAAGAAACCCTTTAATGGCTCTCACTCTTAAGCTTTATTTAGTTACTTCTTTGAAAGGCAGAGTTACACACATGCACACACACACACACACACACACACCCCAAGAGAGAGAGAACTTCCCTAGTTTATTCCCCCAAATTTTCTTCACAGTGTTGGGCATGGCCAGACCAAACCAAATAGCCCAAAGCTCCATCTGTCCCTCTCTTGGGTAACAGTCACCCCAGTTCTTGGTTAATTCCCTGATGCCTCCCAGGACGCACAAGCAGGGAGTTGGATCAGCGGCCAGAAGCTGAATTTGATTGTTGCAGTGAGCGGTGGGAAGCAGGCACCCTGAGCGGTGGCTTCACCCGTTGTTGCACAGTGCACGCTCCTCAAGGAATGGTTTTTCTCTTATGTTATTCTAAAACACAAGCCTTAATATTAGGCTCACAGGACTGTCTTATTCACAAAGCATGTAAGAATCTTTAATCTCATGGAGCTTTAGGGTCTCATGTGGTGGACGGCAGAGAGGGAGCGAGACAAACACTTGGCCCCTGTGTTCTCCACATGCGTATGCTCCCCTGTAAAACATGAGCAGTGACAGCTGAGATGGAAACAAACACAGCAGTTCACAGGGGTTTGCAACTTCTTGCAATTTGACACGAGTAGAGATTTCTGAGAAGTCAACATTCAAAAGAAGGGCTGAAGCAGCTGAGGCGTGAGTCATGGATGGATGGATGTGGCTGTGGCAGGAGGCGTCCTTGTTAGTAGGACCTAAAACATGGAGGCTGGTGCATTGGGACCAAGTGAGCGAGGTGGACATGGCTGGAGAGAACGGAGCCAGAGGATCAGCAAGTGCAGGATATTTTAGGGCAGTGGGATATTTGGCTTGTCTTCTTGGGCACTGGGAATGACTGGAGGTTTCCTGCAGAGCAGGGACGCCCAGTACGGAGCAGCATCATGCCTTGTGCACCGCGACAGCCAAGGGTGGAAACAGGAACTGTGGGTGTGTGGGTATGGGAGGCCCTGATGGCTGCAGCAGCGGAGGTCATGACAAGCGGTCAGGGTTTAAATTGAAAAGAGGGCAAAGGGGTTTCCTGGTAGACTGGATCCTGAAGTAGGATGAGGGTGGAACAGGAAAGAAAGGTTAAGAATATCACCAAATTCTGGCCTGAGCAGCTGGAAGCCAGACTCAATTCAGAATTTTGGCTGGAACTTCCACCCTAAACATCTTAATTCTCTGGACACACTGAACAACTAAACAACCGTGAACCTTCCAGACAGCTGTGTAGAGTTATCTATCCTTCCCTAGAGGGCATCTGAGCCCTTTTGGAAACTCATGTCCTGCTGCTTTCTCCATCTGTGCTCAGGGGACATGCTTCAGTTCCACATTCAGGGCAAGGCCCACAGCTGCAGCGTACCCTGGAGCTGGCCCAGCAGCCCAGCCTGCACCTTGGCATATGGTTTGGGGCATTCTTGTGGCCCGTGTCTTTGAGTTCACATCCTGGGCTCCGAATGTTGTTGTGCTCACGAGTGTTTGGTTCTAGTCTGGGACAGTTGAGCTCATTCAGTAGACCCTGGATCATGACTGGCCCTGCTGGCTTGTCCAACTGCCACTCGAAGTAACTGCTCCTTTCAAGCACTTTCTGCCTGGAAGCTTTGGAGTCGGCCCATCGGGGGCATTGGGGCAGGCTGTAGGACTGGCTCTGTGACAAGGCCACGGTGAGCAGGAGCTGCAGCTGTCAGGCCATAAGGCTGGGATGCAGGTGCAGGTGCTGGATGCTGTGGGATGCTGGGGAGTGTTTGGGTGGGCACTGGTGGGGAGACCAGGTGTCTGTGGTAGCTGGGTTTTATTTACATCCAGTCCTTCACCCCACAGGAGCCTCCCGGCAGGCAGCATAAAGAGGTCAGGCCTCTCAGGTTTCTCCTGGTTGTGAAAGTAGGAGGAGTGCTGCCTGGCATTGTCCCCCATTTTCAGCTTGGGATGGACTCTGTGTGTAGTGGGACCCGTCTGTGGGCCCATGAACTGGGTGTATTTGGAGTGAAGAGTCTCAGGGGAAGATGAATTTCAATCGGCCCTCGACTATTTGTTCTAGAACAGCCCATTGCTGATTTCAGTCACCAGTTTCCCTCCTGAATGCAGTCACAAGCCTGACCGAATTCCACAGACATCCAAGGAACTGCGGAGAGCTCATTCCTTTCCCCTGATCCTGCCCGGAAGCCTGCTTTGGTTTCCGAGTCTGACAGGTGCATTCTGGGCAGGAGCACGCCCTCACTCCTGAGCACGCCCAGTCTTTTTGCCTGACGACAGGAAGCGCTGCAGGTCTCCCCTCTAGTGGACTGAAAACAGTGAACACAGAGCTCGTGTCCGCCGGTGACTGCGTGTGAGGGAGCATGGGGACCTCTCTGCATTCTCCAAAGTCTGTCCTTGTCCCCATCGTCTTCTTAATCCATCTTCATCTCTGAGAGTCCTGCCATAATTAGGGGTTGGAGGTAGGGTGCGAGGGGTGGTGCAGGAGCCAGAAGCAGGAACTCCTCACATTACCTTTGGAAAACCCCTAGGTCCGTGACAGAGTTGAGGCCACCCAGGCCCCCTCAAATAAGGCTGCACCCGGGGCCCCTCGGGTACTGACTCTGCCTGGGCCTCCTCGGGTACTGACTCCATTGGGCCCTTTGGGTACTGACTCCAGTTGGCTCTTTCTGTCTGGGTGGATTTTTCTTTACTGTGTCATCAGACTGAAGTGTAAGAAGACATCTTTCTTGGCTTTCTAGAGTGGTTGCAGCAGAATCCACAAGAAAGTCATTCTCTTTTCCATTCGGGTTTGGCAGAATAACAGGGAAGTGGATGAGACAGCATGGGGGGAGGGGTTCAGGGGCTCTGATGGCAGTGTGTCTTCCAAGTGCCACACAGGGACCAGGAGGAGTGTCACCCACGCCTGCAGGAGATCATCTAGGGGCCTTGCTGGTTTAAATTCTTGAACGCCAAGGTATGTTCTTTGATAGATTTAGTGCTTACTATGCATCAAGCACAGTTCTAAGGGTGATGTATGCCTCAACTTAGATGCACAAATCACTCAATGTTGTTCAGATCAAAAGCCTTCCTCTAAAAGATACAATGCTCTAATCTCTAAAACCTGAAAATGCTCCAGGAAGGGTATGGAAATAGGGGAAAACTCAATTTTTTACATTTTAAAGGATAATTCTTACCAGGGAGAAGCACAATATTTTATTTTATTTTATTTTATTTTATTTTATTTTATTTTATTTTATTTTATTTTATTTTATTTTATTTTATTTTATTTTATTTTATTATTTTATTTTATTTTATTTTATTAATTTGTTTCTGAGGCTGCTGGGGACAACTTTACTAAGATCAGGGCTAACTCATGCTCTCAAAGCATCAAAGATCAAAGAGGAAGGGCATCATATCAGCACTTTCTCAAAGTTTTCTCAGAAAGTTTTCCATTTGGAAAAACGGTAAGGGTTGTCTCCCAGCTGCTAGGCGAGGAGGAGGCAAAGTGCTTCTGTGACGAAGACTGCTTGGTGTGTCACCCCTTGGCCTCTGGACAGTGGGCACCTTCCTGCTTGCAGGACAGGCGAGGGCAAGGGCGTGAGCCTGCCACCTGCTCTTTCTTGTTCACTCTTCGTGCTTCCAGCTTTCCTGGTGGCTACACAATGTTAGGGTTGACCCACATCCACAGGTTAGGTTTGATTTCGGATCCATCTGGATCAGCATGGAGTTTTTTCTTCAGAGGTAACTTTGGTAGTTCCACTCTCTGAAATCGGTACCTGGCCAAGTTCTGCTCTGCTGTGCACAAGTGTGTCATGGTGCTAGCCAGAAAGACATCACTGCCCACGTCCCATCGGGCAATCCCAGGACCTGGCCGTGAGGCTGCCCCAGAAGTCGAGATCTCGGAGTTTGAAGTCCACCTTTAGAGTGCAGGGAGGGATACTCCAGGAGACTGCAGGGACACACTGAAGTACCAGCCTCCCAGGCAACTTCCTCAGATACTTGGGCTAATTGAATCAGGTGGGAGGTTGCACAGATGTGTGAACCTGAGCAGTTTTCTTCGATGCCCCTACTTGGCTGCGGAGGTCCGGCTTTCTTCAGCTGCAGCCGTCGAGCTTGGGGATTTTGGCAACCTCTGGGATTTCGAAAGACATGTACCACCAAGGCTACCCCTGCATTTTGTACAATGTTACTTTATCTGAAATGGCATGGTGACTGCTCCAATTTTGTATTTTAAAGGTAACTTCACCAGGGACTAGAGACCCTAACTGCCTACTATCCCATTTGACTCCTCACACATTAGGAGTTAAATTTGATACATTACACAAGACATTTGGGACTGGTAAATAAGATTATATACTGCTGTGTGAGATGTATGTTTCATTGGCTCCCCAGGTGAGGCTCTTAAGACTTGTGGTTCAAGGCCCGGCGCAATAGTGTAGTGGTTAAAGTCCTTACCTTGAACGTGCCAGGATCCCATATGGGCGCCATTTCTAATCCCAGCAGCCCCACTTCCCATCCAGCTCCCTGCTTGTGGCCTAGGAAAGCAGTTGAGGATGGCCCAAACCCTTGGGATCCTGCACCCGCGTGGGAGACCTGGAAGAGCTTCTGGCTCCTGGCTTCTGATTGACTCAGCTCCAGCTATTGTGGCCGCTTGGGGAGTGAATCATAGGACAGAAGACCTTCCTCTCTGTCTCTCCTCCTCTCTGTATATCCGCCTATCCAATAAAAATAAATATATGTTTTTTAAAAAAAAGATTTGTGGTTCAGTCTGTGGCTGAACCATCCAAGTCCATGAAACGTGCCACTGAGAAGAGGTGGTGAGGTGCAGGGTGTTTTTGAAAGTACCTGTTGGTGGGAACCAGCCACAGGCTTCCACTTGGCCCATCACATGGGGAGTATCTGGTGGAAGGCCAAAGTCAAGAGTGAGGACTGGAGACACATCCCTGGTTTGAATTAGTGACCCTCTCTGAGACATTGGCGGCTGGAGTGGCTAGCCAACACCCTCAGCTGGATTTGGCTGGGTTTGGATGGCAACATGGAATCCTTTGCTGTTAATGTTGCTGCAGATGTGAAAGGAGATGCATTCAAGGTCAATACCAAGCCCACAAAGCCTCAGAGAGGAGTGCGCAGATCCATGGCAAAGGGAGAACCAGAGAATTTTCTCAAGAGGCCAGCAGGAACAGGGTGCTGAAATGACAGATTCCGTGTGCCCTGATGAAGTGAGCCCAGTGTTGAGTGTGAAGTTCTGGTGCCTGCAGACAACGGGCAGGGCAGGAAATGAGTAAGAGGGAACACTCAGAAAACTGTAATCAATTGTCAGAATTAAAGTCCCTGTTATGGAGAATCAAGATGGCGGAATAGGGTAAGGACACGTTTACGCGGACGGAAAAACATTTAATCAGGATGAAGAAGAGAGGACATATTTCAGGAAACAGGAAGGGATAGAACAACAGCAGAGGGGTACCTGGAGACTGACCAACACAGGAAAGCAGCAGACACAACGATGTGGTGTTGCAGAGACTGATACTCCAGCAAGGCGATCTAAACTCCAACAGCATCCGGAACTCCACCAGCAACCAGGTGGGAAGGGACTTTCACTGGGAGCTCGGGTGGTGAACCCAGACAAAGAACTGTCCGTTCTGCTGGTCCGTTTGATTTGACCAGGAGCAGAGACAGAGCAGCTGATCTCAGACGGGCAGTGCGAGAACAGAGTGGATTACACAACCCAGTGAGCTTCTTAGAGCTGAATTGGGCGCCATTTTGCATAAGGAAAAAATGGCAAGGGAAGGGACGGAGCATGCGCTGAGCTGGGAGTGAGCTCATTTCTGTCTCAGTGAACTGCAACGACGTGGCATTCTATGGATTCCATCCAGGACAGGTCTGGGTAGCCCTCGGATCTGACAGCCAGCAGATCAAGAACTGAATGATCCAGGTCTCCCACGTGAGGGTCAGGGGCCAGTTACTTGAGATGCCGTTGCGCTTTGTTATGGTGCTGAGATCAGGAGTCCAGCTTGGATGCGAAGCAGCCATTTCCACATGAAGCCCAGGATCTCAGCAAGCGTCTTTCCACTAGGCCAAGAACTGACCCTGAAACCTTTGTTCTTAATTCCTGTACTGATCTCCAAGAACTTAAAACTAATGTCCAGTTTTAAAAGTATATGCTTCACTATGAATATCATGGTTGTAGGCTCAAGTTTGATTATAGCTAAAATTTAAAACCACAAGGCAATAGGCTGAGTCATCATGGAAATCTATAGTTGCCTTTTCAAATTGAGTGGGTTGAAGTTTCACAGCTGAAAATGTGGTCTGAGTTCCAGGAGCACCACCCGACCTCACCTCCTAGCTATGTAGAAATGTAGAATCCTTGTTCTCCCCAGAATCTGTGCCTTAACAAGATCCCCAGTGATTTGTTCACACAATAAATTTATATGTACAATAAAGGAAGAAATAAAGAATGGGGTTTGACCAAAAAAAAAAAAAAAAAAGGGCCCGGCGACGTGGCCTAGCGGCTAAAGTCCTCGCCTTGAAAGCCCCGGGATCCCATATGGGCACTGGTTCTAATCCCGGCAGCTCCACTTCCCATCCAGCTCCCTGCTTGTGGCCTGGGAAAGCAGGAGAGGACGGCCCAAGGCTTTGGGACCCTGCACCCGCGTGGGAGACCCGGAAGAGGTTCCTGGTTCCCGGCTTCGGATTGGCGCGTACCGGCCTGTTGCGGCTCACTTGGGGAGTGGGCCATCGGATGGAAGATCTTCCTCTCTGTCTCTCCTCCTCTCTGTATATCCGGCAGTAGTGATCATAACTTGAGTCCCAAGCATTGGGTCCAGCCTGGTTCAGGCACCCCCCAGAATAACCATGCTGCAGGGGACTCATTTCGCCTCAGCCCCATGGCCAAACACTTAATATTATTATTTTATACCTATGCATTTCATTTTTTTTAACTTCTTAAAATTTTGATGGTCTTTATTTAGTTGATTAGGGTCAGGGCTATAGGAAAGTGAGTAAGACCATTGTTTCCACATTCTCTTTCTTTCTTCCTGTATGTGGAGTAAGAGGAGAAACAAAGGGAGAGGCCACACCCACCCTCCCAACCATCCCAGGGTCCCCGACATGCGGCATGCTCTGAGGGCACTGCTCAAGTGTTTCGATAGTTCAACAGTTCTGAATTGCTGCCAATCTCACCATTCCAAACATGATGAAATCTCTCCAGAATTCACTGGCTGATATAGTCCACCTTAGTGTCTCTGCTTTCCAAGTTTTTCACTGCCAACACTTGGTTGGCGTAGTTGATCAATTTGATCTGTTCCCTACTGTGGTACCAGGTGTCTTATGCAGGCTCCAATGTGTTAGCATATCCTCCATGGGCACCTGAATATGGTGTCCACTGCTCCATCTGAGCCACTGATGAGGCCCAGTTCTGACATATACACTCCACTGTCAGACCATGGAACCTGCACTTTTATTCATGGTTGGGGTTTTGAGATCAGTAGTTCCACTCAGGGATCCCCAAAGAGACTTCTTCTGAAGTGATCCCAGAACTGATTCTTGTGTATACTTGCCAGTAAAGGGTCTGGCACAGACCATTATAACATTCAACTTATGCATATGCTGGTGGTTGCCATTTCTGGGTCAGTTCTGACTCCAGCCCCATATTCTACACAAATCATTAGGTGTTGGAGCCTATGCTAATCCTGCCCACCACATGTAAACCAGTGGGAACTGCAGCCTGTTGGGGCAATCCCAATAACCCTCACCAGGCCTGCCCCTGTTCTGGTCCTTGTGCTTGCCAGTATGTACAGCAGATTGGTCCAGTCTGTCCCACATCCTGTTCAGCTCTCATACATGTCAATGGACACTGAAGCTTATTTCAACACAACCAGCCCCGTTATCTAGCCCATACACATGCCAGTGGGTGCTACTCTGTCTAGCCATGCCTGTCTTGGTCCTGGTTCTCATGCGTACCGTATGTAGTGGCAACCCAAGAGGGAGGTGCCCACTGTTTCTCTACTGGACCCATTTCCAGTCCCAGATCATGCACTTTCCAGGTGGTTCTATAATGTGGCATGACAGAATTAGCCCGCAGGCCCAGCATCTTTCAGCTGATACAGTGGCAGGACACAACCAACCCACAATCACTCTGATTTATGCTTGTACCTGTAGGAACAGTCAACTTAGCTTGGCTTTTCCCTGGTCCAGCTCCCATGAGGCCAACAGGCATTGTAGCCCTGCCCAGTCTGGTCTGCCCCCATTCCAAATCATGATCTCCAACGGGAGTGGTGATCCAGCAGTGGAGCCCTCCACATTACCCCTACTAGCTTTGCTCCATTTTTCCAAAGTCTTGCCTGTACTGGCAGCATGCTGTGGCCCAGTCTGGCATGGCCTGTCTCACCTCAGCTTTTGCCAGTGGGTGTTGTAGCATGGCCCGGCCCAGCCCACTCACAATTCCAGCTCAGTTTAGTGGTGACTACAGCCTATCCCAGTCCAACCAGAACCCAGTCCAATCCCTCATGTGTACTGGCTTGTGTTGTGACGGAACCTGGCCCGACCCACACTTCATTATGGTGCTAGGATTTGCCAGCAGGTAATGTGAACTGGCCCAGCCTGGTTTGCCACCAGCAGTGGTGGTGGCATGGTAGAGCCAGGAATCTAGCCTAGTTCCCAAGAGAATCCCTCATGGCATACTTACCATGGGGGGAGAAACCTCTCGGGCCTGGGCAAGCCCAGGACTAATTCACTGCATGGTAGTGGTGGCCATTGCCAGGGCTCCCAGAGTATCATGATTATAATTATTTGGCATAACGTGGTTTCTCGATTTGCTGTTATGATCCCTGTACTGATGTCTGTAAATGTGGAAATGACAGCGCCTGTCTAAAACTGTTCATGATGACTTCTGTTACATATTTTTCTTCCTTGATTGACCTTTCCAGGGACAGTATTAATGCTTCAAAGCACTATGGATTTTGTGGTTTACTTTCTAGCTCTTTAGTGTCTGCTTTTCTTTACCTGGCTAGTTGACTGATCTCTGCAGCCTATAACTTCTCCCTGCCCTTCCTCTCCCCACCAGGCAGAGTATCCTACCCCTCCAGGTTTCAGCACACAGTCCTCCTGGTTCAGCTCTCTGTTGAACATGGGAGAGCTCCTGTCACCTGACTTTCACTAACCTGCCCCAGTGTCACTGCGTCCTTAGGTGAAGGCTCAGATCAGGATTTTGTCCCCCCAAACAGTGCAGTTTTTCGTGAATGTTCAGGAAATTTTAAAGCCAAGATTGAAGGTACCGTGGCTTGCATTGATTTTTAAAATTTTGTTTTTCTTCGTATTTTAAACCTGAGCAGCTATGCCTTTTCTTTAAAAGATTTATTCTTTCTTTATTGCAAAGTCAGATATACAGAGAAGAGGAGAAACAGAGAGGAAGATCTTCCGTCCGATGATTCACTCCCCAAGTGGCCACAATGGCCAGAGCTGAGCTGATCCAAAACCAGGAGCCAAGAGCCTCTTCCAGATCTCCCACGCGGGAGAAGGGTCCCAAGGCTTTGGGCCTTCCTCAATTGCTTTCCCAGGCCACAAGCAGGGAGCCGGATGGGAAGCAGGGCCTCCGGTATTAGAACCAGTGGTTCATATGGGATCCAGGTGCATGAAAGGCGAGGACCCAGTTTGGGCCCAGTTTGGAATAATTTATATCTGTGAGATAACAGTAAGTATACCAGGCAGTATACAAAGGTATGCTTTATGTTAGTATTTTCCTCCAAAAAATATTTTGTAAAAAAAGTGAAGGTTTGGATTGTTTTTCTTTACCAGAGTCACATAGTGAGAAATGAGCAGGTTCAAATTCAGGCTTCCGGCCTCCAACGCCTGAGCCATTTTAACCACATTCATCTGCCTCTAGGATGGGGAACAGGCAGCCTAGGATCCATAGAACGCCTGAGAAATCATCTGGTCTGGCTCCATCAAAGCTTTCGCAGGTAAGACTTGAAATTCAATAAATCTGTAACAGACACATTTTTAAGTTATTAATTTTATATGGCCTATGAATGCCGTTATAAATATCCAATTGGCCCTTGACAGAAAAAAAAGGTTTCTCACTCCTGGTTTGTACCATAGAACAAAGAAGCTATCTAAAAATGCATATCATGAGAAAGTGGCTTATAATATCAATTATTGAATATCTCAGTTATGTTAATATTTGCACATGAACTTGAAAAATTTGTTTTGAACTTCCTGATGGAAATGGGAGAGAGGGCGTGAGAGAAAGACAGGAAGACCTATGTTCTAATGCATTTCAATATAAGTTTACACTAGCAAATGGGATGAAGAATGTTCCACTAAATTGAAAGGCTTGAACTGCAATACAATGAGAAATACTTGAACTCACCGTTATTCAATTTCAAAATGTTTTAATATGAGATTGTTTAGTGTATCAAATCAAATCCCATCCCTCCCTCTCCTGCCCTCTTTGCTGGACACTCCTTAAATCCCGTCTCAAGAAGAACTCACCTATTTGAAGAATGGAGTGTGCCTATTTGCAGTACTCATCTCATGGTCCTAATATGCACACACAATGCATACACACCTGGATGTCTCTATCCCAAGTTGAGTGAGATGCTATCTATTTCTGTCTCTGGATGGAACACATTTGGTGTAGGGATTCAATCGCTACCTGTCAAGACAAGAGCCCATAGCAGAGTGTATGGTTCAAATCCCAGCTACTCTGTTTCCCATGCAGCTAGCTGGAAATGCATGCTTGGGAGACAGCAGAAGATGTGCCAAATACCTGTGTCCCTGTCATCTCTATGGAGCCTGGGATTGAGGTCTGGGCTCCTGGCTTTGGTTTAGCTCAGGCCTGGCTGATGTGTGCACTCGGGAAATGAAATAGCAGATGGGAAAGCTCAGTGTGCCTTTTGAAAATAAGAAAAGAAGGAAGACAGAGAGAGAGAAAGAAAGAAAGAAAACAGGAAAGAAAGAAAAAGAAAGAAAGGTAGAAAATAGGAAATAAAGGAAAAAGAAAAGCAGAAGGTAGGAAATAAAGAAAAAAAAAGAAAAGAAGGAAGGAAAGAAGGAAAGAGGGAGGGAAGGACAAAAAAGAGACAAAGACAGAGGAAAGAAAGAAAAAGTTCCACAAGTTAATTCGAAAAACTAGGCCCCTCACGAGTGAAAAACCTTTTTCTAAAGCTCTCAGCTCCTTCCACAATCCTGCTGGTTTCATGCCCACTAGATGCTCACAGAGAACAGACATCCTCGAGGTAGTACACAGATCCGTGAGGCTGATGATGCTTGGTGGGTGACACTGCAAGAGGGAAGCGTGTTCTGCAGCTTGGCTGCTGGCTTCTTGAACTCCTTGCGTAAGCCATGGCAACCTCAGATGGAGAGGTCACAGCTCTTCAGACCATCAGCCTCCCATCCACCAGTGAGGATGGCATCAGTTGGATCATAAAGCAGCAGCGAATTCTGACTCCAGGTTGGGGTTTTTGTTTTTCAAAAAACCAGACAGGCTGTCTTCTGGGAACTGACCAAAACTGGAACTTGGAGAAGATTCAACTGGTTTTGACTCAAAACAGGCACATGAAAACAATGCTAACAGGCTAGGGCAGTGGGGTGGGGGGGAACCTTAGGATCCACAAAAAATGCTTACTCACCTTTTGGTCCAAGTCCTTCAGCAGTGAGCATGAGCATGGGCATGGGGGCAGCCCAGAGGCCCTTGGACGCTTCCTACGCCTGGACAGAGCCCTGAATACAGGATGCTTTGTCTGGGCAGAGTAATAGCTAACACACTATAAATAATAGCATCAACTGATGTTGAGGCCATGTGGACATGCCATGGGCTGCAGGAAGAAATGATAGGCTCATTCTCACAATGCAGAAGTCCCCATGTATGGGGAATCAGATATCTTCAAGAAAAGCAAATGATGACGTCAATTGCATATTGATCAATACAGAACTTTGATGTAATCCAAATGTCTAGATTCAAGTGGGTGAAAAAGATACTGTCTCCTCAGAGGAAAACAATCTGGGTGAAGGAATCAAGAAGACGCATGTTTGTGGGCATTTTGGAAGCTGCTGTTCTGCTAAGGCTAGCAGACACCTGTTGCAGTCCTTTGGTCCCAGTGCCTAAGGCTTGTGTGTTCCAGGCCTCTGTTAGGGTGGGGCTCTAAGAATTTGCTGGAAGCACAGCAGCGTGACTGCTTCTGGCTTCTTTGTCTCTGACTGCCTCTGCGTCACATGTACAGGGTCACATTTATGTGTAGGACAGCAAGATGGAACAGAGGATGTGGTTAAACATTCAGAGCCTTTAAGTGAGAGTTTCTTCGCTAGTGAAAAGCAAATAAACCCAACTGGTGCCAGCTCAGCGCACTCTGGGATGCCGATTTGTTAGTCACCAAACAATCGCCTGATGTTGGGTTTGCACAATGCTTTGGTAAACTGAGCCACTACAGGTATTTACCATTAACCCAAGCCCTGACCTATAAAATCCAAATGGGGGAGGTAGGGCCCTTCATCTGACCCTCAAGGCCTTTGGCATACAGCTCTGCCCAATGTAGTTTCTCTTTAGACCAAATTGTCCACATTTGTCCAACATCAGGTAATTTACCCAAGACTCTGCCCACAAAGATGGAAAGACCCATGCCTGTCATGCCTTCAAGGACACTGGAGACAGAGAAGCAAGTGCTGTGGATGTGGTGCTTGTTCAAGTACTTTCCATTTTAAACAAAATGCCTTCTGTGAGAATGAATCAGATAGGGAATAAAGTGTGTTACATTTCCCTTGAAAGTTGAAGAAAGAACAGAATTTTGCCAGGATCGTAGACTGGAGGTTATGCAGGAAGGAGCAGAGGAACATACTGGGCTGAAGAACAGAGTGTAAGTCGTGAACAGCAAGGGTATTCCAGAAACTACTGATCACAGTCTCCTACTGGCAGGCTTGAGGTTGGGAGCAGCAGGTGCAGGTGAGCAGAAGTCAGCAGGGCAGTGATCAGATGCAGAATGGTCTGGTACATTTTATCCTGTGCAAGAAAGGATGCTAACAAAGCAGTCTGAATGGAAGGAATGGCTTGGCCATGCTTGCTTCTTGGAAAGATTGTGCAGTGACCTCAGGTGGCAGGGAAGGTGACTAGAGGGGGGTGATGTGGTTCTGTGGAGAGTCTGAAGACTAGTGTGCAGTGGACTGGACACTGATTCAGAGACCAGGAGGAACAAGGCCCAGGTGACTACTCAGAGAACCTGTACTGGCAGCTTTGGGGAGCAGAAGGTGATGGGCTCAGCTTTGAGTGAACCCCAGAGCTGGAGGATGGCTCTGGGCAGCCTCAGGCCCTCACCTCCAGGCTCTGAGTGCTGTTTTCTACTTTGGCCAGGGGCTGAATAGCCAGGTCATGTCAGTTCTGAGGTGTAAACTCCCTTCTCTGTAACGTCTGGAGCTGCATGTGGGCATTAATGACTTTCCTGACTGAGTGGAGTGAGGCTCTGGTGTTCGAGCTGGGGGACGGCAGTGAACCAACCACACAGAACAGCAGGAGTTCCAAAGACAGAAAATACCTACAGGGCTAGGTGGCAGAATGTGCCAGGAAGACAAAATAAGGTAGGCTAAGTGTGGTTTTTTGTAGCATGGCTAACATCTGCAAACATCCAGAAAACACCTGCAAGATGGGAGAGACAGAAAGCTTTCCCGGAAGATCAGATTCAGGGTCGGGAATCTGGTCCAGTACACATCAGGTTAGCTAGCAGCAGGAAGGTAAGTGTGGCTGCACAGGAGTCTATGGGAGCTGAGAGTGGGGCAGTGGGCCCAGCAGGTAGGGTGGAGTGGTCCTGGTCTATAACCTGAGTGACATGGAAGTCAGGTTGGTTTTCCTTGTTATGTTCTATTATGTTCAGTTCCCATCTCCTGCTCTATCCAGTCACAATGCGCCCATACTCAACAAGAGGTTTTCTTCTTCCTTTGACTTGTAAAGATTTATGTCTCTGACAGGGAAAGTTCCAGAGAAGAGGGTGGGACAAAGAGAAATCTTCCATCCACTGATTCACTCCCCAAATGGCTGCAATGGCTGAGGCTGTGCCTACAGAAAATACCTACAGGGCAAGAGCCTGTAACTTCATGTGGCTTACAGGGGCCCCAAATAGTTGGACCATTCTCTGATGTTTTTTCTGGTAGATTACAACAGAGCTGGAAAAGAAGTGAGGCAGCTGGGCCTTTTACCAATGCTCATATGGGAAGCCAGCATCAAGGTCAGCAGCTTAATTTGATGTGCCAAATACCAGTCGAGCTTGGGCCTTTCTGGAAGATACCTGGCTTGAGTATGTTCTGGAACTCATTGTCCTTAAGATGCTTGGTGTGGTGACTGCCCTGCATTTAAGGGCCTTCAGAGATAGAACCGCCCAACGCTAAGACAGCAGGAATGATCAGGAGTGGACTAACAGGAGATGGTGTTGTAGAGTTACTCTTAATCGGTCTGGACATGAAAAAATAAGATCATATGGAATAATATCTTAATCAAAAAGACAGATGTTTAAAGGTTTGGGGTGAAGAGTCATTGCATTGGCAACTTACTCCGCAAAAGTTTGAAAAAGACACTCCTGGCTCAGTGCATATGTGGGTATATAAAGAAAAACTGGCAAAACACAAATAATTGCTGAGTTAGGTGTTGTACCTATAGATATTTATGGTTCTAGTCTACTGACTTTCATTGGAGAATATGTTCATGTTTAAAAGTTGGGGAGGGATGGGCATTTGACATAATGGCTAAACTATTGCTTGAAGCATCTAGTATCTTTAATGTTGGAATCACAGTTCCTCTGCTTCTAATCCAGCTTCCTGCTAATACATACCCTGGGGAGTAGAGATGGTCATTCAAGTTCTTGGGTCCTGCCCCCCTTGTGGGAGACCAGGTTTGAGTCCTGGTGCCCTGACTTTGCCTTGACCCAGCCCCTGCTGCTACATATACTTGGAAAGTGGGACAGTGCATAGAAAAATCTATCTCTGTATTTGTCTCTCTCTCTGTCACTCCTGTTCACATAAGACGAAGTTTGGGGGAAATAACACTGATTGTGATCTGGTTTTTTGGAATCTGATTCTGGCTGCATATATTTATTTTTGTAAGATTCTGTCCAGCCTAGGCCAGGCCACTGATTAGTTCCAGATTAGAAATGCTTGCCTGTGGAGACCCAAATGAGACAGCCAAGTGCAGGGATGTGGGTGGGGTGTCAGAGTAGGCTGCCTTCCAATCCCACTCTGGCTGGCAGGCCCTAGGGCAGGACTCTGAAGGGAAGGAGCATGGATACCTCACAGGTTTAAAAGACACTTCCAGAAAAGGGGAAAGCTAAGAAGAGAAAATGCTGTGTTGGAAAAGCTGATTCCTGTCTGGAGTGCGTGCCCTCCCTGGATGGCAAGGTCCAAAATTATTCCACTGTTCACCTGTTGCGTGACTTGACAAAAGCATAATGTGATTTAGAAATCTAGCAGCCATTCAGAGTCCATTTTCATCCAGAGGCTTAACAGGCTATGTCAGAAGATTGGGCTGTATTCTAGTAAGTCTGAAATTCAATCCAGGAGCCTATGACTGTGGGTACGAGAAAGCCCCCCTTGCTCTCTGCATGATGGTGTATGCTCCATGCAGTATTTTCTACATGGAAGCAAGGGTTAATGCACCTCAATACTGGGCTTAGCACCTTTGGGTGTCCCCATGAAAAGTTCAGCAAACAGTCATGCATGAGCCTTTAGAGACGTGGGCCCCTGTGCCAGCCATACAGAGCAGGCAAACAAAATTACCCTGGATACAAAAAAAATAAATAAAAAATAAATGAGATCTCCAAGAAAAGCATGCTGGAGGAGGTGGCATATAAATGGCATCCATCAAAATACAGCTGTTTGGCACCCTTTTTGTATGTGTTTGCCAATATATACCCTCTCCAGGCCCTCCCCTGCCCTGGTTCTGTGTTTGTCAGCTTGTTCAACTGACTGGTCCCCTCTGTCCCACATCCCATTCCCATTCAGCTCTCGTACATGTTGAGGGGAATTGAAGCCCTGCTCTTCCCAACCAGTCCCACTATCCAGTCCACACTGGTGCCAGGGAGCGCTACTATCTGTGTAGTCATGCCTGCACCTGACAGAATTTGCCTCTTTGCCATCATCTGCTAGCTGATGCTGTGGCAAAGCCCAACCCACCCATACTCATTTCAGCTAATGCATGTACTGGAAAGTAGAGTCAGCCCAGACTGGCTTTTCCCTGAGCCAGCTTGCATGTATGTCATCAGATATTTTGGCCCTGCCCAGCCTGGTCTGCTCCCACCCCAGCTCTCATGCTCTCCAGTGGGAGTAGGGGCCCAGTAGTGGGGCCCTCCACCACTGGGTTCATCTCCCCACTCCAGGTTTTACATTTTCTGGTTGAGTGCTCAGGCCCAGTCTGGCACAGCCCACCTCAACTTGGCATTTGCCAGTGGGTACTGTAGCCTGGCCAGACCTGGCACACTCCCAATTCCAACTCACATGGGTGGGGCTGCAGCCTAGCTCAGCCTAGCCAGACCCTGTTCCAGCCCTCATGTGGACTAGCTGGTATTGTATCCTGACCTGGCCGGGTCCGGCCCATAGTACATTCTAGCACTCAGATTCGCCAGTGGGTGATATGGATGGACTGACACAGCCTGACCTGGCCTGCCTCTGACCTGTGCCAAATGTATGCCAGCGGGTACCATTCGTTGGCCTGGTCTGGGATACTTCCCATCTTGGTTCTTGCACTTACCTGCAGGTACTCTGTCCCAACAGAGGAGTCTCCCAAGATGCTCTGTCAGGATCTGTCCCAATCTCAGATCTAGTACACAGCAGTGGGTCCATGGGCCAGCCCTATATAGTCTACCTTCTGTCTGACAGGAACAGTGAGTGACCTTTCCTGACCAGTCCTCACCCATTCCAGTTCTTGTTGTTGCATGCTACAGCCCAGCCAAGCCTGGTCCTCACCTAGACACAGCTCATGCATGGCTCAGTAGGGGCAGAGACCTAGCCTAGCACATCCCATACCTACCCTGGTTCTCACGAATACCAGGGGCTGCTGGATTCTAGCCCAGTCCAGAGCATCCCATACCCAGCCCACACACATGCTGAGGGATTCCGCAGCTATATCCAGACCAGATTGCAGCCCCCACTCTGGCCCTCGCATATTCCAATGGGGATCACAACCTGGCCAGGGTGTCTCCTTTGCTCCCCAACCAGGCCTGTTCATAGTCACAATTATTGCACAAATGCCAGTGGTTGCTCTGAACTGGCCTGATATAGCCCCTCATCTGTCTTAGCCTTTGACTTGGGATGTTGCAAGCTGGTCCAACCTAGCCAACTCCCAATCCCAACTCTCATTGGTGGGTGCTGCAACCTGACCCTGCTCAGTCTGCTCCCATTCCCAGCTCATGTGAACCAGTAGGTGTGATGGCCTAGCCTGGCATGACCTGCACTCCAGCCTGGATTCTGCAGTCACCATTCAGCTACGGTCTGCTCGACCCTGCCCGGTCTTCCCACTTCCAAAACTGACCCATATACTTTCCAATGTGTGGAGCTGCTTTGTCCAGCTTGCCTGACCCCTGGGTCTGGAACACATGCTCACCAGTGGGAGCTATGGCCCAGCAGGGGAGTTTCCCAGGATCCCCTCATCAGCCCACTCCCAAACCCAGATCTCACATGTTACAGCAGGTGTTAGGCCCTTACCTGGCATAGCCTGCCCCTCCATGTTGGCCTTTGTATGAGCTGGAACATGTTGCAGGCTGGTCTTCCCTATACCCTGTTTTAGGATGCACAAGCAGGTGCTGCAGCATGGACCTGCCCAGCCTATTCCCAGCCCCAGTACTCATGAGTGTTGGCAGATTCCATGGTCACTGAATCCCATCATCACCCCAACTTTTGTGGTAACCAGTGGGACTTGTATTTCCACAGTGTTGGGCCCACTTATTCCCCTAGAATTTACCCCCAGAAGTAGTTCTTTCATGTGCTAGTTAGTGTCATGGCCCTGCCTAATGTGATCTGTCCCCAGTTACAGCCCTCAGTCTGGTACTGGGATCTAGCTCTGCTAGACAGGTGCCCAGCCATAGCTTTCATGTTGGCTGGCATATGGTGGTCAGCAATGTTCTGTATTAACAAACCCATCTCAGTACTCCTATGTGGACTGGTGAATCAGTCTGACCCATACAGATCTTTCATTCTCTCCCTTGCAAACCACCAGGTCTGAGTCCTCTAGCTTACCTACAAGTACAGTGGACCCTGTTGCTGGGTGTCCCTCTTGATGCATTCCTCCATTACATGTCCAGTGGTCTTATCCATGGATGTCCCTGCCTTATCCATGGATGTCCCTACGCAATAATTTGCCCCCCCGGAGTCCCCAGAGTTCATTGGTGGGTGGCCAGCAGACAAAGCCTGGTTCTCGATTGGTGCACTGGCTGCAAGAGTTAAGACGATACTGGCTGCTTTTTAAGCAGTTGGGGCCTGCTGCCATCTTTCTCCCCTTGCCCCATCCCCCGCCACTGTTCATCAGCCAAAAGTGGCTGATGAAGCGGAGGTTCCGCTTCGCATGCTTAGTCCGCCCCAACTGGATGCCTTAAAAATGACAAGTTCTATCACAGGTGTTGCAAATAATTCTTTGAAATTGGATTGATTCCTTTCTAGAAAATGGATTGGGACACAAAGGCCAGACCTTTGACTAGCAGACTTAACTAAGGATTCACAAACTGTATTTTTAGTTTCACTGAACTTCAGCATAAACGTTGTGCCGGTATTAGCAGCATGTAGTAAGTCATCACTAATAGATATTACTGGCATTTTCATATCACCTCAACAATGTTGCCTGTATTCAAAAATACTGTTCATGTTTATCCTGCACCTATACTTTTGCTAATGCATTGATGAAGAGGCATACACATTAATATATTATAAAACTTGTTTCCTAGTATCTTGTTCGATAATTATATTTCAATCTATATGTTATACATTCATATATATTATCATTTAGAAAACGGGAATAGAAAAGGAGTTATCAGGTCTCGCAGCTCCACCAAAGTGGGCCATGGCCAAAGTGGGTAGAAGATGGGCTACAGGAAGTGGGAGGAGCTTTGTCATAGCTGCTGGTCTGTGGACTGCCTGTTAGAAGCGGGTTATTTTCCCAGCTGTCCCACATCAGCAGAAATTACTATGGACAATCTGACAGAGAGAAAAACACAGCTGTTTGCTTCCATGCTGGGTTCTTCGGTCCCTTCAGTCTCTGTCCCCGTGTCCATCCTTTCTTGTTTCACATATTTGGTTTCTTATTCCTCCCTTGACAGGCCTTTGCCTTTTGTGTTTGGCACACAAATTTACATAAGGATCTCAGAATTAATCACTTCATTTTGTTAAATTTAGCTTGAGAAAGTCAACTCTGTTTATTGGGTGTCCATTGTTTGTTGTTTCAATATGACACCAATATGACAGATTTTCTTCTTTGAGTCTTGGGAAAATTTTACATTTCTGGACAGTCTTGGTATTAGACTTGTTGAGGGATCATTTTTGGCTTTTTGGCTTATAGAAAAACAATGTCACTGGGGAAGTGACTAGTGGTTTAAATTACTTCTAGGCCTGCATTGTAAAGTGTTGTGAACACTAATTAATAAGTAACAGATTTATACACTGAAAAAAGTCTCAGCTTTGATGAAGTCTTGCAATGGTTTTCATTTAGTCTTGTGTTAAATTTAGCTATAACGTTCTGTACATTTACAGAAAAACAGTTAATCGTATGTTTTATGACTTGAAATGCCTGACAGAGTTCAGTAATTTTCATCTTGAGGTCATCATATTATACATATTTTTGCCTTACCTCCAAGATAAATGATGTCACTATGTTATCAGAATTTTCTTTCTTGAGAAAACTGTTAAACTCCCTGCTTTCTTTGTAGTCTTCTGGTTCATTGGGTGTCACTAAGATGGGGTCCATGTTTTCCTGGTCTAGGACCTGCCTATTTCTTCAACTGTTGAGTTCACCTTTTTTTTTTTTTAAAAAAAAAGATTTATTTATTTTTATTGCAAAGTCAGATATATATGAGCTAACCTTTTCCTGACACATCTCTCTTTTTCTAAAGTCCTTGTAATAACCTGCACACCTTTTGACCTCTCTAACATGTAGGACTATACCAGTAACTCACTCTTCCTTCTTGCTTTAGCTAATAGAAAACTCCATACGCCCTCTTGAGACATTTCTTGAATTCACCCCCTCTCTGGATACTTCCCTTATGTCGACCCTCCCATCACTCCTTGCTGTATATTCAGTGGAGATAGGAGATGCTGTCTGTGTTCCCACCTGATCTAAAAGTGTTGATCTGAATTCTTCATCTCCACAAGAGCAGTGCCTTCATTGCTGTACCAGTGCTTGGCAAGTGGCCGACGCACATCTGATACGGAAGTAATTTGATGGTTGCATCAGCATAAGTGGTGGAGAGTTGAGAAGAGGTGTAGAAACATTTCAGCATTACATGACCTTCTAGCTTACCATTTGACTCCAGCCATTGCTGTTCCAGGAGGATGGAGCCGTGGAAGTTTGCATCCGTGACCAGCATGGTGAAGGACCTGGGAAGTTCCTGTCTTCCTTCCCAGTTTCTGTCTTCCTGGTTCTCTATGTTTGCTCCTTGAGATTCCTTCCTTAAACAAGCTGACTCAGCTTGAGATGCTGTGCAGAATCCAGGCGAAGACAGCTAATTTTGTTCAGCCTGACTCACTGACATTTTTCTTAGATTTAGAGATGTTTGGAAACTTTGCAAGGCTTAAAGAAGACACTAAATAAAGATGGCATGGAAAACAAGTAAATAGAATAGCACTCATTATGCACGATAGAAATGTGCTATCAAGTAGGACATGCTTTGTGCAGCAGGCATTCCCTTTTTAGTGAGGAGATCAAGTCACACAACGCTTAGTTTTGTAAAAGCGTTGCTCCATGATTCTACAGCTGTGTCTTGGATGGTAATTGAATAGTGATGTTTTGATCATAGCCCTACAGATGGTGAGGCCCCAGGCACAGCAGCTCTCTGCCCTAAATGACACATGTCTTTCCCTTCGAAGACCAGTGCAAGGAGCTGAGGCATGAAACTTATGCTTGCGGTGCTTGTATGGAGACCTTGTTTTCACATGAATGCCTATCCGTACATCTGTGTGTGTGTGTGTGTGTGTACAATCTGTGTCAGCTCATGTGTGGGTATGAGCTTCTCTGTAAGCAAGGGATATAGATCCCCAGTTTAACCACTTTAAATGCCATACTCCTTGCATTACAACTAGAAAAATGACATTTTTTAAAAAATTAGAAAGTGTTGAATAGAACAATTGAGACCCGAAATCATTTTTCTAGCAATGCCAAAAATAACAGATTTTTTGGTATGTTTTCAACCAGAAGAGGCATTCAAGGTCACACAGAGCTATAGACTCAGATGGTGTCTAACAGAGGCAGGACTGGAACCCAGGCCTCTGGAGTTCGTTCTTATGATTCTTCTCATATTGTCTTCTCTTGATGATCCTTTTAAACCACAGATGGAGAAAACACTTCTGCGACAAGGCAGATAGTAAGTCATGTAGGCTTCGTGGGCCAGTGGTGTCCATGACAGTGATTATGTGAATGTGATCATAGAGATTAAATGAATAAGCAAGGCTGTGTTCCATGCATGGCAGTGGAGCCTAGGGGATGCTCTTTGTTGATCCAAGTTTTCTACCACCAAAGCCACGATGATTTCTGTTGCAGAGTTGGGACCGCAACCTCGGCTGGTGGTGAGAGGTTCTGTTGCTTCACAGTCACCCCATGACTGGGCTTCCTTCCAGGCCTGTGTCTGCTCAGAGTCAGAGCCAGCAGCCAGGAGAATGTGCCCAGCACCCACAGTGCTCCAGTAAAGCAACAACTGTCGAATGAGAGAACTGCCTGGAAAATAATGCAGGATGACCAAGGAGGAGCAGGAATTCACGCCTCAGTCCTGGTCTTCCAAGGATGGCTGGGAGTTAGTCAGACCTGGAGAGGCAGGCAGGAATGTCTGCGCTGGCAAGATTCAAGGATCTGTACTCACAGAATAACATCTTGGGTCTTGGCAACATTGTGGTCCTCTCCCAGCATCCTGTGGCTGCTTCAGCAAGCTGCCCTCTTGTCCTTCTTGGGCAGATTTCCCACGTTTTATTCCCCTCTTTTGTTATCACCCAGAGTTGCTTTCTCTTTCTCCCTCTTAAAGAACATGTACTTAATTATTTGAAAGGCAGAAAGAAATAAGGGAAAAAGAGAGGACATAGAGCAAGAGAGAGAGGAAACAGAGAGACTGTCTTACATATGTTGGTCTACTTCCCAAATAATTACAATAGCTGGGACTTTGTCACATGGAAGCAAGAAACATGGACTTCCATTGGGGCTTCCCACAGAGATGGCAGGGGCCCAAATTCTTGGGTTATTCTCCACTGCTCTCCCAGGTACATTACCAGGGAGCTGGATGGAAGCTGCACAGCTGGGACTTGAACCTGCACTCTGATATAGGGTGCTGGCATTGCAGGCAGTAACTTAGCTCATTTCAGTGGCACACTGATCCCCTAAGGTTGCTTTCTCTCAATTTTGTCCTCCACTGAAGTTGTCTTTTGAGTCCTTTGTCCTCTGCCTCCTGTCTGGGAGCTGATCCCAGAAAAGGTCAGTGCAAGGTGCTTGGCTGAACTCTGGTGCTGATGTCAATGGGCTGGATGACTGTGGTGTTGTTGTGGGTGCATGTGTGTGCATGAGTTTTGTGTGTAGATCTGAACTTGACCTGTGAATGTCAAGGTCACCTTCCCTGTGGTTGCTTAGCAGAACTCCTGCAGCAACCTGGGTGCTTCTGGTTAGACTTGCAGTGTCTCATGTCTGACCATTATTAAGCATGTCACCCATGTTCCCCTTGCTTTCATTTTACACCATGTGAATCCATGCCATGGTCAGCTCCAAAAGCAAGATAATAACTTTCACAGGCTGGATGGCATTTTCAATGAGTTTGCTGACCTAATCCTCAGTGAAACACATCCAAGGGCTTCTCCTGGGAGTCAGCTGGCCAGACCTGTAACTGGGCATGAGTTCCTCACGCGTGCCTAAGTGCTTGGTATTGAAGTGATTCAGGGGAAAAAGAAATCGCCACATTGTTATGATGTCCCCCCAGTGGAGCCCTTTGGCCCCTGGTTTGAGGACTGCTGGTGGTTGTGTGAAAGGCAGCAGAGAGGAGCAGGAGGGAAGGAAGGTAAGAACATTTGATCATTTCTTCATAAACAGCCAATTTCTTTAGCTCCTGGTTATGGTTTCTGCTGCTGTGAGAGGAATATCAATGGCTCGAACCTTCCATTGTTCAGAGTCACAAAGCGTTGCCAGCCATCCTGGGCTGCCTGGTTTTTCCAATTGGTATCAGAGCAGAGAGCATGGCAAATACAAATGGGATGTTCCAGTTTAAATGCTTTAAAGCTCACTTGACATGTTTTCTTGTCTTTTATTTTTTTCTTTGGAACTGTGTTTCCCTAACCAGGGGCATATCCTACTGTTTGCCTCCCATTGAAGCTTTTTTTGAGAGTTGTTTCAATGCTCCGCTTTGTTTTGATGAAATCTTTACCTTCTTTAGCAGTGCTAATTCCAAGGAGTGATTAATGAATTCAAGTGAAAGAGCAGCTCTTAGAGAGCCAAGGTGGAGGAAAAGTTTGTTGGTCCTGTGGATGCATTTCAAATTGTTGAGTACCACAAGATGGCGATATTAACACATCTGATTTTAATATCTCCAGCACAGATGCAAATAAGGAAAATGCAGAATTGCAGCTACAGATACAAAATAAAACTTTGTAGGAAGAGGTCTGTGAGTGTATGTGTTCTTTCTTACGTCTAAATTGGGGACACAATTGTTTTACGAAGTAAATGCGGAAAACAACCAAAAAGATGGAATTTTTGAGAACTTTCAGGCCCAGTATGCTAATAAATTCAAATGTTAACTATGTACACTGGACTATTAAGTATATTTAATCCCAAC
Organism: Ochotona princeps; assembly: GCF_030435755.1. Taxonomy (NCBI): domain Eukaryota; kingdom Metazoa; phylum Chordata; class Mammalia; order Lagomorpha; family Ochotonidae; genus Ochotona; species Ochotona princeps. The sequence goes on along the minus strand of NC_080859.1, from coordinate 24,932,393 downwards.
AAGACATTTCCTGGAGTTTTCTAAAGACTGACCTTGGGTTAATTTGCCACTCCTCAGTCCACTTCCATTTGACATGGAGAGCTGGCACACTAGGAGCATTTATTTGAAAACAATTAGTGTCCCATTAAGGGAAACATGAAGCCTTCAGGTCACAGATGTTCTTACTGCTTTGGGAACCTGGCATGTAGAAAGCTGGTAAATTAATACCGTGTAGGAAAAAATTCTTTAAAACATGTTGTGACTCTCTGGAGGTGGTGCTATTGTTCTTAAAAGTGAACATTTTCATGTTGATGCAGTCTCTGTATTCTTGGTGTATCCAGTCACTGTAACAGAGATGAAAAGTTGATATTTTAGAAGTTTGTACATTGAAGATGGGTGTTGACATAACGTCCAGATAGTCTTAGTCTTGAGAAAAATGCCAAGAATGGAACAAGGTTTGAAACAGAAATGTCTAGAATTTTGCTTTGATGTTCCCTTGTTTCCTTGCCCTGAAATGATTCACCATTTCAGAATCAGTTGATGTTAACATCTTCATTCTCAGGGTGAGAGAGATCTGAAAGTTTAGGCAAGCAGCATGAGACAAAATCAGGAGTAAAGTCCTGAAATGATTTCAGGGACAAAAATGTAGGAAAGTGGAGGAAAAAGTTTTAAGTTGTAACGTAGTGGATATTTAGGTAAAGTTATGTGAATCTCTTCAATAGAAGGAGGACAGAAACCTGTTCTATCCTATGCCTCCCCCTCAGCTGGATGAGAGATACACTTGGCATTGTGTATGGATGTTTCCAACATCTCTAAGATAGGTGTCATCAGCATCTCTCTGAGCATATTATATCCCATGATCCTCAAATCAGCAGACTGGGAAAGCTAGATTGTGCCATTCCTGGAAAAGGCAATACATACTGCTCATGGAAATTGCAGGTATGATAGTCCCCTGAGATTTTGCATTACAGGGACATCATCCCACTTGGAAATTCAATTCATGATAAAAAGATCAACTGGTTCCTACTTGAAAAAGTTATTTTTATTAAAACAGTAAATTCCAAGGAGATTGTTTAGAACATTGCATATAATCAATGTGTTGGCAGAATCTGAGCCTTCAGCCCTATCTGCACATCTTAGAATGCAAATAGAGAGAGAGAGAAAGAGAGAGAGAGAAAAAGAGAGAGATATGTCTTCCAATGTTTGGTTCACTCCCCAAGTGGATGCATCAGGGCCAGGCTGAAGTAAGGATCCTGGAACTCCATCCAGGTCTCCCATATAAGTGGAAGGGACTTGTACACTTTGAGTACTGTCCACTGCCTTCCTAGGTTATATTAGCCAGGTACTGGATGGAAAGGAGCAGCCAGTACTTGAACTAGCCCTTTGATATAGGGGTCCAGGAAAATATGGTAAAGGAGTGTTAGTGTGTGTGGAGGTGGGCTCTGCCATTTGCCCTAACTTCTATTGGAGTAGGTGGGCTGTTTCTGGAGCATACAGAGATTGTCCCTGGCTTACAATGGATTGCCTTAGAATTTCTTGAGATTATAATGGTGCAAGTGTTGATTTGGGCTCAGAATCAAGTGATCTATTTTAGAAACTTTAGGAGACTTAGTTTCAGGAATATTTAAGAGTGTAATAAAAGAGATTTGCAGAGTTGGCTAGAAGTCTGTAAAACTGAACAGTCATAGTTTATCCTGAATTTAATCAGTCAACAAACTATTTCAATATCTTATATCCTTTTCTCTCTCTTTTTTAAGATTTATTCATTTTATTACCGCCAGATATACACAGAGGAGGAGAGACAGAGGAAGATCTTCCGTCCGATGATTCACTTCCCAAGTGAGCCGCAACCGGCCGATGCGCGCCGATCCGAAGCCAGGAACCTGGAACCTCTTCCGGGTCTCCCACACGGGTGCAGGGTCCCAAGGCTTTGGGCCGTCCTCAACTGCTTTCCCAGGCCACAAGCAGGGAGCTGGATGGGAAGTGGAGCTGCCGGGATTAGAACCGGCACCCATATGGAATCCTGGTGCATTCAAGGTGAGGACTTTAGCCGCTAGGCCACGCCGCTGGGCCCTATCCTTTTCTCTTAACAGTCCACTTGACAGGAGAAGGTTGACAAGCATATGGTAGAGTCTCTGCTGCTCTCCTGTGGAATACACCTCTTTCTTCTTATGAGCTGCCACATCTCTCACACACAGAAAAACAGCAGATAAAGGAAAATCTGTGGAAAAGCACAGGATGAAGAGTCGGGAATCAATTGGAGGGTTTTAGGGTCCAATTCCAGTACACTATTTTGGAATTCTAAATACCCAGCTAGACAGTCAATAGCTAATCACCAGGAATGTGGCTGCACATGCGAACTAGTCACAAGCAGCAGCTCAGCGGTAATTCATTTACACAACACCCTGTTCCAACAAAGCTGCCTGCAATGGCAGTACGTACGAGAAACTGATGACAAGATGGGAAACCGAGGAACCACGAGATAGAGGTAGAAGGCAAAGAGAAACTTAACCTGTTAGAAACCTGTTAGGAGAGCTGACACAGCCAAGTCACACTCACGTATACAAAAGGTTATAAGACCAACAGTGAGAATACGGAAGCTTTTTCTAATTAAAAAAAAATATTTATCTCCTCAAATCACTGTTGTTACCGTACACGAGTTGTTACAGAAGTTTAGAATGGTTCATTTGTCTGTCTATCAAATCACTCCTTATTGTTTGAGAATGGGTCTGAAAGTAAGCAGGTTTGGCTGGTCAATGAAAGACAAGTTGGGAGCTTAGCATCCTGAAGGCGAGTCCAGGTGGGCAATCTGGAATCTTGGCAGGGGTACAGGGTGGGAAGTCAGGAAGCACTGACCATCATGAGCTATACCGCATTCTGCATCTTTGTCAGCACTGGCTCTAGCGCAGCAGATTACAACATGAAAGGGCTTAAGGCTGTTTTGCAGAGAAATACATGTGCTTAGTTCTAGGAAAGAAAATGAGCAAAGCACAGTCTCTTCTTCTAAGAAGCTGCAGGACACTCTTCTTTGATGTTAGGTTTCCTAGGGTCATTCTAACAAGGCCAAGTAAAGACTTAAGCAAGCAAAGTTCAGATTAGCATTACTGCTTCACAGCCTTTCACAAACTTTTGGGTGTCACAGTGTGATGCGAAGAACAGTTGCCCACTCTGGGATGCCTGGTTCTGCCAATGCTTGGGCCTTCTCTCTGCCAATGGGAGATGCTCTGCCTCAGCTCAGCTTCTTTCAGTTGGCATCTGCATTTGACTCATCTGGCCTGCGGGAGTCTATCTGCACTCCCTGTGTCAAGGTCACTTTGTAGTTAAATAAAATAGAGAACCCAGGGTTGGGTTTCTTTACTCAAAGATGAGCTCCACAGCTTGTCAAGCAAATCCTCCTGTATTTCTTCCTGGAGATAGTGGGTGATCCTAGCCTTATCTACTGCTGCTGAGTCCATATGGGCAAGTCTCCCTTTTCCCCAGTGAGAACATTTCCTTAAGCAATCTTCGGTGACACTATGGAGTTCCACCCAAGAACCATGTATTACATATTGCCATGCACAAGTGCTCTTCCTCTGACAGCAACAGGAGTGGCTGTCATTTAGAGTCCAAGTTTAAATCACAACCCAATGGTTGCAGAACAGCCAAGCATGCATGTTTTCTGATGATTGTTCTTAGATACCAGCATGGCTTCATAAGATGACAAATTGCTTCTACTTGCACTATCCTATTAATTGTGCTACCCTTTGTAGGTGAGTCGTCCGTAAGCCTCGAAGAGAACTCAGGCCAGATTTCATCCTGGCTCCCAGTGGATGACGCAGAGCACTGTGCAAAGCCTTGTCAACACAATCACTGTCGCTAATGATGATTCATCCAGTTCCAAGCCCAGTGCTCTGCTCTGCAGGCTGTGTGTGCTGGCGAGTCTTGCTTGGGTAACAAATACGGGTCCTAATGTCATGAAAACAGGATGACAGCCTTGTACAAGGAGAAGTCATCACTTAGTTATTATTCTTTTTATTGTTGCTGGAACATTGGTTAATTCAATTCTGTCCCCTGAATAACTTTAACCAGGATTAGTTTTTACGACAGCTAAGGACATTGTTCATGAATAAGGGAAAATAAGGATTGAATTGGTTTTCACAAGTCTTTCTTCTAAGCTTTGTGTTTGAGGGGAGCAGAATCTTGTGGTTGTTGGTGGTGTTATTTTAATAGTTTATTGTGTTGATTCAAACAGGCCATGAGTTCATAATATGTCAACAGAACATCTGCTTGAAATCAAAGCACTGGATGAATTTTGCACTCACTATGGATTCTAAGCTCTATGTATCTATCACTTAATAATATCAAAGGATGACATTAGGTTTTAGACAACTATATATGTGTGTGGATATATATATATATATATATGTGTGACATAAAAAACTAATGCTATTTAAGATTAATAGTATTTAAATATAGACATTAAAATAGATTGAGAATTTTGTTGATAATTGAACAAAAATCTCTGATTTAAGACATAGGAAGTTAGGGCTAATGCAGGCTAATTAGTAGCAGGCTGGAATCCCATAGGGAATCTTCTCAAGTCCTGTTGTTCCACTTCTGATCCAGCTCATTGCTTATGGACTGGGAAAGTAGAAGAAGATGGGTTTAATCTTTGGGCCCCTGCACCTGCATGGGAGACCAAGAAGAAGCTCCTGGCTTCTGGCTTCTGATTGGCTCAGTTCTGGCCACTGTGGCCATTTGGGGAGTGAACCAGCAAATGGATGGCCTCTCTTCTCTCTTTCCCCCTGTATGTTTTTTATTCTGTCTGTAAATCTGCCTTTCAAGTAAAAATATTTAAGAAAAAAAGACATATGTTGTCAAATGCATTTAAAAATTACTCATAGAGACAGACAGAGAGACAAAGAGAAAGAGTATTCCCATTAAATAACCTGCATTGGCTGGGGATGTGTCAAGAAAAAGACAAGAGCTGGGAGCCCAATCCAGGTCTTCCACATGCAGTAGGAATCTGATTATTTGTGACATCACCTCTGCCTCCCTAGGTCTGCATTAGCGGAAAGCTGAAGTCAGGAGCCCCAGCCAGAGCCAGGAATTCAAAATAGTTACTCTGACTTGAGACACAGACATCCTAAATAGCATCTTTTAAATATATATATATATATATATATATATATATATATATATATATATATATATATATAATTTTGATAATCTTTACACAGTTGATTAGGGCACAAAAGGTCAAGGGCTATAGGAAAGTAGGTAAGACTATTGTTTCCACATTCTCTCTCTCTCTCTTTTTTTCCGAATCTGGGGTAAGGAGGGTGATAAAGGGAAAAGCCCAACCCAGCCTCCCACCCACCCCACCAGGGTTGCTGACGTGGGACATGCTCTGAGGGCACTGCTCAAGTGGTTCTGATAGTTCAACTGTTCTGAATTGCTGCCAATTGTGCCATTCCAAGCATGGTGAAATCTCCAGAACTACCATCTTGACTGCGAAGTCAAGTGCCCACCCCAGAACTATCTTTAAAAGTATAATGAGCTCCCATGAACCTACTACCCAACCCCAGAACAAGGGTATCACCAAAAGAAAAGTAAATTGTTCCTATTGATTTGGTGGTCAATTAGCTTGTATTGTCTTCAGCTGATTGTTTTGGTCATTATTTTCTCCTCATTATTATTGCTCTTACTTCCTGAAGATTGTAGGCAGAATTTAAAGATGTATCAGCTATTAAATTCCATCCCAACAGTCTGCATGCCATGGAGGATTAAGCTAATACAACTGATTCTGGATACCTTGGGCCCATTGGAAGGTATCTTGTGCTAGTCCTCCATCTGCAATAGCAACATAAAATTCACACCTAATGAAAGACTGTATTGCTAGCAGGTCAATAGCTTACATTCCTGAGGCTTCCTGATTATTTAGTACCAATCCTTCAATCATTCATTTATTCAAAGAAAACTTCCTGTGCTCCAGACCCTGGATTTGTCTCTAGGATTCCACACTCCAAACAGAAGAGGCAGAGTCACAGAGAGATTGTTGAAATTCAAAGTGATAAATGTGCCAAAAGTTCTGTGCAAGGTGGTGCTTGGAGAAGGGAAAAACTGAGACATGGTTTCCTGAGTTGGGGAAAGCAGCAGAGTAGCTGTAAGTTGGCATTGATTTTTTTTTTCCCTGATGAAGAAGAGGTAGAGGTTTAACATGACCCTGAATAAAGCAGATATTTAATGGAGTGTATGAGAGAATATTGGGACTATGTCTTAACCTCTGCTTCTTCCTCTGCCAAGGTGTTTATACCTGCTACATGTCAAAGAAGAAAGCGTATAGAACTGTCAAGACCCTATGTTGCGGCTGGATTTTGTTCTAAATAGACATTATTGGAACTCAGTATGTATGTATGCATGTATGCAAACCACCTCCTCCTATGGACTGTGCATGTCCACTGTGTGACTCCTCAAATTCCTGAGATGCTTGGGACTGGGGTGAGGCAGGAGCCATGAATGCCATCCAGGTCACCACCCAGGACGAAGGGCAGGGCAAGAGGAACTCAATCACTTGAACCATCTCTGCTGTGTCCCCCAGCTTTCATGAGCCAGGAGCTAAGTCAGGAGCTGGAGTCAGACATTGTAACTAGAATACGCTGATCTGGAATGCTGGCACCATAACTTCTAGGCCATGTTTGCCCATGGAACTCACCTCTTTGAAACATACAAACATACACTTGTATGATCCTGAGGGATGATGTATAGCCACAATGAGTCACAAGCTCATATCTGTGAGCTACTGCTGCGGTTCCAACATTCCCCCTAATCCCAAGGCTGAGAAAAATTCACTCTTAATGCCATCAGTATGACAACACTATTCTTGAAGAAATGTTTACTCTTTTGTTATACAGACACTCAGTTTTGCATTTTCTCTAAAAGAATTACAAAATGCATTTGGAAGCTTCCCTCTCCCCTACCAAATCAATCAGAAAATTGTGTGTGTGTGTGTGTGTGTGTGTGTGTTTGGGGTAATTGTTCCACCTCATCTGTTTGCTCAAGAGGATCAGTAAACAAAGATTAGAAAATTCTTTGGGGGGTGTTCGGTCTATGTAAGGATGCTAGGACAACAGTTCTTTGTTACAGTAATTGAGTCAAAGGCTTGTAATAATAAGATTCTACAGCCGGAGCAGACAGCAGATTTCTGCGGTTCTCCCTCCCTCAATTAGATTTCTGTGGCTTAGCCACAGGAAGTCATCAGGGGTGAAAGACTTAATTTTTCTCAATTCTGTGTCCTGAAGAAAAATGATCAGTATGCAGCTTTTCTACATGCTTCCTCTCTGGCTCGTAGCATCTTATGTTCTTGGTGCTCTCCTGCCATTGTCATCATGGATATTCGTTATGTAGCTGTGATGAACGGGTTGACAGGGTCTTGGTTCTCACCCTCATTCAGGAGAGCTTTTCCTGGGTTCCAGGAGATCCACACTTACTATGAGCTACCCCAGTGTGTGCTTTAGCAGCTACTTTGGGTGAGATTCACAAAGTACATTTCTTCCTTCCCCTTGCCAAACCTGAGGTTTAAAAGCCACCCCCATACTTGCCATGGACTGCACCAGTGTGTTCAGGAGGGCTCAGCGGACAAAGGAAGGACAGAGTGAGCTGTGAGTGGTGAGGTTTAGGGCCTGAGCACATGGGTGTTCTGCTGAGATCTGGAAGGTTCTTTTCCACACTGAACCTCTACAGTCTAGACCTCATTAGGGTTCTGTTACCTTATGTCACTTCTTTTGACCCTGTGCATACACGGAAGTGCAGGTCTTGAAGTTCTGTGCTTTGTCAAGCAGTGTTATTAAGACCCATGCCCTGAGAACACTATTTATAATGCCATCTGCATGAAATGTCGGAGAGTCCTGGAAGCCGGAGAGGCACAGGCCAATTTCTGTAACTTCCTTTGATTTCCTATGAAGTTTTAGCTTATTTTCTTTTAAGTGAGAGAGAGGGAAATCCTGTCCAACGTTTCACTCCCCAAAAGCTTGCAACAGAAATGGGGTGCAGCTAAGTAACCCAGGCTCCACAGAACTCTACCCAGCTCTGTCATGGGGATGACGGAAACCAAATTACCTGGACCACTATTGCTATTTCCCAAGATCTCCACTAGCAAGAAGCTAGAGTCAGGAACAGAAGCAGATATTGAATCCAGACACTGATACGGACATCTTAGCAGGTATTCCAACCGCTAAGCCACACGATTCTTGCGCCATAACCCTGTTTAACTTTAAAGGAACGTTAGGCTGGCTTTTAAATTATTCATTTCAGTAATTATAATGTGTACTGTTATTTGTCTACTTGATTGGTTGAGAGATGCTCAGATAGCTAAAAAGCCATTATTTCTAGGTGTGTCTGTGAGGGAGTTTCTGGAAGAGATTAACATTTGAGTGATTGGAGAAGACCTGTTCTTACCAATGCTGGGGTAAGACCCAATCTGTTCAGGGCCTGGACAGATCCCAGTGGCAGTCAAAGCGTGACTCAGGGTAGAATGGGAGCTTTATCCCATTCTTCCTGATGCAGGACACAAAAAGATATATGTTAGAAGCTAATAGTTACATATTAGAAGTTATGTAAAGATCACAGAATATATATATATTAGAAATCTCTCTTGATTTATCATTCCTTTAAGTAAGGACTTTAATAAGCTTCCCTGAGCAGATGTGTTTGGCCCAGTGGTAACCACACTACTTGGGATACTCATATCTCGTATCAGCATGTCTGAGCTGGAGTACCAGCTCCTCTTCAGATTTCAGCTCCCTCCCTGCTAATGTCCACCCATTTCGGGAGGCAGCAGGTGATGGCTCCAGTAGTTGGATCCCTGACATCCATGACGATGTTTCTGACTCGACTCCTGGCTTTGGCCCTGCCTCTCCCTGGCCACTGTGAATGGTTCAGGAATGAATTAGGCACAAGATGATCGCACTCTGTTTATTTCTCTCCATTTCCTAAACAAAATGCAAACACATAAATAAAGATTCAAAAAATTGTATGTGAAGTTCATATTTAAACAAGTTGCTTTCCTGTGTTTCTTGAAGGTCTTGATGTTGTGATTCTCATTGTAATGCTGTAATGTTGATGCTGTAATGTTGATGCTGTTACTCTCAAGCTCTTTGAATATACCCTATGACATCAGAACACAGAAAGGTTAAGTAACGTATCCAAGCCCCACAGCTACTAAGATGTGAAACAGGGATCTGAAGTAAACAGTTTTCTCTGCCAGTTCTACTCTTAGTCTCTGTTTTGGTTGATACTTTTCCTGTCTGGTGTGGCTGGCTCTGCTCCAGCACTTTGTAGGAAAATGTGTGTCGCGTGCACATACAACTTCTCCATAACAAGGGGTCACCTGAAATGTTGTACCTTCAACTCTCCAGGTAGTATTTCAAGTAGACTGAACGCTCATCTTGACTAGGACCACCCAGTACTTATAAGAGGAACTGTTGGCCTCTTTGGTGGCCAGGCTATTCATATAGCTTAGACTTTGGGGAAGTGCTACAGTCCTCCGCTCTACCAGCTGAGCTTATAGCTTAGTGTCACACAGCATGGTGTGGTGACAGTAGCCTATTCTATTGTTTTATGAGTCCCAAGGCTTCAACCATAAAGTCGTCTCAAAGAGGAGGAAATGTAAAATAACTTGATTTGGTCAGTATACACATATATATTAAAATGTCCTGTTGACTTCCTAAATATGTACAGTTACCAATAATTAATGAATAAAAAAATATAAAATTATTGTGTCCTTGGTCTGAAACTCCAAAAGTATAACTAAAAAGAAACAAAATAAACTCCTCACTTGTAAACTCCAAAGGAAAATGTAGAATAATCATGACCATGCTTTGATAGTCAAGGTCAAAGGATTTATTTCCTTTTTTAAAAGAGCCACTTTTACTGTGGCAGAGTTTATAGCCTTGTGTAATTTATGGACCCCCCGCATCCTGGTGTTTGGAGGCTCATGGAAATTAACTGAAATTGCCCTAGGAAACCATAATCATCAATTTATTCGAATTTTGGATCTTCCTGTGGGAACTGTGTTTAATGCCTCAATGTGCCATATGACATCAGAGCAGTGAGTATTTTCCCCTAATGTGGCATGAAGATTATAGACCCAAATGGTGTCTATTTGTAGCAAAATGACAGCTATTTGTTGACCTGTTCAACTTTCCTGATCTTGGACTCTATGTTCCAGTTTAGGGTAGGGAATAGCTTGCTGAAATGTCTGTTCACTTGCATTTCAGAAAACAAATTACAACAAGAACCCACAGCAGATGGTAGAGCTTCCTGTGTTGCATCTCATTTGAAAGTTTTGTTTCAGTTGATAAGAAAGCTTTCTGGGCTTTAAGTCTGGTAGCTCCCCTCCACTATGGGGAACGAAGATAGAGGTGCTACTGGGAAAAGCAAACAGCGCAGGAGCAGGCAAAGAACTAGCATAGCTTGACTCTCTACTGTGTGCCAGCAATCCTGCTAGGACTTTGTATGTTTTTTCTCTCAGTTGCTAATCACCCCATATTATGGCTAGACAAAGCAATGTTCTTTTTTCAGTGTTTCCCATGAGATAAAATAATAATACAAAACTGAGGTTGTAATAAAATATTAGTCTTCTTACCTGTAAATTTCATACTGCTCCTACCAAAGTATGAGGACCAACTCTGTGCCAGCCTTGTTTCTAGTCTCAGTTTGGCAGTGCCCAAGACTTGGGGAAACCCTGCTTCTTCTGCAGCAGAGTCTGGACAGAGGAAAGCAGGTTGAGGGGAGATGATGTTAAAATAAGTACATTTTATGAATCTTTTCCCATAAAAATAGAAGGATGAGATCAGAGAAAGATGGCGTCTGCTTTGCCTGAAGGTCAGGGAAAGCCTTACAGATCTTTGAACAAAGAGCTTCTGGGAAGGGCTACCCAAAGGCCCCAAGGAGGAGATGCTTCTGCAAGGAGCTGGAGGAAGGCAGGAGTGGTGGAACACACTGAGCAGGGACTGGGGCAGGGGCTGAGAGAGGTGTGGCCTTAGAGCACGTGGCCCCCGGTTGGCTGGAGGAAGACAGGTGGAATGTGTTTTAACTATTATACAAAATCCCTGGAGGGTTTACACAAGGGCTCCGTATGTATGGTTTGATGATCTTTGACATTCCAGGGTTAGATCAAAGAGTACTGTGTAGGTTTGAAAGAAGCAGTTAGGAAATTACAGCTATTAGAACACATCCAATAGCTACTGGTACCTCCACTGGAGTGGTGGTGGTGCAGATGGAGAGAAGTGGGATGTTCAGGAATGAGTATCCCAGTGGCAATTAGCTTTTCTGGGAATCAGCCTAAGCCTTATAAAAACGAAGACAGCTTGGATTCCAGTGTGTGAGTCTAACCTCACAATCCCCATTTGTACAATACAGCAGAGAGATGATTCTGTTCACGTAAGAGCAAACATTAAACGATATATGAAGGAAATGAATGCATTATTTGGAGAAATCAAAGCAAACTTGAACAAATGGGCACATCTTGCTTTTTCCCAAGAGGAACAATTTACCCAAATTGTAGAACCATAAATTGTTTTCATATCATTCTAATGTGTAGCACAAATACTATCATAATACTCTTCTGTGGGATACTAACAGAATAATTCTTAAATGCATTTGAATGAATAAACAGTTGTCACAAATAATGGAAAATTGCATTGAGACATTAATATTGATTATAAAGCTAAAGTAATTGGTAATATATAAATAACCTAAGAATCACTATCAGTGTTTTTATAAAAATTCTATGATAATAAGCAATAATTCCAGAATAAAATAACTTGCACTTTTAAATGATTTATGAAGGAATAAATTCTTTAGTAAATGCTGTAATATTTGCTTTAATAAATTATAAGAAATAAAGTAAATGACACCAAGAAATGTTATATACATCAAATTTTAAGTGTAAAAAATTTTTTGAGAGGTATAAAAAGATTTGGGTGAATATTTTTCCTTTTTTATTAGAGAATTCTAAAAAGAAACCTTTTATTTTAAAGCCAGAATTACAGAGAGCTGGAGACACAGACAGAGAGATCTTTTATCAACTGGTTCACTCCCTAAATAGATCCAATGACCGGAGCTGGGCTAATCTGAAGCCAGGAGCCAGGAGCTTCTTCTGGGTTTCTTATATGGGAAATGGACTTGAGACATCTTCTGCCACCTTCCCAGGACATAGGCAGGAAGCTGGATGGGAAGTGAAGCATGAACTGGAACCCATATGGGATGCTGACACTGAAGGTGAAGGCATAATGTACTATAACATGGCTTTGGCGCCAGGTGAGTATTTTTAATCCTGATGTAGAAAAGCATTTTTAAAAATGTACAACAGGATCCCACCCTCAAATTCTGTGCAATTAAAAAAATTAAAAACAAATGACAAACTAGAGAGAAAATTATTTGACATGTATTACTATGGCTAATAACTAGTACATACTGGCCCTTGAAGGAAAAAATAAGCTGGGAACATGTGTTGGGATTTCACAAAAAATTAAATAAATAAATAAATAAATAAACCCAATGCCAAAAAGCAAATACAAAACTATCTGTATCAGTAATCATTAAGGAAGAATAAATTCAACATCCATGAGATATTGTTATTTCCTTTTTAAATTGGCAAAAAGGAGAAAATGCTAATATTCCAAGTTGGCAATTATGTTGACAAAAAGATGTTTGAAACATTGCAATTGAGAAGTAAACTTCATGCACTTTCCTGGGCATTTTGATAATACATAGAATGTGTATGTGATTTCTATAAACTGATCTTAAAGGGATAAAAAAACATATGCAAATTTGATGTGGTAGAAAGGTATTGCTGTGAAAAGGTTGCTAGGATGTATTTTAAAGAAAAGCACATGGGGCCTGGCGGCGTGGCCTAGTGGCTAAAGTCCTCGCCTTGAACGCCCCAGGATCCCATATGGGCGCCGGTTCTAATCCCGGCAGCTCCACTTCCCATTCAGCTCCCTGCTTGTGGCCTGGGAAAGCAGTTGAGGACAGCCCAAAGCCTTGGGACCCTGCACCTGTGTGGGAGACCTGGAAGAGGTTCCTGGTTCCTGGCTTTGGATCGGCGCGCATCGGCCATTGCGGCTCACTTGGGGAGTAAAACATTGGATGGAAGATCTTCCTCTCTGTCTCTCCTCCTCTCTGTATATCCAGCTTTCCAATAATAATAAATCTTTAAAAAAATAAAAATAAAAAAATAAAGAAAAGCACATGGATTACACATTAGTACACAAAAAGGCTCCACCTTTTCACGCAGCATTTTTTTTCTTTTTAAGATTTGTTTATTTTTGTTTGAAAGACAGACTTTGCAGGGAGAGGAGAAATAGAGAGCTTTCTGTCTGCTGCTTCACTCCTGAGCTGGTGCCTTTGAAAGATGCCAGTACCTCAGGGCAGAGGATTATCCAGCTGTGCCACCACACTGGGCCCTATATATTGTTTAATTGTAGACACCTAAGGGAATTTCAGAAACTGCATAGAATGTGCATATCATTAAAATGTGCAAAAATTCCTTTTTTTGGTACAAAAACTTGTTCTGTAAACATTTTGAAGTATTGTCACTTGCAGAGAGCAGGTTGGTAGAAGAGGTTGTGAACTTGTCCCAGATAGGGTAGTTATGATTGTTTCTGCTCTTGTTTTTAGGTGTTTAATTCAAGCATAATTTGCTGAGAAAAAAATTTATTTAAAACATCTGATTGCTTTTATTTATTATTTGAAAAGTAGAGAGATGTATAGGTAGATGGATGGATGAATAGATGGATGGATGGATGGATGGATGGATGGATGGATGGATGGATGGATGGATGGAAAGATGGATGGATGGATGGATGGATGGATGGATGGATGGATGGATGGATATAGGATGGATGGACAGACGGACAGAGATGGATCTCCCATATGCTGGTTCACTCCCAAGGTGTGTGCAGCAGAGGGGCTTAGGCCAGACTGAAGACAGCAGCCAGGAATTCTGTTTGTGTCTCCAGCTGTCATCTGCTTCTCTCCTGCATTAGCAGGAAGCTGGATTGCAAGCAGGCGAGGGACTTCATCCCAGGCAGCCAAACGGGATATGGGAATCCCAAGAGGCGGCTTAACCAATTGTGACAAAAGCACCCCCCTCCATTTGCCTTTTGAAGGCGTGAAGAACCTAGGAATAGCACCCCTAAGCAGTCCTAATGCCCTAAACGACAGCAAAGAAAACATACGCAAGCAATTGGGAAAGCCATGAAAAGCTTGATCTGGGTCAAAGTGTTTATGGTACAATTAGAACAGGTAATTTCTTCCTCTTAACAGGAGGATGAGTTTGTGGATTATTTATCCCTAAAGGTTTCTGGTAAGATCCATGGTCGTTCCATGAATGCCTCAAGAAATAATAGTCTCCAAAGTGGTGGCTCTTAAGCTTTTGTTGTCACACAGTGATCTGGGACCAAAAATTAGGAGGGAGGATTAGCGCTGTCTTAGCTAAATGCCTAATTATTGTCATTGAATTCTTGATTGCTTGCTCTTCCATCTCTTGCTCAATTTCGTCTTCCTTCACCTTATCTGTGAAATACATTCAGCAACAGGTTATCAGTTTTTCATCCAGGGATGGGTAGATTTAAGGGGAATAGAGACATGCTTTATCTACATTTTTAAAATCCGTGTTCTTGATGCGCTGAAGTGTCTTTTCACATCTGAAAGTGGCAGGGAACAGAGTGGTAATGAGTTGTAGCACCTCTTTGTCTGATCAGCAATACCAGCAGGATGTTTGAAAGAAGCTTTCCGAATAGTCTATCATGTTATAAGCTAAGCAAGTGGGTGAGTCCCTGGCATCGGCCTCCGTGATTTTCTTTTTCCATCAGGCATTCATTTGAGTCACAATGGAAGAGCTGGAGCCAATAAGATGTATGAAGGCTGACAAGTGGCTTATTTGAATTAACATGAAAAATATAAAATAATGGGAACTAGGTCAAAAAATGGCAAAAAGGACTAGACCTTAAATGGAGACAGGCTTTCAGACAATGCAAGAGAGAGGATCTGGCAGTAACAGTGTCTTTAAACCCTGACCCATCAGCCTCAGGTAATCAAAAGAGGACAAGAATGGAAAAGAAAAGGAGCCAGGCTTCACAGAGCTGGTGGATCCACAGAGCACAGGGCAGGTGTGCAGGAGGCAGGTTCACAAGTGAGCAGGCGGGAGAAGGAAGCCTCTTTGTCAGCCTCTTTGTGGGTGGCCGTTAGTGAATCACACTGAGAAGGGACAGAGGTTGGGCAGTAGCTGCAGGGACTGATAAGAGGGTGGGCACCACCAGGTTTCCTGCCATGATTACCTGCTGAACACAGGAGCCCCCCTCTGTACTGCTTCCAGAGGTGTACTGCAGTTTTCCCTCAATGTCTATGATAGTTTACTCCAAGCTTCCGGAAGCTAGCCCCAGGAAGGAGCCAGTTACACAGCAGCTTTCTCCTTTAGCTAAAGACCACTATCTCCTCCTTCACCTGCTACTACCATCGCTGGGTTTCCCAAGCCTCCTGTCTCCCAAGGAGGCCACACAGGCTCAGCTAGGATGGCCTTCAGAGTGCAGCACTGACTCTCAAAGGCTTGCCAGTCTCTTCCATGATTTAACCAGGGCACGTACCAGCAGGGTTTGAGTGTGCCGCTGGATACCTTTCAGCACTCTTTAGAACATGTATTTTTATGTGTTTTTCTGTATTACGGGTACTTGCTCGTGCTGCAAGGCCAAGTGGGAATCCTTTCTTTTCCATTCTTTGAGAAAAGTACCAGATGAGAGGTGTCTAGTCCATACTGGGAGTGAGTTAGGATTACTACAGACACAGCAGAATGAACTTCGCAAAGGCAGCCAGAGGCTCCAGGACACACGCGGAGCTTTGGATTCTGAGTTCAAGCATGACTCTTCTTTGGAGTTTGATACCAACACAATATCCCAGGAGGATGAGAGCAACACAATCTACAGGGTGCCATTGTCAAAGGTCTGAGTCCTCTTGAGGTCTAGAAGAAATCAAACAGCTAAGCTGAATAAGACTCAAAGCAAGCATGGGCAATTAGCCTTAGCATGTCACTGGAGGTGTTTCTAGGGCCTTCTCCTTCGAATAGATTTGCTAAGGCCTGCCAACATCCCACTGGAAGGACAGTCATGTGGCCAGGGTCTCCCGATGAACCGTCAAGGCAGTTGCATGCTCAGGAATATGACAACGGATATAGCAATTCTGACCTTTCTTCCACATGTTTCTTTTGGAACACTCTCTACCTACAAGATATAGAGGTCCATGGATGCATGCTCAGTCAACTCTTTGGAATCTAAAGTGAATTCAATCAGAAATAAGCTGAGACATGGAAAGACACAGACATAAAACTCACAGCCTCAAAACTCATACATTTCTTTGCCTGGTCAATTCCTTATTTAGCATGACAGAAGACGCTAGGTGCTAAGGAACAGAAAGGCAAGAGGGGCTAAGAGAGCACTGTTTTCATGTAGGGGTTGGATTTGATTGTCCTAAAGCATATGCAGGTATCTGAAAGCAGATGGATGTCATCATGGAGGCCCGAGTGATTGTTCTGCATTGTGCTGTAGAGACTGAGTTTGGGAGTAACACGTTCAGATTTACATAGTGTGTCATTAATGTCAAAGTCCTCTCATGTCTGATTTCCAGATTATCCATGAGTCTCATATAGATAGATATTTTCCTCAACTGAGGCACAAATTTGAAGCGTAAGTTTAGGCTGTTGTAAAGCCTTCGAGTGGCTTCCTGGGAAAGTGCTGCGTACCATCTTTCTTCCCTAAGGGAGCCAGCATGTGCTGTCTCACAAATGGCCTCTCACAAAGCTGTGGAATGAGGAGGTATCACTGATCACACTGTAGGCCATTGATTTATTAGCTGCTGGGGGTGTTGGTGAGCGTCATCTCCATCCTGTTTCAGGGGTATACGACATGTACATGGCAGGCGATCCCTGCTGACCATCACAGTCTTACGAATGGGGACAGTTCCCATTCTGTGTCATGCCAGGTTCCAGTACCCCATCCCAATCTAGCTGCACATTACTCTGTAATGGTTTGACTTTTTTTTAAGATTTGTTTATTTTATTACAAAGTCAGATATATAGAGAGAAGGAGAGATATACAGAGAGAAGAGACAGAGAGGAAGATCTTCCGTTGATGGTTCACTCCCCAAGTGAGCCGCAACGGGCCGGTGCGCGCCGATCCGAAGCCAGGAACCTGGAACCTCCTCCAGGTCTCCCACGTGGGTGCAGGGTCCCAATGCATTGGGCCGTCCTCAACTGCTTTCCCAGGCCACAAGCAGGGAGCTGGATAGGAAGTGGAGCTGCCGGGATTAGAACCGGTGCCCATATGGGATCCCAGGGCTTTCAAGGCGAGGACTTTAGCTGCTAGGCCACGCTGCCGGGTCCAATGGTTTGACTTTCATATCCAATTCAACTAGTCTGTCCGAGCTATCAGAAAGGGTGTGGTCAGGAGGAGTATAAACAGTGTGAGAAAGAGGATAAAACCTGGTCTCTCTTTTTGAGACCAGCAAACTCCAGTAGCAAATTCCCACCAACCTGGTTTCCTTTTGGTAACCTTTCATGTTCACCATGTGGCTAAGGGAAGACTTTTTGCAGTAATTTTGACTTAGAAGATGACTAGGCATGGGGCAGGCTGGAAGAAGTTCTCCCAGGACTCAGAGAGAACCTGTGCCAAAGTTCAGACGCAGAAGGGATTCTGAAATGAGCAGGAAGTTGAAAGACATGCACCATTTCGTGACCCATCATCATGACTGGAGAGTTGATTGTTATACTTTTGCTAATGAGGAAGATGTATGGAATGTGGACAAACATCAGATCACAAAGATTTTGTAAGTCCTGCTCAGGAGGCTGAGCTGTATCCGGAAAGCTGTGGAGAGCCATTGGGTCAGAGCTGAAAGTGGCAGGCTCAGATCTTTATTTCAGAGAATGACTCGGGCAGATAAACAGCTGGGAAGGCAATTTGGAGGGAGGCGCAAGTGATTAAGGCTAGAGATACCAAGGACAAGGGGACATGCTCAAGAGATGCCAAGGGCATCGAATCCAACCCCGATGACATTGGATAAGTCAGGTGAGGAAGAGGGGCATGTGATATTCCTATGATGGGCACCTGCAGGAATGGCAGGGACATCTACCCAGCTAGAGGAAGTGGGAGGCTGAGCAACATGGGGAAGATCTGTCTGAACTTGCTGAGGCTCACAGCTGGCATTTAACTGATTCTGTGCTGCATTTCTTATACTCATCCTTTTTCATGCTGTGTTCTGTCCCTAGATGGAGTCTAATCTTTCTGAGGTCCTGGATCATGTTAGCTACTGTTGAGTCTGTCCCAGCACCTTTAACTCATTACCCGCGTCTGCAGGACCACCCTGCCAAGCAGGCACCCGAGGCTCAGGATGCAACTTTTGAGCAGCTGTAAGCCATATTGCCTTCACCCTTGAACCTGCAGGAGTTTCAGTGGGGACCTAAAGATGTGCTTGCCTGCTGAGGAAAGCTGAGCGCCTGAGGTGACACTGCCTTTTTCTGGGAGGGAGGACCGGGCTAGTGTGTTACAAGCCAGAGGTTGTGGAACACGGGGTAGTGACTGCGCCCTGGGACACCTCCTCCCCACACCCTGCAGTCCCTATTCATTTTTTCAAAGGGAGTAAATCATTAGCTTTGGATGAAGACAACCCTTCTGAAATAAATGCATTCTGGAAACAAATGAAGACAAAATGTACAGGGATTTCTAGGAGAAGAACGAGGTGGTGTGAGCCTGCTGCCCGGGTGTTACCATGCAGCAGAGAAACCTCCTCCCCTCCCCACCCCTTTTTTCTCTTTGTCCTCCCCTGAATGGTGTTCTTTGCTCTTAAGTTAACTCATGCCCTGGACGTGGTCCAAGTACATTTTGTTTCTTGATTTCCAGCCAGGCATCTCTCAGTTGTGGTGCATTCTCTTCTTCCCCTCCCCTCCTGTCCCTGTCCCCTTCTCCCTTTTGATAATCATTTCATCTTTTTCATGTGACTGAGCTGCTGCAGGGGACAGCCCACTGCTATCTTTTGGGAGTAATGGGTGGATGTGGGAGAGGCTACTCGCGGAGTGGGACCAGAAAGGCTCTCTCCTCTGTGTGGAGCCAGGCCGCTCCCTCAGCACCGGCCTGAAGGCAACTGAAGCAGAAAGCGTTTGTACTCTGCCCCCTGCCAAATGGCTTCCAGATGTGAGAGTCCTAGCCTCCCACTGCACTCCGACTGTAGCCCTGCCAAGGCGCATCTGCAGATTCCTAGCTCGCCGGAAACTTGAAAGAGTGTCTTTGACAACATCTGCCAGCTTTTCCCAGCTCTTCCCTCTGCCTTCTTGGATTTTGCCCTCTATTTTCCTCTCCTCCCTGGAACAACCACCTGGGAGAGGCGCTGCTTTGTAGCTCCATGCAGTGGATCCCTGCTTGTCCTTCTTGTTCCAGGGCCTGGCTTTGACCTTGGCACCACTGGGATCATAGAAAAACCTGATTGGCTTGCTCAGGGAGAGAAGGACCAAGGTTTTCCTTTGGGTGGGTGCCAGTCGGCCTGTTGCAGAGGGCAGTTTTGGCTGTGAGGGCAGTCCCAGAAGGGCCCTGAGTGTAAACGTCTGAATCACCATGGAGTTGACTGCTGTTATGTTCTGAAGAGAAGACAGGATCTACTCTTATAAGGAATTGTTTGCCATACACGTGCAATGTCTTGGGGAAAAAAAAGGCAAATATCTCTACAATGGGCAATGTTTGTATTTATGTATCTTTTTGCAAGATGAGTGCCTTGCCTTCTCATTCCACAAGTACATCACCCAGCAGGATGAGAAATCAGGCACCAGAAGAGGACTTTTAGAAGATTGGACTCAAAGGAGAAAAGAGTTTCCGGAGATCCATCTGACGGAGGCCCTCACTCTCTTAGGAAATGGCTTGAGCAACGGGAGTGTGACCTTGATTTTGCATGTCATCACATGGACCCTAAACTCTCCCCAGCTCCCACTCTAGGGAACATGAATAGGGACAAGGGTTAAAATCTGGAAGAGGCAAAGAGTGTGTCCTGTGCAAGGCAGTAGAGTTGAGTGGACCTGAGGTGGAACAGTTACAAGTGAGCTATCCCATCTCACTGGGACCTCCTTCCTAGTTCTAGACCTTCCTGGCAGGCAGCAGAATGAGCTGGGTTAACAAATTCTCCATGGTGGGACTCATGTGACTTGACAAGGAACCTTCTGGTCCCTAGGTGAAACTTTTCTGCCTTATTATGCGCAGAATACAATAGTGTGCTACATGTACCTTTTGCTTTGTAATTTATGTCCCAGAACTTCGGCTGCTGACTCTTTGAGTCCTAAGACATGACTGGGTACTTACACAATAGGCTGTCCATGTAAAGCACATGCACACACATGCACCCTCTGCACAGAACACAGTAATTTTATATTTCAAGCAGGGTTAGCTTCAGAAAAACAAAAAGGAGGAGAAGAGAGTGGTCTTGAAACTCCTCTCCTCCATCCACATTTTTCCTTACAGCTCCTATAAAGCCATTTGAACAATCCGACTGCCGTATTAGCTTCCCTCTAGAGAGAAGACTTGTAGATGCTTTCATATAAGAGTGAGGGGGGAGGAAGAGGAGGGTGGCACGATGGTGTAGTGGTAACATTTTTGCTTTGCATGTGCTGTGATCTGATGTGATCACTGGTTTGTGTCACAGCTATTCCACTCCCATCCAGCTCCCTGCTTGTGGCCTGGGAAGGGCAGTAGAAGATGGTGCGAAGCCTTTGGGCCCTGCACGCATCTGAGGGACCTAGAGAACTCTCCTGGCTCCTGGCTTTGAATCAGCTCAACTCCAGCCATTGCGGTCACTTGGGGAGTAAACTAGTCTAAGGAAGATCTTTTTTTCTGTCTCTTCTTCTCTCCATGAAACTACCTTGCCAATACAGATAAATAGCATTTAAAAAAAAATGGGTGGGTGGGCCTGGCACAAAGGCTCAATGGCTGAATTCCTCACCTTGCAAGTGCTGAGATCCAATATGGGTACCAGTGTGTATCCTAGGGGCTCCACTTCCAATTAAGCTTCCTGCTTATGGCCTGGGGAAAACAGTAGAGGATGGGGCAAAGCTTTGGAACCTCTCAGCTTCATGAGAGAATTGGAAGAAGCTCCTGGTTTTGGATCGGTTTAGCCCTGGCTGTTGTGGCCATTTGGGAGTGAACTAGCATATGGAAGATTTTTCTCTCTATTCTTCTCTGTGTGACTCTGATCTCTCTTTTCAATAAAAAAAAAAAAGTATGTAGGTAATGGGTAGACAAACCCTCCCCTTCTCTGTGTATATCCAACTTCTGGTCTATAGTGCAGTCCTATGTCTCTGGCAGTATTCAAGAGCAGAATACAGACTAGATTTCCAGGCTGCGTTACATATGATAAAAATGACCCCTGAAGGGTCAATGCTGTGGTGTGGCTACAGTGCTGGCTTCCCTTACAGAGGCTGACTTGTGACCTGTTTGCTCCTCTTTTAAATCAGCTGCTTGCTAGTGGCCTGGAAAAAACAGTGGAGGATGGCCCAAGTGTTTGGGTTCCTGCCACAAATGGGGAGTTGTGGAAGCAGCCCCTGGCTCCTGACTGTGGTCCTGCCCAACCCTGTTGGTTTTGGCCATTTTGGAAGTAAATCAGTAAATAGAAGAAATGTGTCTCTTTTTTCCTCTCTCTCCATCTAAGTATCTAAGTAACTCTGACTTTTAACTAACTAACTAACTAACTAACTAACTAACTAAATTTTTAAGAATAATGACTCTTGACTGGCAAGTTGCATCTGGATTAGGAGAAATGATCAATGAATCCTCAATAGCTACTGTGTTGCTTAGGAATTTTCTGTGTATGGTGACTTGCAGTAGGGTACCCTTTGGGTTGATTACTGTGTTTCAGGGCTTTTCATGAAAAGTATTGGCTACTTTAGGGAGGGAGTGGTTAGCCAGATGAGCTCCCTCAGCCAGCAAGAGTGGGACTCATTTTTCATCCCTTGAGCTTCTTCTAGATTCATCTGTGCTGGATGGCTGCAAATTGACAGGATGTGACATAGAATACAAGGTGCATGCCAGGACTGGATTTAGATGGATTCAAAACATGACCCAGATGATGATCTCCTATTTTGGATTTTGAGAATACTTCTCCTTGGGTAACATGCTTCTAACCAATAGAATAAGGAATGAGTTCAAAAAGTTTGTGGAAAATGGAATTGAATGATGTGTTGTTTTTTGGTGCCAAAAAAGTTGAGCGGATTTTCTCAGGATATATATTTTCATGGACTTGTTAAGGGATCCCTTATATAGCAGTATGGAAGTTGTGCCACATCTATGGCTGGGACACCAAAGTTTGTGCCTTCTTTATTGCTAGCATATTCTCTCATTTTGGCTTCAGTAAACCTGTTGCTCCACTAGAGAGGCCCAAGTGCCAAGGAGAAAAGTCCTCAAGGGGAGTTTGACTTCGGGGCCTGGGTGCAGAGAGCTTTCATTAGCCTGCCGGCTGCTGGAAGTACCCAAGCAATGTCAGACTCAATGCTTGGGGCCCTGACCATGACCATGACCACTAATGCCATGTGGTGTGCAGTTCCTGGGCTTGCCTGGGCCCAAGAGGCTTCTCCCTTCCTGGTGAGTATGTTGGGCATGGATCTCTTAGAAGTAAAGGCAGGCCTTGACTCCACTTACTGCAACCATCGTGTAGCAGGAGGGACCAAGGGAAGTTTGACCTTGGGACTGACAGCTGCTGGAAGTACCCAAACCATTGGACTCAATGCTTGGGGCTCTGGCTACAGTCACCACTGTCATGTGGTAAGTTAGTCCTGGGTTTTGGGTGGCCAGCATGCCAATTGGCATTGGCGTGATCCAGCAGCAAGCTCTGGGGTCTTGGGGGTGTGGAATTGCTGCCTACGTACATCCATGAATGAGGCCATTGCGTGTGTAGATGAGGAATCAATTCCGAGGCTCCCAACGACAGGGTAACTTTACTTAAAGGTAAGTGAGGGGACTGAGACTGGTTTGGAGGGCAGAGACTGGACAATCTAATGGGTCAGATTGATAAAATAGCCTAAATGTGAGTCCTGTGTAGGTCTTGTTACCACCAAATAATGCTGGCCAGCACATGCCAGTCCATGTGTAAGCTAAGTCTAGGAGCCTGTCTGGCAGGGCTAGGTACCAGTACCTGATTGAATGTTGGAATAGGAGATAAATCACATTAAGCAGGATCAAGACACTAACCAGCATGTGAGTGAACCATGTCCAGGAGTGGATTCTGTGGGGGTGTGTGTGAGCCAAACCCTATTGAAATACTAGTCTCACTAGTTAGCTCAAGGTTGGGGTGATAATAGGCTGAGCTAGATGGTGATCATGGAACCTGCCATGACTCATGGGTACAGAGACCAAGAACAGTCTGGGCAGGTCCAGGCAGCAGTACCTACATGAGTATCCTAAAACAGGGTGTGAGGCAGACCAGGCCTTAACGTTCACCAGCTCATACAAGGCCAAGATGGAAGGGCAGACTATGCTGGGCACTGGCCTAAAACCCACTGGAATGTATGAGATCTAGGTTTGAGAGTGGGTCAACCAGGGGAACTTGAGAAACTCCCCTAGTGGGTCATAACTTTCACTGATGATCACATGGTCCAGGCCTGGAGGTTGTGCAAACTGGGCAAAGTAACTCCAACTGTTGGTTAATGTGTGTGTTGGTTATTTTGTGGAGCAGACCGGGCAGGGCCAAGCAAAACTTAGCTTACCAGCAAAAACAGAAGTCAGGCTGGAGCACAGGTCATACTGAGCTAGGCTCTTGCAATTTTGCTGAGCCAGGAATGGGAAAAAACTAGGCAGGGCCAGGTTCTATCACCCACCAGTGAGAATTGGGATGGACAGCAGGCTGGGTCAGGCCAGGTTACAGCATCTAAGGCAAAGGCCAAGACAGGTGAAGGGCTGAGACAAGTGGATCAGAACCACTGGCATGCGTATGAACTATGGCTGAGAACAGCCAAGAGGACACCCTGGCTGGGTTGTGGTTTGCTCTGGTGAGTACGTGGGCAAGAGTGGGTGCTACATTCTTGTCTGGATATGGCTGCACTATCCCTCAGCACAAGTGTGAACTGGCTCTGGGTGTATTGGACTGGGCTAGACTCCAGCACCAACTGGTACTCTGGAGGGCAGGGTAGGTGTAGAATGGGCTAGACTAGGTCTCTGCCCCTACTGAGCCAAGCGTAAGCTGTGTCTGGTTTCCTGTGATGGGTTGTCTGAACTTTCCATTTCACACTCAGTCTTGCTCCAGCATGAGCAGAGTTAGCCCAAATGGCTTGTTTAACTTCAGCGCTACAGTACTAAAGACACATGTGCTACTGCAGAGGGAAGAAAAAAGGGTGGCTTGAGGGGTCCCTCTGTGATTGCTCCCAGATTTGGCAAGTTCAGATGTCTGTGAGGGTATTTCAAAAAGTTTGTGGAAAAGGGAATTATAAGCTAAGTTCATTTTGGCAGAACACAACTCACACTCCATGCTTACTGCTTTTATATATATATATATATAATGTATATTTTCCATGCATGTTTTGAAAAGCTGTTGGACATTTGTACTTTACTATTATCTTTTTCTGCACCAAAGAAAACTTAGTTTTAAATTCCATTTCCTATGAACTTTTTGATGTTCCTCACAGTTTGTCAGGCAGGTAAGTCAAGGAAACGAACACAGGTCAGCCTGGGAGCTCCCATGGGCAGGGCAGCATGTTCTTGTCCACACACTATAATCCATCAGCGTGTGTCCATGAGAAATGCAGTCCAGCATCATACAGCAGTGTTTCAAGATAAACTGAGGTTGTAGTTTTAAGGAATCCTCCATCATGACTCATTAAAATAAGTATACACACATGTACACAGACAAACATACCCACCATGTAGCAAGAACACATGTAGTCCAGCTGTGGCCTGTGGGGCATCGGTTTGTGACAATGGAGTGTGTAAGAGGAAAAAATGAACCAGCACTTCCTGTCAGTCTTGCTCTTGGCTCACATGTATGATCGGCATCACTTTCATGATGATGAACTGAGGTTCAGGGAACTTAAAGAACAGATTTCAGATCTGCGGGCAGGACCACACCCAGTCTCTAGATAACTAAAACTCTTACATTCACTATATTTCTTAAGTTGCAGCCCATGATTTCAACTTGGGAATTATCTTTCTGTTTTCCCCCAGCTGGTCAAAGATCAATGTCTTTTTACCTTTTACATTGTCACCCATTGGCAAAAATCAAGCCGATGCATCTGCTTTGACAGTTGTTTGGGAAGTGTCCTCGCATGATTCCCATGTCAGATTTCTGGTATTCCACACCCTTGGCATGCATAATGTCTGCCTTTCAACTGTAGGGGCAGGGAATAAAACAGTCTTCCAGCTTTGACTTCCCATATATGCGTTTGGATCTCCCTTTGAAGACCCATTTTGAGGCTGAAAAAGTTCAAACGCATTTAAATTTAAATTAGCATCCCAGTGTAGATGAACTGTTCTGCCTTAACCCTGGTTCCTGGTAGAGCCTGAGACCTTGTTTTTGCCTCAGGTTCTTAATCCTTGCATTCCCTGAATGGCTCCCTAGGACATTCTGGCAGGATGTGTTATGCAGGATTGAGGAGTGTTATGAATGGGGCTCTTGTAAACACAATGAGGTGGAGAAAGTTCAGGTCCATGGCAATGGGTCACACTGGCTGCTGGTCCTCTCTCGCTTTTACCCTGAGCAATCTCTTCCACTGTTAGTTTTACTGTTTTCTTGCCCCTAACTGTGCTTTCCTAAGTCTGCTTTTGATACGGCCAACCAGGAATTCACCCTACACTGCCACCTCATCTAAGGCTTCAATGTGTATTTAAGGTTTTGATAATGGCATTTCTATCAATACCTGGTTAGCAGATTTAATGCTGTTTTAAGCAAACACGAGGCAAATGGTCTGGATTTTCTAGCACCCAAAGAAGTCAGCCCTTACAAAATGCAGAATTATACAGTTTAATAAAGAGGTGTTACCACAACGGGCTGGGGTGTTAGTTATTTAAAAAGTTGTTAGAGTTCTAGTCCATAGGATATTACGATATTATTAATTCGATATTATTAATTTGATATTATTATGATATTATTAATTCCCACAACCTGGTTCTTTACCGTGAGCTGAAACACACCAGATGCAACGAGGTATCTTAGGAGGTTTATTCCAACGGGGCAGGAACAGGGTAGAGGTGGTGAAGATCAGGAAAGAAGGGGAGACTGAGAGAGAGCAGAAAGACAGAGACCAGAGAAGGAGGGATAAGAGAGAGAGAGGGGAGAGACCAGAGAGCAGAGAGACAGAGACCAGAGAAGGAGGGATAAGAGAGTGAGCAGGACCTGGGAGGGCCTTTTTGTTGGTCAGGTGTAGGGGGCGGGGATTGGGAGGGATTGAGGCCAGGCCCCCAGGGGATTGGCGCCTGCAGGTGAATGCCTAGGGATGATTGGCGAGTGGGTGGGGTTGGGGAGGGGGCTGGAAGATTGGGGTGGGATTCAGGTGGAATGCCAGGTTACATCCGATTGGTGGACGGCTGTGAGGAAGAAGGAATGGCACAGGGTCCAGGGAAGGATATTGGAATAACTCCTTACATGGGGGACATTGGTTACGTGACTGCTCAGGCAGTTTTTCCTCATCTGAAGTAAGTAACAGTACTGTGTAGTCTTTTCATGAATTCTGGGAATAAAACTGGCAGGTATAACTAACAGCTTGTATGAGTCCTTGCATTTTCAGTTTAATTGAAAAAAGACAAGAGGGGTTAGTGAATTAAAATAGTTTCAATCTTATGTGAGACCAGCATATTTGTGTTCTGAAAGCTAAACCAGGGAAGACATTTTGGTATCAACATTATTTGTTTTTAACTTTATCTCTCTAGCTTTCGATGTCATTTAACAGAGTGCTTTAGATCTTAGACTATGCTACGATTTCCTGTTATTACTCAGCATAACAGCGATAGTAACAAAGTAAGGCAATTTGTTTTTCTTTCGATGGAGAGTAGAGGCCAGGTATCCAGAATGATTATAAAAGCTCCAGTCATTGAGAATTCACACTCCTTCGAAGGAAGGGAGGTGAGTGCAGCTACATGAACCTCATTTGAAACATTGTCACAGTGATTTTCTCCGTCAAACACTTGGCAGTGACTTCTTCCTTCATATTTGCCAGTTGCGGGTTAAGAGGGGTTTGTAAGTGGGCTTTTCTGCAGGGCACGCTGCAGGTGTCCGTGTCTGACTCCTGGTCTCAGGCAGGCCTTTTAACATAGGGTGTGACCATGAGAGTATGGAAGGCACTCCCAACAATAGGCCAACTGGTTCAGTATAATCCAAAATTAATTCACACCACATCTGCAGCCAAAATAGACACGGCCATAGGTCGTGTTGGATCACTTCATTTCAATAGGGCTATTCATTTCATTAGCTGCTATTGTAGATGTTCACAAACTTGATGGTTTAAAGCAGAAGGAGGCCAGAAGTCCACGGTTAGTGTCACAGAGATGAAAACAAGGTCGCGAAGCTGGCAATTGCTAATGGTCATGGATATGTAATTCACTTTACTCTCATCCTGTGTTCACATCCCCTTCTGTGTGTGTCTCAAACTCCCTCTCCCCACTGAATGTGATTGTTGCTAGGACAGACTCAGATAATCCAAGATAAGCTCCTTCTCTCAAGAATTTCAATCACCTCTTCTTCTATAAATGCTTAGATTCACAGGTACCCAGGATTCAGATTTGAGCACATTTTTGTGGACATCTATGCAATTTTCTTGCTGACGACTCCAAGGAGCGTTGGTTTTCTTCCAACTATCTGGAAAACCAAAGTGACTCTAATGAAAACCATGCAAAGAAGTATGTATTCAATGTTCTCTTGTGTGTTGTAGAAACTCTCTAGCATTATATAGACTTGTCAGCCATAAGGACGACAGTTTGCATTCTTGATTCTGCCATCCTGCTGTGCACCTGTCCTGTTGTCTTGATGCCAGACCTCTTCCCCGTTCATATTATTTGTTAAAAGCATGACTTTTGGAGCTTTTTAAAGATTTATTTATTAATTTGAAAGACAGAAAGAGAGAGATGGGGATCATCCATTCACTGGTTAAATCCTCAAATGGCTGCAAGGTCAAAGACTGGGACAAATTGGAGCCGGGAGTTAGGAACTTCACTCAGGTCTTCCCAATGAGTGAAGGTTCACAAGCATGGGGACAGCCTCTGTGGCATTCCCAGGCACACCAGGACACCAGGACACCAGGACAGCCTCTGTGGCCTTCTCAGGCACACCAGGACACCAGGACAGCCTCTGTGGCCTTTTCAGGCACACCAGGACATCAGGAAACCTTCTGTGGCCTTTTCAGGCACACCAGGACACCAGGACAGCCTCAGTGGCCTTTTCAGGCACACCAGGACACCAGGAAACCCTCTGTGGCCTTTTCAGGCACACCAGGACACCAGGAAACCTTCTGTGGCCTTTTCAGGCACACCAGGACACTAGGACATCCTTTATGGGGTTCTCATTCACACTATTACACTAGAGTACCATGTTGGATGTTCTCAGGCACATTAATGGGAAGCTTGGTCAAATGGGGAGCAGTTGAAAGGTGTACCAGTGCCCTCCTGGAAGTTGAGTTTTGTTAAACAGAAATAATCAAATAATGACACCAAAAATCAAGCTATGAGATAGTCACATCATTTCAAAGTTTCTGACAGTTCTCTTTGTCATTCTGTCTCTTTCTATCCTCCCTGGAAACCACTGATCTGATCTTATTTCCTGCTGCTGTTTTTTGTTTTTAATTTTTTTTTAACTGCTTCTTTGAAAGGCAAGAGTGCAAGGCCACAGCCATTTGCACTGACTAGAAACTCTCCTACTCATGGAAGGGACCAATAGATTAGATAGGGAAAGATTTTTTTTAACCTGAGATAGACAAGGTCTATGTCCCTAACTGGTAGGAAGTAGTGACAGAGGATAGGATTAATCTGTGCCCTGCAGCAATGCTAAAGCTTTGGGGCTGGAAATTTCTGAGCTGGGAATGAAGTGGGATAGGTAGGTAGCTGGCACACAGTCATGAATTGGAAGCAGTATCTCTTCCATCACATGGATTCCTATCCTCCCACCTGTCAAATAAAGATCCTTTCTCCAGGATGTGATTCCCTTCATCTTGGATCTGAAAGTAATATTAGGTAATCATCCCTATGTCCAGATTCATAGGAGGCCTAGACATGGAGAAGGACACTCTCTCTTTATATGGACAAAGGACAGAAGGTTTTTACTGCTTGTGGAACATGGGATCAGGCTGGAATATGTTGGCATAACACATGAAAGAGAATGAGAGAGAGATTCCAACTGCTGGTTCAACCCACAAGGTTGCATCAGTTACATCAACCAATGCCATGGATTCCATCTAAGTCTCAGTGGCAGAAACTCAAGACCTTGAGTCACCATCTCTCTGCAGGATCTTTAGCAAGGACCTGGATCAGAAGCTGAGTAGTTGGGGTATGAAGTGACATTCTGATTTGGGATGTGAGTATCCCAAGAAATAGCTTAGCCTGCTAAGTAACAACACCAACGCCGTAGCTTTTGCCTTTTAAATGATACTATAGAAATGGAATCTATACAGTGTTCAGCCTTCTCATCGTTTTCCATGCATTAATGGCTTATTTATTTATTTATTTTAAAATGGCTACATTTTAAACAAATCCATCATCAATCCTAATTTTTTAAAAATATTTATTTATTTTTTTTTTTGTTACAAAGCCAGATATACAGAGAAGAGGAGAGACAGAGAGGAAGATGATCTGATGATTCACTCCCCAAGTGACCACAACGGCCAGTGCTGCGCTGATCCGAAGCCAGGAGGCAGTAACTTTTTCCCGGTCTCCCACGTGGGTGCAGGGTCCAAAGCTTTGGGCCGTGTTCAACTGCTTTCCCAGGCCACAAGCAGGGAGCTGGATGGGAAATGGATCTACCAGGATTCGAACCGGCACACATATGGGATCCCAGTGCATGCAAGGCGAGGACTTTAGCTGCTAGGCCACGCAGCCAGGCCCCAAGCTTATTTATTTTTACTTCTGAGTAATCTTCCACGATACACATGTTCTACAATTGATCCATTTCTCAACTGATGTATATTTGGGTTGTTTCCAGTTTGTTATAATTATGAATAAATACTCTATGGATACTTGAACATGATTTTGTGTGTGTGTGTGTGTGTATGCTCTTGTTTCCATATTAAAAAAAAAATTAGAAACTTGAAAGAGAGACAGAAACTTCAGAGGTCTCTACTGGTTCATTTTCCTGATGCCCACAACATGCAGGGCTCGGCTAGGTGAATCCAGGACCTCAGAACTCAGTGTAGGTCTCCCTTGTGCAGGGCAGGGACATTCTTCAGTTACCACCCATTGCCTCTAAGCATGTTCGTTAGTGCGTAGCAGGAATGCAGACTCAAAGCTGGACTTGAACCCAGACACACAAATCTGGAATGCGGATGTCCCAAGCTAGAGTTTAACTCTGTTCAAAATGCCTACCCCTGTGTTTTCATCTCTTTTTGACAAATAATAAGCATGGGAAACTGCTGGGTTTTGTGGAACTTTCAAAGGACCTGCCACCTTTTTCCTAGTTTGTATGCCCATTTGCACTGTGTGGAAGCTCTTAGGCTCTGTGCCGCTGGACAGACCATTGATCATGGTCTCTGTGCCTCTGGATAGAGCGTTGATCATGCTAGCATTGGTTTGTGTTATTTTGAAATCTTTTAATGTACATTTTCCTGATGGCTAATGGTCTGGGGCATTTTGTGCTTAGATGCCATCTATCTATCTTTGATAAAACGTCTCTTCAATTGTTTTGCCCATTTTAGAATAAAGTTGAGGGCCCGGCACTATAGCATAGCAGCTAATGTCCTCACCTTGAATGCGCTGGGATCCCATATGGGCAACAGTTCTAATCCCGGCTGTTCCACTTCCCATCCAGCTCCCTGCTTGTGGTCTGGGAAAGCAGTCGAGGATGGCCCAAAGCCTTGGAATCCTTCACCCACGTGGCAGACCCAGAAGAACTCCTGGCTCCTGGCTTCGGATTGGCTCCTCTCCGGCCATTGCAGCCGCTTACAGAGTGAACCATCAGATGGAAGATCTTCCTCCCTGTCTCTTCCTCTCTGTATATCTGCATTTCCAATAAAAATAAATAAATCTTTAAAAAAAAGAATAAAGTTGATTGTTTTCTTACCATTATATTGTGAGAGTGCTTTATATATTTAGGGATTTCAAAAAGTTCCTGAGAAAAATGTGTGCTATCAAAAAACTACACATTGATTTTTAAAAAATCACCAAAAAGCTCTTACCTTTTATTTGCATTTTTCTACAAGCTTTATGTGTTCTTTGTAGCAGTGTATCATCAGAGGTGTGTTTTGCATGTATGTTCCTATAGTCTGCTTCTGCTTTCATTGTTTCCATGGTTTTTCATGCACTAGAAACTTCATTTCAATAAAGTCTGGTTTAACAGAGCAATCTTGGCCCAAACCAAGTTCTCAATGGTTTTCCCAAATTTTATAGATTTAAGATTTTATCCTTAGGTTTACGATTGATTTACACTTGCTGGCAAGGTTGCGGGGAAAAGGGAACCCTACTCCACTGCTGGTGGGGCTGCAGGCTGGTACAGCCTCTATGGAAATCAGTATGGAGAACATTCAAACAACTCAAATTCAACATACCATATGATCCAGCAATAGCACTCCTAGGAATATATCCAGAACAATTGTTTTATGAGAAACCAACATGCACTCCTATGTTCATAGCAGCACAATCAGTAATTGCAAAAACATGGAAGCTGCCAAAATGCCCATCAGCAGAGGATTGGAAAAGAAAACTATGGTTCATCTACTCCATGGAATACTACTCAGCTATTAAAAAAAACAAAATGCAGTTCTTCGTGGTCAATTGGGCCAAACTGGAAACCATAATGCTAAGGGAAATGAGCCAATCCCAAAAGGTTAAATACCACATGTTTGCCTTAATTTAAGATGATATGATGTTATGTATAACATATCATGTTATATATGTTATATGTTGTGTGTAAACTAAAATTGAAATGTCAATGAGGTGGTCACAGAAGGTGGTTAAGAACTGGCATTTATTTTTAACATTGGCTACTCATTACTATGTCAATTAATTCCATAATGATGTAAATTTTTACTGATGGTATGTTGGAGCTTTTAATTGATCGGGATGATACTCTGCTGGCTCTGTCTTCAAACCAGAGAGGGTATACCTAAGAAGCCATTGAACTTGACTGGACAATAAGATGCTGGACTCTATGTTTGGTATATGCTTGCAATGAGGGAATCTCAACTGAACTTGAACTGTGGTTATGCAACAAGGTGGAGGAATCCACCATGGTGGAAGGGTTTGGGGAGGGGTGGGGAGAATCCCAGTACCTATGAAACTGTGTCACATAATACAATGTAATTAATGAATAAAAAAAAAAAGTTAGTTTTTGCATATGACACTTGCTTTTTTGTTTTGCATATGGGTGTTTAGGTTTCCTAGCATCATTTAATGAAAATGCTATCTTCTTTCCTGGCTTGGTCCTGTTGTCTAAACCTGATTTATCTGCTATTGGACTGTCTGCTAGTGTTTGTGGAATCACATTTTCTTAGCTATTGTAGCTTTGTAAGAAGGCTTGAAATGAGGTAGTGACAGGAATCCACATTTGTTTTGTTAAAAGCATCTTGGCTAGTACATATTTTTGCTTTTCCATGTGATTTATAGAAATAGTTTTTCAACTTCTAAAACAATGAATTTGGAAAGCCTGGGCATCTTAACAAAATGACATTTTCCAATTTCTGAACATGCCATAGTTCCCATTTATGTTAGATTTCTTGTAAATATAGTTTAATTTATAGTTGTTCATTTTTGCATATGGTAATACTATTCATTTTTAGGGTCTTGCTAAATTCACTTGTCAGAGTAGCCATTTGGGTGAATTCCTTATGAACCTACAGAAGTAATAATATTTTAGAAATGTAGAGAGAGTTGTATTTCTTGCTTTCCAGATTGGATGCCTTTTTTTTTTTTCTTAAAAACATTTTCTTCACTGCCTTGCCGCACTGGCAAGATGTTGCATAGGAATGTTAGAGCAAATATTCCTCCCTTGTAGCCAACTTTAGGGGAAAAGCATTCACTTTTTTCATCAGTATGTTTACTTTTAGCCGCAGATTTTCCATATTCTGTGAGTATGAGGAAGTTCCTAAGTTTGCAGAGAACGGAAGTTGAATTTCATCAGTTGAGCTTCTGACTCTGATGGGATGATAATACAGCTTTTCTTTGTCAGTGTGTTGCTATGGTGGATTTCATTGATTTGATTTCTGAATGTTGTACCAGCCTGTTGTCCCTTGGATAAATTGGACAAGGCGATGCTATTCTATTCATCTATTTTCAGTTCAATTTGTTCATTTTTTTAAAAAAAATGTTTGTTTATTGTGTATTTGAAACAGTTAAAGGGAGAGGGAGAGAGGAAAGTATATATATATATATATATATATATATGTATATATATATATATATTATATATATATATATATAGCGAGAGAGAGAGAGAAAGAATCTTTCATCTGCTGGTTCATGCTCCACGTGGCTGCACTGACTAGTGCTGGGCCAGGTTGAAGCCAGGAGCCAGGAGCTTCTTCCAGGTCTTCCACATGGAAGCTAGGGACTAACCATGTGACCATTTTCCACTACTTTTCCCAGGAGCTGGATCAGAAGTGGAACAGCTGGGAGTAAAACTGGCAATCACAGAGTCACAAAGATGACCTTCCAATCTGTTGATTTTTAAAAGATTTACTCATTGAATTATATTGGAAAGGCAGACTTACAGAAAGAAGAAGACAGAGAGAAAGATCTTCCATCTGTTGGTTCACTTCTCAAATGGCCACAATGGCTGGAGCTGAGCCAATCCAAAGTCAGGAGCCAGGAGCTTCTTCCAGGTCTCCCACACAGTTACAGGGTCCCAAGGCTTTGTCCCATTCTCAACTGCTTTCCCAGGCCACAAGCAGGGAGCTGGATGGGAAATGCGGTAGCTGAGACAAGAACTTTAGCCCAAATGGGATCCCAGTGCACTTGCAAGATGAGGATTCAACCACAGAGCCATCACGCTGGGTTCTGTTGATGTTTTGTAATGATTTTTATATTTCTGTGTATGAAGGATATTCATTTCTTATAATACCCACATGTGGCTTTGTATCAGAATAATTCTTTTTGTTGCTTACATTGATAATTTTTATTTCTGAAGTTTCTTAAAGTGGTTTTGTATTTTATTTTATTCCCGATCCTTCAAATACTTAAATAGATCACTAGGCCTACTCTTGTTCTTTTTTAAAAAATGACATTTTTAATTGGAAAGTCAGATATACAGAGAGGAGGAGAGACAGAGAGGAAGATCTTCCATCTGATGATTCACTCCCCAAGTGACCGCAATAACTGGCCGTAGCTGAACCGTTCCGAAGCCAAGAGCCAAGAGCCTCTTCCGGGTCTCCCACACGGGTGCAGGGTCCCAAAACTTTGGGTCTTCCTCAACTACTTTCCCAGGCCACAAGCAGGGAGCTGAATGGGAAGCAGGGCTGCAGGAATTAGAACTTGTGCCGTTATAGGATTCCTGGCGCATGTGAGACAAGGACTTTAGCCTCTAGTCTATCATGCTGGCCTCAGACCTAATTTAAAAATGTTCACATTTATATATCTTGTTATCCAACATGTAGCATACATACATAAAATGTAATTATCTCTTATGCTATTATCTTAAAGTCCCAATAATATTAAAATTGTCAGTGGAAAACAGAAAGAATGGTGAAATTAGAACAATGTTCACATAAGAGCTTCAATTTTGTTCTACTTCTACTTTTGTCGAGTGTACTGGATGGATTCTGTGCTCCTGAAATTGTGCTACATTTGATGTCCTTGGTTCGCATTCTTCCTTTCTTATTCACATACAGAAGTCAGTTTTTCCCATTTGGTTGGTAAGAAACCAAAGGTTAGATGATTTAACTACCTTATCCAAAGTAACACTCACAGCAGCAATTCAAAACAAGTTAACTCCATTCATACAGCCGAATGAGCGCATGCCAGTCTTGGTACTCTGGACAGAGGGCCAGCCTCACCAATTCTACCTGCTGCTGACCAAGCCACTTCTCTCTGCACTGGAAGCGGCAGGAGGTGAGACCTAAGTCTGCTCACAACGTCTTCCTGCTGGTGCTCAGTCACACGTACCAGAGCCTCTGCGAGTGGGAAGACTTAAGATGGATGGCAGGATCCTTCCCTTTTTGTATTGTTTTAGACAAAGAAGGTGAAGGTACATGCCAATGCAGAGGAAACCCTTGGGCTGCTGGAGTTCATCAGTAAGCAAGCTGTGAAGCACCTTGCTGGGGCTACTTGTTCAGCTCAACAGAAAAAAAGAAAGAAAGAAAGAAAGAAAGAAACAATGGAGAGTGGCAGACAGAAAAGAACAAAGCGGTGAAAAGGAACGTGATAGCTCAGGGAGTGGACAAGGGGTCAGTAAGTGCAAGTGAGGACAGGGCAATGTGGCGAGTCCTTCTTTCCAGTCTCTTCCATGCAGAATGTGTAGCCCAGGTGCCTAGGGGCTTTGGGGTCCCCTCCGCGGTCAGGGAAGTGCCTCCTGTTCCCCTTCATGGAGCCCTAAAGAGCAGAAGGCACCCCTTGGGGAAGGCGAGGCATTAACAGGCAATGGCCGCTGGGTAAGGCTGGAGTTTACAAGGCTGAGGAGGTGGGGCTTCTCTGGAAGACTCGTCGTGCTTCCACAACTCCGCTCCTGCTTCTCTTTCGGAAAAGTTGACTTGATCATGTGTGTGGCGCATGCTGCTGAGACACAGGGACGATTGGAGAGGCTGTGCCTTCCTCTTTGTGGGACTCATCCCGCCCACCTGCTCTGAGTGTGTTTCCAGAGACCTCTTCCTCCCCCTTGTTTAACTGAAGCCAGCTAGGGCACCCACGTTCCCCGTGGCAATGTCTTCACATCCGTGAGATCAGGATCATCGCTCAAGAAGTGCTGTGGTCCAATATTCCTCATATTGGCCTCTATTGTATCTTCTTCCATTCCCTCTCGTCGTAATTTCCTTCCTGCCACTTCTCATCCCAGTGTATCCTGATTGCCAAGAATTTAGTAGCTGAACTTGTTGATGCTGAAGACTCTAACGTGGCCAGATCCAAACATACTTCTGATGTTTTTGGTGTAAACAAAATACAGTTTTTCGGACTGTATGAAAATGTTACAGTAAAGCACTAATGAAACTAAAACTCACCTGTATCTTACCATCTAGGGAGAACTATCACTCCCATACACTTCATCATATTGGAGATGTTGAGTTGAGATTTTCTTCTATTCCCTTGATTTTTATGCTTCAAAAATGCAGCCTACATTCAAGGCTATGTTTTATTTTGTCGAATATCTGTTTAATATATGATATTTACTGTTTAATTAGTAAGTATTTAAAATCTTTGCAAACTTTACCAAGAGCATTTTCTTCTGCATTTGAACACAATATGGAGAAAATTTATTAATCTCCAGAGTATCCTATTTTACAGAGACAAGGTCATTTAGTGTATCATGTTTGGATATTTATGCTGTGATACAGAATCCTAGAGTTGGAATTACTGGGAAAATCAGAAATCTTAAGGACTTCTGATATTCATTGCAAATACTTCGATAAGGAGGCTATCCCAAATTGCACCAAAGGATTCAATTTCATTCTTGCAGGTGTAGGTGATTAAAAGTAATTTCTTAAGACAATCAGTTCACGAGCCCATCTGCCAACGTGATTTTCAACTCTCCTGCTTACCATCTGCATGACCAGTAAATGTAGGGATTTAATAGCACTTCCAGTAAAATGGAAACAGCCGTGGTAACCTCCTTGCTTCCAAGATGATTTTGATGCTCAAATAAAATAAATGAAGGAATACTTTATGCAGCCCATAAAACAACCTTCTAGGGCACACCAAGCCCTGCTATTGAGCAGCAGTCTTCTTGACCCAGGGGAGAGGGTTGTATGGAGAATGGTTGCCACAGGGGTCCTACTGCAGGGATTAGAACTGGAACTGGTATCCGGGCGCATTCAAGGCGAGCCACCACTGGAGCTGCTCCGCATCTGCCTTTGCAGCAGTTACCATGTGATCAGTGTTTTCTGGAACTGTCACCCCCTTTCCCCTGCAAAGTCCATGCGCAGAGCATTCAAGTCCAAGTGCCAGACAGACCCTTCGGTCCATGTGCCAGACATTGGCGTTGTAATTGTTGATTCAGAAACATCTTAATCACAGACATAATTCCTGATGCACAGGCAAGTATTATAAACCTGATTAAGGTTAATGGGCTCAGAGATCATTTTTTGTGGTAATGTTAATTTTTTAAAAACTCTTAATGATAAAAAAAAAAGGGCTAGCTGTGAAATTATAGGAGGCTATTTAGAAAAATAAAGTGTGGACAATGGGTTGCGAATCACAAGTTTATTTTGGTGGAATATTTTTTGGTGCAATTTTCCCAAATATGTGAAAATTACTAGGAAAAAAGTTGTACCTTGTTGTCAAAAATGTTATTGTACCAAAATAAACTCATATTTTAGATTTCATTTTTCCATAAATTTTGTTGTGGTACCCTTGCATTCTCTGCTTTTGGTAAACTTGAAACATAAGGGACATGTATATACGCAGACACAGACATGGGTTTTTTTCCCCTAATTTGTGAAAATGTGCTCTTTCAGGTTTGTATTCACATAATCAATCTCAAGTTCCCATCCTTTCATACAATGTTGACTTTGAAATAACAGATCAGGGCCTGGCATGACAGTGTAGCGGCTAATGTCCTCACTTTGCATGTGCCAGATCGCATATGGGCGCTGGTTCTAATCCCTGCAGCCCTGCTTCCCATCCAGCTCCCTGCTTGTGGCCTGGGAAAGCAGTCGAGGACGGGACAAAGCCTTGGGACCTGCACCTGTGTGGGAGACCTGGAAGAGGCTCTTGGCTTTGGTGGCTCAGCTCCAGCTCTTGTGGCCATTTGGGGAGTGAACCATCTGATGGAAGATCTTCCTCTCTGTCTCTCCTCCTCATTGTATATCTGACTTTCCAATAAAAACAGATAAATCTAAAAAAATGAAATAACAGCATAAAGTAGTGTCTTGTCTTACATGTTTTCTTCCTCCCTCCCTCCCTCCCTCCCTCCCTTCCTTCCTTCCTCCCTCCCTCCCTTCCTTCCTTCCTTCCTTCCTTCCCTCCCTCCCTCCTTAATTCTTAAAGGACCCAAGATCTTCTCATCTGAAACTCAGAACTGAAACCTGTCCAAGGTGCAGACTAGCTCCTGAGCAGCTTTGGTGTCACACTTTGTGTGCATGGGACTGCTGCATTTGGCCCTCTTCATCCTCAGAACAGCTCTTCCTCCTCAGTCAGACTCAGGACGCCTCATTTCCAGATCACTCCAGACCAGGCTATCCAATCCAGGAGCACAACAGGCAGAGAATTTTGTAACTAAAGAACCATTCACCAAACACCCAGAAAAAAAAGCATTTTAATATGTACCTTCCCTACCAAATCTCTGCTTAAAGCAGCCACAGTGATGGCTATAAACAAAGCCAATTGTGTTCCCTTCACAGCACACATAAAGGCAACTGCTTTTCAGATTCTCTTTAAA
The DNA here is from genome assembly GCF_030435755.1 of Ochotona princeps. Lineage (NCBI taxonomy): Eukaryota > Metazoa > Chordata > Mammalia > Lagomorpha > Ochotonidae > Ochotona > Ochotona princeps. The sequence continues at coordinate 24,893,711 of NC_080859.1, read as the reverse complement.
CAAAGGGATGCATGCAATTTACTGCAAACAATTCCACATTGTCTTCCCCCTCTCTGTACCATTCTCCGGACTGCAAAGTACTCAATGCTTGGTTAGGAAACACTGTGTGACCCTCTGTACAGAAATGCCAACTATCCCAAGAGCCAAACTTGCTTGACACTTGATCTGAACATTAGCAGAACAGAGCAGCATCCAAACCTTTAATGCTAGTCATTTTCATCTAGGGAAGATCCTTTTATTAACAAGGCAAGTCCAGAGACTGCCCCAGGAGGCATGTGAAATGCCGGACAGATTACTCTGGCCCACACCAGAGAGTCAGGGCTGTGTTCCTCTTTCTGCGTTCTCAGTGTTTAGCTGCTGTAATTACATGTGTGTGTGTGATTACAGCCTGTTATTTGCTATGAGATAAAAGGATGACCGAAGCAGCTTGAATGCAGGAGCTGAAAATGCACAGATCATTTACTTTAACGGTCGAACCGCACGACTATGGAAATTGTCAGGGAGGTTGGGATTTCATGGCAGAGTAGCTGATCTGGGGTATCAGCCGAGAGGTCAGCAGCATGGCCTCTGGGTATTCTGCTTTGGTAAAAGCATCTTTAGTGGGGCAAGCACACCACTCCTCCGGTGGTCCCTAGAAGAGGCACCCAGACTGCTTGCTGCGGCTGACTCTCCCTGCTGTGTTCTAATAGGGGCACAAGCCTCATTTTTGTAGAGTCTGATTATTACCTTCTGCAGCTTTTTGGACCATGTGGTCTCTGTTGCGAGTTTTCAACTCTTCTGGTGTAGTACAAAAGCTGCCATATAGACACGATGTAAATGCCAAAGTGGGGCTCTGTTCCAACACCATTTTATTTGTGGACATTGAAATATTTGAATTCCATGTAATTTTCAAGTAAAAATATTTTCCTTTTGATTCTTAGTCATTACACACTGTACAACTGTTCCACCATTGTAGGCCACACCCAAATAGGAAGCAGGCAGGATTTGCCCATGGGCTGGGATGCGCTGACCCCCTTAGGATGCCACCTGGAGTTTGAAAGGGAAAGCCCCATTGGGTATCCTCTCACCCACAGAGGTCTAGCATTTGGATCACAGGGTTCCACTTGGCTTGCAGTCCCACAGCCTTCTTTTTGTCATCTTTCTGGGGCTGTCCTTGTTTCCCTCCGAACCAATGAGGCAGTGAAAACGGAGACTGTGAAGTCTCAAAGAAGCAAGCATTTCAGCTTAACCATCCTTTAGGCTTTGGCTTCCAGTTTTTTCTGTTATCCGTCGTATTTTTGGAGCATTTGATTCTTCCTTAGCCACCTGTTCTGAGCGTCTGATTGGCTTTGAGAACTGTAGTCATTTCAATGTGATAAACCTGTCACCTAGATTTTAAATTCAAGGAGAATGGGAGAAGTCATAGAGCATCAACTCATATTGGGGCCATTGTGGGTTCTGCAAGCCCCCAGGGGAGCCCACTTAAACACTCTGTCTTTTCTGTTCCTCTGTGCTCTTGCCTGCATAGAAGAAAACCTTTTTCCAGACTTCCTCTGGGATTCACTATGATATATTGCTTCTGTGTAGCTTTCAGTTAAAAAAAATGGTTTTGGGCATCTGTGTTGTCAGGCACTATTCTATACTTGAGAAGATAATAAACTCTTCAGAGAAGATTACTCACAAGAATTTAATCACAAACTCTAATTTGTGTCTATGTTTTAAAAGACCGAACTACCTTTAGTAAGCTTTTAATTTTGGTCTCTCAGTCTTGAAGATATTGGATGCCCTGACTCTAAATAAAACATGAAGCTGTAGGATAAAGAGAAGGTGAATGAGTTAACTCAAGCACTCCTTTGCTTTGGTCTGTGTTGACTCTGTTTTTGTCAGGGAGCCGAGAGCTAAGCTCGTAACACGCCAGCTTTCTTTTGGTAGGGACTTGGCTTATACCAGCACTGGTCGCTGCTCTTATTTCCTTTCATCAAAGAAAGACCGAAAGCATTAGTTTTTCCTTTCATGCTTTGCAATGCCCTAAGACTTGCACAGGGGTTTAAAGTGCAATTTCTGCAATAGATTAAAAAGCATGCCATCCTATGTGCAAGGTGTTCTCATGGCCTGCCTGGCACAGATGCAGAGTAGGGCATATGTGCATGTGGGACCCCACAATGATCCCAGCCTTGGGCTAACTTAGTTGCTAATAGTTGCACCCTGTGCCAGGGTCCTTCCCAGTCTAAGAGAAGCAGCTGTCCTGTGCTGCCTACTCTCCCCGGCTGTAGCCAGGATTGGCTATAGCACAGTTGTCTGAGGTATGCCCCATGGGAATTTCACAGCAGGAATCAACACTTTTCTCTGCTTTGCTTTCATTTCCGCCTACAAATGTGATGTCCTGGCTCCTGCCGTCACTGCCTGTAACAGCTCCTATCACAGAAGTATTAGGCATCATAGGAATAGCAGCCCTGAACATGCAGCCCTCTGCTTTCTGACTACCTATGGCTCTTACCTGTGTAAATTAGTCCTAATGCTTTCCGTTGCCTCTGTGCCTCCCTTCCCATTCCTTACACACACACACACACACACACACACACACACACACACACACACACCAGTACACACAGATACACATAACATTCAGGCACATACAACTTCTCATGAAAAATCAAGAGCTAGATGTGATGCTCATCAAAACACCAAACAAAACTCAACAACACCAGGCTTGTAGGCGACATAAATGACAGCCTTCAATACTAGAAAGGGAATGTGCACCCTTAGAACCCATGCATTAGCTTTTCAAGTGAGTACAAAAATGGTGGCTTGGATGTCTATTCCTTTTTCTAGTTCCCACGCAGAAATAGAATGACTGGTTCCATGTAAAGTATGAAAAGTCCTCGTTCTTTGACTGGACAATAAGATGCTGTACTCTATGTTTGGTATATGCTTGCAATGCAGGAATCTCAACTGAACTTGAACTGTGGTTATGCAACAAGGTGGAGGAATCCACCATGGTGGGAGGGTTTGGGGAGGGGTGGGGAGAATCCAAGTACCTATGAAACTGTGTTACATAATACAATGTAATTAATGAATTAAAAATAATAAATAAATAAAAAAAAAGTCCTCGTTCATTACATCAACTATCAACTCAGTCAATACCATGCTCCAGAGACAGAGCTAAAGCTAAGGGATTAAGGCCTTGAGTAATTATAAAACATTAGGTATGTGACCTTGGGCAGCTCACTGGACTTCTTTGGAAATGGATTGAATCTGTACTATTGACTCTTGCTCTGATCATCTAAGAATTAAGCAGAATGGGAAGAGCAGGAAAGACAACTATAGTGAAAGCAATGTACTGTTTATGGACAAAATTTTTGGAGGAAGGAATCAAAAAACTGCAAGTAAGTAAAACTCACCTGCACACAATAAGACAGCTCATTGTTAAGACAGTTAATTAGAAGTGGACATCTCTTTTTTCAACCAGAGCTTTTCCACTAGCACAGACGGAATAGAGGTGGAGTTCTCTTCTTTGGCTGCTTATTATCTTCTGCTCCTTTGTTGAATAGACCAAGAGATCTAGGTGAACTTCAGCAAACACTCCTTGGATGTGGGAAATTTAGAATGCGAGGGCAGTACACCGGAGAATCTGAAGCTGTTTAACTCAGTGCATACTGACTTGGGTCACATTCCACAGTGGTTTTCTGGGCTACCCTAGAAACATTGTTCAACTTCTGTTCCTTCAATTTTAGAGTGCAGGGCTATTGGAAATAGTTATTTGGATAATCAATTGTAATTTTGAGAGTAGTCTTACACGCATGCTCATTTCATGTTATGCAGAAAAGAGGGAAAAAAAGGCAGATGATAATTTGCAGAAATCTCTAGGACAGAATGGGTTGTTTTGTGAGAGCTGTTTGGAATGGATCTCTAGTCTATTTGGAGCAACTTTTAAATTGGTCTTTAAAGCGTCCTTTGACCTTGAGGTCTCTTGAGTTTATAGTCATTATATAAATGGTCATTATCCACATCATTCACACATAAGATTCCAGCTCACAAAACAAGAGCTAGACTTTCCTCTTACAAATGTGTGCTGCATTTCCTATAATTGTCATGGTCAGCTTTTGGAAACATTAAACATATTCAAGGTAGGTGCAGGGGATTCTAGAAATGCATTAAGCAAATGCTTCGTTGTGATTTTCTTTATGGATAAAGCACCTAGCACAATGCAGGTAGTTGGTTCTTCCATCTAGTTGATCTCTAACCCTTCAGGACCAAACTCGAAATAAAACAGCAATTTCTTTCTTCTGCATTCTAATAGACTTTTTAAGGATTCTTGCTGCATTGTGCATTGGAAGCCTTCATTAGCAATGCAAGCATTTCAGAAGGCAATGAGTGACTCATACAAGGTCCAGAAATAGCACAGAGGAAAATTGCTTTTATGTAATTTTTTTTTTCTCAGAATGTCACGCTGTGAATACTTATCATCTGAGCAGAAACACGTGGGAAAGATCACAGCTCCCAGGGCCTGCTGAGATGCTCTGTGTCTCAGAGCTATGTCACTGCCTCCAGGAGCTACCAGAGGTTTCATGGCAGCTGTGTTTACGACTAATGGGGCGTGGAGAAGGGAAGAAGAAAACTTCCTAGAAACGACTTCTATCTTCAATACCAAGAATATTGCATTTAGTGTACGAGTTCCAACTAGGCAAAGTTTGGATTTATTTTCTGTAAGTCCGGATTTTGCATCCTAATTAGACTCTTTCAGAAAACTCTGGCAAAATGCATAGAAGATCACATTTTCCATTCAAGTCATTTTCAGATACACAGTGACAGCAAGTATATACACATTCCCGAATCACCATCAGCAACAGCCATCTCCAGAAATTCTTCATTTTTCCAAACCCAAACTGTGTTCTCATAAAATCCTAACACCCTGTCTTTTCTTCCCATCCCCTGGAAACCATTATTCTGTTTCATATTTCTGTGAATTTGACTAATTCTAGTGGTGCGTGTAAACGGACTCATCCAGCACGTGCTCTTTTGTGACTTGCTCATTTTCCTCAGGTTGCTCTTCAATGTTCATTCATGATACAGTCCATGCCACAGTTTGTTCTGTTTCTAGGCTGGACAATGGCCTAGTGTATGTTTATGCGATGTATGTTCAAGCACCTCTAGGGTTGCTTCTACCTTGTTTGCTTTTGTGAACAATGTCCCTATAAACAGACCCTGCTCTCAATCCTGTGGGGGTGCATACCTTAGGAAAAAAGCTAAAAATGGACTCTTAAACATTAATAGTGAAGACCTGAGATGAGTAAGCCATGCAAGTTAGACTAGATGAACACATTGGCAAGATGAAGAGCAGGAGAGATGATCAGGTATTGAGTCCAGTGAAGGTAATGCGGGTGTCTTCCAGGCAAGGCAGGGAAGGAGTCTGGGCTGGGGTCTCATCTTAAAGGCTCAGAGAGAGTAGGCCACTGGCAGTTTGAAGAGGAAACCTTTAGGCTCTGCTTGCAAAAATCACAGTCAGAACTTCTAGGAGCCAGACGAATGGATGCCAGCAAGTACTTGTGCAGACAGCACACTACCTCTGCTCCTGGTGGGACTCAGCTAGGGCCACTCTTCCTCTTGCCTACTATTTGCCTGGGATGTTGTGCTGGTTTTCCTCCCCACAAGAAATGGGTGTGGTCTCAGTGTTTTCTGGATTTTAAGATCATTTTATGCACATTTCTTGCAGCTTCCCTAACTGATTTGGTGCTTGGGAGCCAGATCTGTTTCTGGAATCTCCAAAGGGTGACCCGACCATACACAGCCCTTGTTTCTGTGAAAGTCTGTGGGCGAGAGAGCACGTGAAATGGAGTCAGGCTTGGACGTCATAGCAAGATTTGGGGTGGTCCCGCTTAATGGGCTGGAATAGTCTAAGCGGACACTAGGGCTTCCCTTCCTTGGGACAGCCCCAATCAGTGTTCCAAGGCAACACGCTCCATGCCACCGCTTGCACTGAGCAATGACCACAGTACTCTAGAGAATCACTGCCCTTGTGGAAACATTAGAAAGCTACGCATTTGGTTATTTTTTTTTAAAAAGTATGTAACCCATGTTCTACTTTTTCCTGGAATCTTTGTCTCTAAGGACTATCTCTTGTAATGTGAAGGAAGACAGGGATCCAAAAAAACCCTTGGTACACAGTAATTTTTATCCATATCCATAGCCAAGTGATAAAGAGACATTGCATGCTCAGAAATTCTCCAAGAGCTCCCTCAAATCCCTGCTTTCTTGCCTTGGGGGACCCTTTGCAACACTGTAGCACTGCATTCCAAGAACTGCATTAGTCAGGGGTGAGAGGCAGTGAGCAAGGGGGTTTGGCTCCATGACAACTTGGAAGGATTGCTGCTGATTTGGAAAGCACAGAAGCCCATGTTCTGAATAGAGAGAGGGAAAGGGGGACAGAGCTCTGAGGAGAACACTAATGAGAGTAAGACGAAACTGCTTTAAAAAGCTGTCCAGACAGCAAGAGCGAAGCACACTCCCGCACACAGCAGGAAGCTGGGATTGGGGCAAGGTCACCAACAACCCGCAGTGGACTGACAGGGATCAATGCAATGCTCTGAGGACATCTCTGTGGTTCTCCAAGAATATAATTTTCTTGGGATTGTTTTTAAAAAAAATCGACACGGGGCCCGGTGGCGTGGCCTAGCGGCTAAAGTCCTCACCTTGAAAGTCCCGGGATCCCATATAGGCACCGGTTCTAATCCCGGCAGCTCCACTTCCCATCCAGCTCCCTGCTTGTGGCCTGGGAAAGCAGTTGAGGACGGCCCAGTGTATTGGGACCCTGCACCCGCATGGGAGACCCGGAAGAGGTTCCTGGTTCCAGGCATCAGATCGACGCGCACCGGCCCGTTGTGGCTCACTTGGGGAGTGAATCATCGGACGGAGGATCTTCCTCTCTGTCTCTCCTCCTCTGTGTATATCTGGCTGTAATAAAATAAATAAATCTTTAAAAAAAATCTACATATGAAAGCGACTGAGCTGTCGTTTAATTGATGAGGTTCTCCATCTGTGTCAACTTGTGGCAGCAAAAGTTACCCAATCTCTGCATCTAGGATATGGGATAGAAACAGGATAAGTAAAAATTTCTTTTAATTCACAAAGTAGTGAAAAAATTCTGCTATAGGAATCAGAACTGAACACTCACCTTGACTCAGCTACCATGCAGGCTATTTGAAACTATGCTATATTATTTTTCCTACTCTGCACTCTGTATCTTCATTCACAAAGGGGTGGAGGTGTGCAGGAAGGCAGCCAGGCAAATCTACTACCCATGACACAGTGGATTCACAAACCCTTTGGTATTATTTTCTGTATGCTGTGTCTTAGTGCCCACTGGTTTTTGTTTGTTTGTTTATTTCTTGAAAGAAGGCTCTTTCCTATTGGACCACTAGGACTAAATGGTTAAGCGACAACTCTGATTCCAACATGTGCATTTGGACACGTACCGTGACTCCCAGGCTATTCTGGTGTACTCTGGAAGGTGGCTGCGGTGGTGGTGCCTCTCAAACTGCCCTGTTTTCATTGTCATGTGAGAACAATTACAGGCTTCCCTGACTTACTCTTTTTTTCTGGTCTTAATAGACCTTTCTTGGGGGAAAAAAAATGTTACAAGCGTAAGTCTGTAGTCCCTTTAATGTCTGCACTTCCCAAGTCCCACGGTGAGATCCAAGCAGGCTTCCTCTCCAGCCCTTCCCTCTGGAATGCCTTCTGTCACTATCCCACCTTCACTTCAACCTCCACCCAAACAGGCACGATCTTCATTTACTCTTTGAAAAATGGGCTCGGGCCCGGCGGCGTGGCCTAGCGACTAAGGTCCTCACCTTGAACGCGCCGGGATCCCATATGGACGCCGGTTCTAATCCCAGCAGCTCCACTTCCCATCCAGCTCCCTGCTTGTGGCCTGGGAAAGCAGTTGAGAATGGGACAAACCCTTGGGACCCTGCACCCGCGTGGGAGACCTGGAGGAGGTTCCTGGTTCCCGGCATCGGATCGGTGCGCACCGGCTCGCTGCGGCTCACTTGGGGAGTGAAACATCCGATGGAAGATCTTCCTCTCTGTCTTTCCTCCTCTCTGCATATCCGGCTTTCCAATAATAATAGATCTTTAAAAAAAAAAAGAAAAAAGAAAAAAGAAAAATGGGCTCAAATTAGAAAGTTAATTGGGAAATGATCCTTGGGCAATGGTGCTTAATTTTTAAAGAATATTAATAATTGATTTGTAATGCTTTATCCATGTTTGTGTGGCCTTTATACAAAAAAATATATTTCCTTCCTCCTTTGTTTCCTCTTTCTCTCTCTCTCAATCACAATCTCTTTCTCTCTCTCTCTCTCTCTCTGGTATAATTGGAATATAAGCTGTGCATATTTATAGAGAATCATGTGATTTTTGTGGTATAAATGTAAACATACACATATGTATGTATACATATGATCTCCATTGTTGTAATGTTCATTTAGGATAACCTAGGTATCTATCTCCTGAAACATTTAGCATGTTGTTCTTAAATAATTAAAACACAAGGCCATCTTAGGTCAGGCTGGGCGTGCAAACAGAAGCTTCCATCCCATGGCTGTTTTTGGCTGGTGGGAGGGAGTGTAGCTTATTCTCTACCTGGAATTCCACCATGCTGTTGCTTAAACGCAGCTGGTGCCCTCTACTGGCCTGACAGCAAGCTCTGAAGACTTCAGCAAGTGGGCCTATGGGGGGGTCTAGTTGGTTGGCACTGGTGGGGACACGTAGGAACCTGAAAGTTTATGTCCAGGTGATAGGTTATTCCTGGAGGACTTCCAAGGACATTGCTACTGTTCTACCAGAGATTACTGTTGAGGGAACTCATGGATAAGACCACCATATGTGTAGGTGAGCAGTGACTACTGGAGGACTCCCAGTGACAGGGCTGCTGTGCTGGCAAGAAGGCAAGGGGACTGAGACCTGGTGACTAAAGATAACACAGACTTGGAAAGGAGAGACTGGAGCATCTTTTTGGGTCAGACCAGTGTGCCAGTCCACATGGGAGTCCTGGGCTGAGGTTGTTGGCATGGAATATTCCTGACCACCACATGCCAGCCCATATGAAACCTAGTGCTGGGGGCCTGTCTGGCAGCACTAGATCCCAGTACCTGGCTGTAAGTATTGAAACAGGGGACAGGTCACTTTAGGCTGCGCCATGACACTAACCAGCTCTCAAGAGAACCATGTCTAGGGGTAGACTCTATAGAGAATATATAGGTCAAAGCCTGTGGAAATACAAGTCCTGCTGGTTAGCTTAAGAGTTGGGGTGGTGGGCCCAGCACAGTAGCCTAGCAACTGGGGTCCTCACCTTGCATGTGCCGGATCCCATATGGATGCTTGTTCCAATTCCAGTGGCCCCACTTCCCATCCAGTTCCCTAACTGTGGTTTGGGAGGGCAGTCGAGGACAGCCCAAAGCCTTGGGAACCTACCCCACATGGGAGACCTGAAGAGGCTCCTGGCTTCGGATCTTCTCAGCTCTGGTCATTGCAGCCACTTCAGGAGGGAATTAATGGGTGGAAGATTTTGTTCTCTGTCTCTTCTCTTTATATATCTGACTTTGCAATAAAAACTGGGATGGGGACAGACCAGGCTGGGCCAGGCTACAACACTTGTAGACTTGCATGTTAGCTGGATTGTGGGAGGGTGAGGCTGGGTTGACAGTGGTTACGTGTGAATGCATAAGCCATAATGCATGTGGGTTGGTTGGGTTTTGCTGCAGCATTGGCTGACAGATGTGACCTGGGGGCAAACTCTGTCAAGCTAAGCTGCAGAATCACCTGGAGAGTGCAAGATCCAAGAGAGAGTGGGTCCAGTAGGAAAACAGTGGGCAACCTCCCTTTTGGGTTGCTACTCCCATTGGTGACCATGAGAACCAAGACGGGGGCAGACAAGGCCAAAGCGGCACCCGCTGGCAGGTGTGTGGGCTGGATGGTGGGGCTGGTTGGGTTGAACTAATTGATATGTATGAGAGCGGAATAGGATGTTACTTAGAGCAGTGGACAGCATATCCAGGTGCACATGGAGGATGTGGCAGTACATTGGAGCCTGCAGAGGATGCCTGGGACCAGAACAGAGGATGGAGGACAGAACAAATTGATCAACTACCCCAGCCAAGCCTTGGCATGAATGCCTGGGCAAACATAGACTTGGAGGTGTCAGCCAGTCAATTCTGGACCGATTTCTTTGTGCTTGGAGTGGGGAGATTGGCAGTAATTCAGAACTGTTGAACTATTGAAACCTCTTGAGCAGGACCTTCAGAGCATGCCCAACATCTGGCACCCTGGGATGGCTGAGAGGCTAGGTGTAGCTTTTTCTCTAGTCTTATCCCTTCCCCCAGACACAGGAAGGAAATGGGAAAATGTGGAAATAATGGTCTCACACGACTTCCTTTGGCCCTGGACAATTTGTGCTCTAATTGACTGTGAAAATAATAAAAAAATAAAATCAATTAAAAAAGAAAATACAAAAATAATTTTTTGAAGCTTTCATTTCATCAATGAAGTTCATTCTCATGTGTGTTATCTTTAGTCACTTTATGGTGCAAAACCATATCAGAATTTCTTTCTCCCTGTTCAACTATAGCTTGGTGCCTGGAATCAATCTCTCTCCTCTCAGCTGTCCCCTGCTTCTGGTAACCACCATTCCTTTGCCAATTATTTCTCAAGAAATGTTTATATATTTATTTGAAAGGTAGACTGCAGAGAAATAGAGAGATTTAATTGCTACTGCACTCCCCAAATGCCTGCAATGCCTGGTGCTGTTACTGGTTGAAGCCAGGAGCCTGGAACTCCATCCAGATCTCCACAGGGGTGGGGAGGGACCCAAGAACTCGGATGATCACCCACTACTTTCCCAGGTGTTTATCAGGGAGCTGGATCAGTCCTGGAACAGCTGGAACTCAAATCCACATTCATCTATGGGATGCTGGCATTTCAAGTGGCAACTTGACCCCACTGTGGCATGACGCCAGTCCTGAGATGAGCTGTTTCTGTGACATAAAGGAGTAAGGTTCTGTAGTCCTTGTCTTTCTGTGCCTGACTTAGCAGAGAGCCTCCTGGATCCCTCTGGCTCTCACCAAGGACCATCTGCTGCACAGTGGACATAGCGATGTGTTCCCTTTGAAGGCTGAGTGTCTGGTGCAGATTTCCCGCTGACCACATTGGCTGGGAACGCCCACAGAATTGGCACAGTTGCCCGTTCTGCCCACTAGTGTTTTTGAAATGAAATGAAATCAAATGGTCCTCTGTTCAACACACACAAAATTCACTGTTTCAGAAACACTTTTAACATGATTTTATTCCTTTCGGGTTCTTTTCCCCAGATATTTTATCCCACCCTACAGGGCAATGACTGAATATTCCCAGAACTGTATCTTTTGCCCTGTGACTGACCCTGGTGGGGTGATGCCATGTGTCATGGGCAGTCCTGCCAGGCCTGAGTCTTCTCAGGAGGGATGAGGGTGTAGGGTTCTGCTGACATCACAGCCTCTGCTCATTTGGCATCCCCGACAGCTTTGCTCTTCTTGAGTTGTGAGACAGCTGTTTTTCTAGAATGTCACCTCTGTCCAATCCTGAGGTGCAGGATTGAGGAAACCAGTGGGGACACAGATAGGACTCCGCTGGAAAAGGTTAGCCTGGATGTGTTTGGCAGGAGTTGCTACAGCCTGTATGAATTGGGTGGTGCCGTGTGAAGTCTCCCAATGTTCCCTTATAGGTGCTCTGATCTTGTGTTCAGAGGATTTCTGATTTTATGTTTATTTTTTAATTGAAGCTATTAATTACTTACTACACATATGGGTACTTCAAAATGTTTATGGATAAACAGATTTAAAAGGTTACTTTGGGGTATTTTTGAAAGGCATGTATTTTATTTTTCCAAAATATTCATTGCCCCTAAACATTTTGAAGACCTGTTGTATGCATGGAATTCAAAAGTTCCGTAGATCTGAAAAAACTTTAGTTCTATTTACCACAACCTTTTTGAAGTATCCTCATATTAAACACAGAGGCTGACAGAGATCGCCCACCTGCTGGTCCACTTCCTGGCTGAAGAAAAGAGTGAGGAACTCCACCTGAGACTCCCATGTTGATGACTGGGACCCAGTTGCTGCAATGCTCCCTGATGGAGAATGCAGATGGAAGTTGAGTCTGAGCATTCCAACAGCGGACACTGGTGTCCCAAGGCAGTCTCTTGAGAGTGGCATCTTCATGACTGTCAATCAGGGGCCTCTCACGTTTTAAGGCGAAAGTTTCGGCGTGTGAATCAAGCCAAATCTCACACTTTTTTACTCTTAACATGTGGACTCACCATGCAGTTCTCTGTGCAGAATCCATATCTACCACTTTGCATATCCAAGGTATTCTGTAATTTTTTCTTTTCAATGGTGGTTTTCTCTTCCTTTGTTTTCTCCGAAACATACTATGGGAAAAAAATGTACAGAAACATTTTTCTTTTTCACACCACATGCTATCAAAAAACTCACTGGTGAGTTGGTGCTTAACGCTTTATTTTTTTAATTATTATTTTTATTTTTGACGATTTTTACATAGCAGATTAGGATGATTAAGCTCAAGGGTTACAAGAGGAGGGGGGTGAGATAACCATTTCTGCTTTCTCTTTTTTTTCCTTCCTTTACCTGGGAGCAGTGGGGAAAACAAGGAAAGAAGCCACACCCAGCCTCCCAAATGCCTCTGCACCCTGGGATGCAGGGCAGCCACCTGACAGCACTGCAGGGTCCCAGATGTGGGGCATGCTCTGAAGGTCCTGCTCAAGAGGTTTCGATAGTTCAACAGTTCTGAATTACTGCTGATCTCCCCACTCCAAGCACAATGAGATCCAGAATCGACTGGCTGACACCTCCAAGTCTATGTTTGCCCAGGCATTCATGCCAATGCTTGGCTGGGGTAGTTGATCAATTTGTTCTGTCCTCCATCCTCTGTTCTGGTCCCAGGCATCCTCTGTAGGCTCCAATGTACTGCCATATCCTCCATGTGCACCTGGATATGCTGTCCACTGCTCTGTCTAAGTAACTGAGCAGGCCTAGCTTTGACACACGCACTCCACTGTCAGACCATGGAACCTGCACTTCTCTTCATGATTGGAGTTCTGAGTCCAGCAGTTCAGTTGGCTGGATCCCCAAAGAAACTTCATTTGCGGTTACCCCAGACCTGATTCTTGTTTGTACTTATCAGTACAGGGTCTGGCACAGTCTGTCACACCAATCAACCCATGCATACACTGGTGGTTGCAGTTACTGAGTCAGTTCTGTCTCCAGCCCTGTCTTCTTCTATGCAAACCAATGGGTGTTAAAGCCCAGTTTGATCCTGCCCACCACACACTCGACCTTAGTGTAAACCAGTGGGAGCTACAGCCTAGTCAGAGTGACCAGCAATAACCCCTACCAGGTCTGACCCCTGTGCTGCTTCCCGTTCTTGCCAGTATGTACGGTAGACTGACCCAGTCTGTCCTATAAACCATTCCACTATTGTACATGTCAATGAGTTTTGAATCCTAATTCAACCCAACCAGCCCCACCAACCAGCCCACACACCTGGAGCAGGTGCCACACTGTCTGTCCGTGCCTGCTCCAGTCCTGGTTCTCATGCTTACCAGTGGGAATGGCAACAAAAAGGGAGGTGCCCACTGTTTTCCTGCTGGGCCCACTCCCACTCTGAGGTCCTCCATTATCCAGGGTGCCACTCCCTGTCTAGCCATGTCTGCCCTAGTCCTAATTCTCATGGTCAGCAGTGGGAGGAGCAACCCAAAAGGGAGGTGCCCATTGTTTTTCTATTGGGCCTACTTCCACTCTGGGATGTCATACTTTCCAAGAGGTTCTGCAGTTTAGCTTGACAGAATTTGTCCCCTATGCCAGTGACTGCTAGTTAATACGTGGCAAAGCTCAAGCAACCCACACTCACTCTGATTTATGCATGTTCCAGTAGGAACAGTCAACCCAACCTGAGTTTCCTCTGATCCAGTCCGCATGATGCCAACAGATGTGGTAGCCGTACCAGGCCTGGTAAGTCCCCATCCCAACTCAAGCTCTCCAGTGGGAATGGTGGTCCAGTATGGGAGCCCTCCAACAACCCCTTGGTCTCATATATACTGGTTGGATACTATGGCCCAGTCTCACATGAGCCACCTCTCCTCAACATTTGCCAGTGGGTACTGCAGCCTGACTGGGCCTGACCCACCCCTAATTCCAGCTCATGCTGGTGGGGACTACAGCCTAACCTGGCCCAGCCAACACCCAGTCCCAGCCCTAGTGTGTACTGGTATGTGCTGTGACCCAACCCAACCTGACCCACACTTCATTACAGTGCTCGGATTTGCCAGCAGGTGATGTGAACTAGTCCAGCTTGGTTCGCCCTGACCTGTGCCAAATGTATTTTTATAGGTACCATTACCTGGCCTGGTCTGCTTCTTGTCTTGGTTCATTTTTTAAAAAATTTTACTTCTTTTTATTATTATCATTTTATGATATAGTTTCATAGGCCCTGGGATTTCCCTTATCCCCTCTCCAATTCCCTCCCTCCTCACGAAGTTCCCCTATACCATTACTATAGTATAGTTCTTCATACACAGTCATATGTCCATCACTGTAGGCATGGACAATGGCAGAGAGTCCAGCATCCTATTGTCAAGATATAGTAAATAGTTTCATTGGGAGTCCACCTTTGACTAGGAAGCAGAGATGCATACTGCATTGTATCCTCACATCTGGATATGAGAGTCTCCAGTACACAGTTACTATATATCCCCTTAAATGACAAGCCACAATACAAAATCAACAATAGGAAGAAAAACAAGAAATTAACAGCCCCATGAAGATAAATAACATGCTACTCAATGACTAATCTGTTGCTGAAGAAATGAAAAAGAACCTTCTTGAAGAAAATGATGCTACGGTATTATGTATGAGTCATTGAAGAATTATATCAGAAACTGTTTTGAAGAGATGAACCTAACAAAAAATCAAAATCCATGAGATATAGTTTCTGCTGATCTTTGTTGGTGAGATGTATCTCCCGTAGGCAACAAACAGATGGGTTTTGTTTTTTCATCCAGTCTACTAATCTATGCCATTTGATTGATGAATTTAAGCCATTTAAATTCAGGGTTAATAGGCACGGGTGGTAATTTGTTCATGTCATTTTAACAATGTATTATTCATTGATTTAGACTTCTGCTGCCATTTTACTGGGATAGGCTTTTGATCCTTTGCAGGGGAGTCTTCAGTAATATTCATTGTCCCTCTGTCTCTTCTTTTGCTCTGGGTTGCCAGAATTCAGCTCCAGCCAAGTTTGGAACTCAAGAAGGGTGCATGGGATAGGTGTAGAAAAGAAATGGACCATTACAATTTCAGGATCATAATGGACAATGTGAGAAAGCTGTCTGCTTTATTTATACAGAAGCAGTCACAAACTCTGGCACCGACTTTTTACTTCATGGTCAAGTGGGTGTTTCCAAGGATAATTCTGCCCTTTGTTTCACCTAAGACAGGATGTTATCCATCCTGATCCCGTGATCAGAAAGTTCTCAATAGACGGGGCCTATCAATCAGTAACACATTCCTACTACAATTCTGATTCCACAACTTAATCTTGAATCAGTTCAGGGAGGAAATACATCACTGAAGGAGGGAGCTAAAGATCAAGGATGGTCATTGCGGGCAGCAGAGATAGAGACAGAAACAGCAAGAATTGTAAAAGGCCCTTTTGCTAAGACGTTTTCAGCCAAAGCAACTTCCAAGCTCACACTGATAGTAAAGACCAGATCCGCAGAGGCAGGCAATGCCTAAATAGATTACAGAATTCTTAGCTGGGTTGTCCAGTATCCATGCAAAGGGAGATGGAAATGCCTTCAGGTGGATGCGGAGGCTTCTGCTTGACCCTTTCATGCAGCGGGAAACTCCTTGAGGCCCTGCCTCCAATGGTACAATATTCTTCACATCTTTGTGTCTTCCACATCCACTGCACGGACTCCAGCACTGGGTCATTGTACTTCTGGTTATCAGATTGTTCTCCTTGGGGCAGGTTTTCAAGTTGTGTCACCCACAGTTCTACAGTTTGGTTTTCTTTATTGCAGTTGGTACATGGCTCTTTGTTCGCAGTCACTGTGCCTCTCCCTCCAGCAAGTTCCAGGTCTGGGTTCTTACGTTAGATTTCCACCGTGGTCTCCGTAGCCCCAGCTCCTGGCTCACCAGCATCCACCTCCTGTGATACCATGCTGAGGCTTCACTGTTGTCTCTACAAACTTTGTCCCACTTCTGGTTGGAGCAGTTCCCATGATTAGGGAGATACAATGTGTCCTATATAGCTAGGTTGTTGGTGGTGTTCTTGCCAGAACTTGTTGGGCATTAAGTTTGAGGACCACATGGACTTATTTTGACCTGTGCAATGCGTTAGTTGGCATTATTTTCCTGTTGGACCACTGCAATGCAATGAGCTCAGTAAATTCTCACCAAGCTCAGCACATGTGCAGCTCACTGTTGTCCCCTTCAGTCTTAACGCTTTTTCATGTTGTACAAAATGGTGCCTGATGTGCCACTACCAGAGTTCTTGATCTGCTGGAGGTCAGGTAAGTGTTACCCAGACTTATTTTGGGTGGAACCTGTAGGATGCCACGTTGTTGCAATTTGCTGAGCCAGAAATGAGTTCTCTCCCAGCTCTGTGCATGCATAGTACTGTCCAAGGCCTTGCCGCCTTAAAAAATAAATGGCACCTGTTATGGCTCCAGAGGGTGGACTGGCTTGTGAAATCCACCCTGTTCCTATACTGGTCTTCTGGGATCTGCTGGTCTGTCTCTGCTCCTGGTTAAATCAAACAGACCAGCAATTTGGGTAGTTCTTTGTCTGGGTTCACCTCCTGAACTCCCAGTGAAAGTCCCTTCCCACCTGGTTGCTGGTGGAGTTCTGACTGCAAATGAGATTCAGATCGCTACTCACCGAATGCTGCTGGGGTATCAGTCACTGCAACACCACACCATTGTGTCTGCTGCTGTCTTGTGTCTCTCAGTCTCCCAGTACCCCTCTGCTGTTGTTCTGTTCTCTCCTATTTCCTGTAGTGTGCCCTCTCTGCTTCACACTGGCTAATATTTCTCTATCTGTTTAAACATGTCCTTATCCTATTCTGCCATCTTGATCCTCTCCTCGATCTTGGTTCTTGACTGACTTGCAGAGACTGTGCCCTGACAGAGGAGTTCCCTGTGTTTTTCCATCAGAACCTCTCCCAGTGCTAGATCTTGTGCACACTGGTGGATCCATGCACCAGCCCTACTCAGTTCACCTCCTGTTCTGGCAGGAACAGTGGCCTTTCCTGACTGGCCTTCACCCATTCTGGTTCTTACTGTTGGATGTTTCAGATCAGCCAATTCTGGTCCATACTCTGACTCAGCTCACACATGGCTCAGCAGGGGCAGAGATCTAGCCTAGCCCGACCTACACTTACCCTGGTTCTCACTAGCACCAGTGGCTGCTGGAGTCTAGCCCAGCCTGGTGCATTGCTGAACAGTCCACACTTGTGCTGAGGGACAGTGCAGCCATGTACAAACCAGACAGCAGTCCCCACTCTGACCTTCACGCTCACCAGTGGGAACCACAACCGAGCCAGGGAGCCAGGGTATGCACTTAGCTTCTCAACCAGGGCTGTTCACAGCCACAATTTCGTGTGTGCCAGTGGTTGCTCTGACCCAGCTTGGAATAGCCCCTCACCTGTCTTGGCCTTTGCCTTTGGATACTGTAGGCTGGCCTGACCTTTCCCACCACTCACTGCCAGGTGCTGGAACCTGGCTCTGCTCGGTATGCTTCCATCCCTGACTCATGCAAACTGGGAGTGTGACTGTCTAGCCCCCATGACCTGCACTCCAGTCTATTTTCTGCACTAGCTTGTTAGCTTAGGTTTGCTTGGCTCTGCCTTGTGTATCCACCTACAAAACCACCCCACACATTAGCCAGCAGGTGGAGCTACCTTTCCCAAGCTGCCCAACTTCCAGGCCTGCACCATGCACTCACCAGTGGGAGCGATAATCCACTAGGGGAGTTTTCCTGATTCCTCCATTGGGCCCACTCCCAGACCCAAATCTCATGCATGATAAGGGTTGCCAGGCCCTTGCCTAGCATAGTCTGCTCTTCTGTCTTGAGCTTGAATGAGCTAGTGATCATTGTGGTCCAGCCTGCCCCACACCCTGTTTTAGGATACACATGTGGGTGCTATTGCCTGGGCCTCCCCAGACTATTCTTGGTCCCTATACCCTTGAGTGTTGGTGGGTTCCATGGTCACATCTAGCTCAACCGTCACCATCCCAACTCTCAAGCTAACCAGTGGGGCTTGTAGTTCCATAGGGCTGGGCCCATATTCCCCCACCGGATACACTGCTAGGCCTAGTTCTCTTGCATCCTGGTTGGTGTCATGGCCCAGCCTAATGTGAACCATCCCCCAATTTGACACTCACTGTTAGGTACTAGGATCTAGCCCTGCCAGACAGGCCCCCAGCCATAGCTGTCATGTAGTTGTCATCCATGATCCATGCTAACAAGCCCAACCCAGGACTTTCATGTGGGCTGGTATATCAGTCTGACCCATACAGATCTTCAGGTACTCTCCAAACCACCAGGTCTCAGTCCCCTTGTTTACTTGCAAGTACAGAAGCTCTACCTTTTGCTGTCCCTCAAAATTCAGTCTTCACCTACACATACAGAGGCCTTATTCATGAATGTCCCTAGGCAGTTATTCCAGACCCCAAGACCCTAGAACTTGCTGCCAGTTGACCAGTGGGTGAAGCACAGCCCCATTGTCACTCTGTCCACCCACAAGTCCAGGATTAGCCCGCCTTGGCAGCAGTGGACAGGGAACATCCTAGGATCCCCAGCAGGAAGCATGACCCGGCACTGGTTCTCCCAGCCATAGCCGCATGGCTGGGAGATTCAGACACCCACACTTCTGAGCAGTCTTACCTAGACTCTACCTGATGCTTAACTCTTTAGACAGTGCAGCTTTGATAGCTAGAAAGTTGCTGTTCAGCAATTACTGATTTTTGAGAACTGAAAAAATTATTATACAATCAGATTATATACAATCTAATTATTGTAGGCTTGCAGATTATTATACGATCAGCTTTGTTCTCTCTGCTGGCTTCTCCCTGTTGAGTTACAAGACAGGCCCTCTGTTTCCATTGAAGTAGAATAACTTTCATTTATGGCCCAGCTAGATACGGGGTGGTGGTGTGGATGGCTGAGGCAGACTACCACTTTATTTCAGCTGAAAATGTGATGTGTGGCTTTGTGCGATGTTTGTTTAATCTTATTTTGGGTTCTCCTATAAAAATCCTGGTGGGAGAAAGAAAGCAAAGCAGCTTTCAGCATATGTGTTGAACTTGGAATCAGAAACTTGAATCCTTGGAAGATGGTGCTGTGTAAATCTCAGACTGTAACTAATCACAATATATTCAGACAGTGGCGGGAACATTTTACTTTCTATTTTAATATTCAGTTCACACAACATGCATTAAAGTGACCTTTTGAATGTGTATTTCCCTTACGTTTTCTTGAGGCCTGTGTTTATTTTATTGGCGTGAAACCCTAGTGACTCCAATGAGGGAAACCAGATGTTTTCCATTTACAGATGGTGCACCTGACACTCAGAGGCTGAGCAGGTTTGCTGGCGGACAGCTGTTTGCTCCTATCCTTAGCTCCAGAATATATTTCACTACAGAGAATGTATAAAAGGCTCCATTTATGGGGCTCTTATATGCTACATGCTTAAGGGTCATTTGTGAATCTATGATTTATATGACCCTATGTGGTGGGCCTTCCTTTTTGGAGATTCATTTACTTATTTTAAAAGCCAAGTTGTAAGGGACAGAGGATGGAGGAAGAAAAGAAAGTGAGAGAGAGAGGGACTGAGAGAGAGTTTCACCTACTTATCTGGTTTACTCTCCAAATGGCCACAATAGCTGAGCAAGGCCAAAAGCATGAGCCAGATAGTCCATCTATATGGGGGCAGAGCTAACTACTTGGGTCATCGTCCTGTGCTCACCCAAGTATTGCTCACATTGAGCTCAATTCGAAGAAGAGCAACTTGGGATTAAACTGGTGTTCATATGGGATACTAGTTTCTAGTCCCTCCTCTGTACCACAACTGGCCCAAAGCTGGTTGCTCTTAGTAGTCTACATTTTGGCTGATGAGTAAGCTAAAAATCAGAGGAGGTAAGCAACTTCCAAGTTCACAAGGAAGTGGAAAGCAAACTTCGACATCTGATATTATCAATTATTCCTATTTCATGTCACTTTAATCCAAATGTGCTGGTCCCCCTGTACTTCGGATATGAATAAACAAGATTGCCTTGAAACTTATCTCCACCTGACACTTCCAGCAAAGCTCAATTACATTCATATGCTCCATGCACAGGTTGTCTTTGCAGGAGTGGTTGTTCTAACTGCTGGTTCAGACCCTGGGTTGCTGAAACATCTGTGATTCACCTTGTCCATCCATGAAATGAAGAAGGAAACAGTTCCATCTCAGACGGTGGTGACGGGAGTGAATTCAACGACCACACCCGCCATGCAATGTCTCAGGGCCCTGGCAAATCCACAGCAAGGTGGAAAATTAAGGTCGTCCTGACTGTTAAGAACCTCACTTGGGAATCAGCCCTCCTGTTTCTGTGAAATAAATGAGGGCAGGGATGTCTTCCCAGGGAACCCAAGTTCTATCTGGAGTTAACCAGCCTCTGTGTGTGTGTGTGGTTAGCAGGTCTTCCCAAGTGTTTGAGGGAATCTGAGCGGGCATTTACATAATTTTCTTGCAGAAAAACACATGATCTCACTTGGAAAGCGCATCCAGTCCCCTCCCCACCTCCTCCGGCTCTGGCTCCCGTGTCACATGAGTGTTGGTTATTGCCTTGTTTCTTGGTAACCCTGCTCCTCACAGTCTCACACTCTTACCTTGTTCAGGTGTTTTAATGAAGGTTTCCTAGAGTGAATATGGCACAGGCTGTGAAGGTAATGTCTTTGAAAATTGGACACCAGCTCCAAAGAAAGGAAGCCCCTCCATGGCTGCTGAGCCTTACTTTTGCCTCCCTTCCCCAACCTCCCCCCTCTTCTCTCCTCTTGCCTTCCCTTAGCACATCGCAAATGTTGCCACATCATCCCTGATGGCTATTAGGAATGTCCTCTCTTTCTCACTTCCTTACTTTCTCCAAAAATGTGAAACACATGTGTATCAACTAAATGTGTATTTTCTAATATCAAGAAAATAAAACATGCTGTTGAATTATCAGGCACTCCTCCATTTTCCTCCCAGTTTTCTCATGAAACCTTCTACTTCCCATATCCCTCATCTGGCTGGAGCCTCTGGTCAGGACCTGCTGAGAATACCCCTCTGATTGTATCTCCCATCATGGCTCCATGGCCAGTAGAGCAAGACAACAGAGCAACTGGGCCTGGGTGTTGTCCCTGGACTCCTTCTCTTAGGTTAGGGGCTCAACTGCGTGGGGAAAGACAAGCAGGGAACAAGTGAAGGCTGGTTAGTGGCATGGAAAGAGGAAAGGACAGGCTGGACAAAGAGGAGAGGGATGGATTGGCACTGGGCTAACTTCACACGTATCCAATGAACACAAAATATGTGTGAGTGCGCATGTACCTTCCTAATTGATCACAAAATTATAATTATTCAATTAATACATGTGGAATAATTTTGTTCAGGAACATGTAAAATATGGAAAACCCTCAAGCAGAGTCATAAATAAAAGTCAAATATCCACATATTTCCTTGTGGTTGTTTTTCTTTGACTATTATTTCTGCCTAGGTTCATGGCATTATTTCAATATTTGCACTCTTATATACTCAGTTATAAGATGTTCTTCTTACCCTCCATTTTTCAGTATCTCATTGAACACTTGCTGGAGTTTTACATAAATTGTTACATAGGGATGAGCTACCAAAGACATTTAGTGTTGGCTCACAGATGCTTGTGAAACGTGTCATTTTACCATGCGAAAGCCAAGCAAGATAACATCCGTATTAGAGACGTAATCCCTAAAGGCAGGCAGACCTAGATTTAGGTGCATTTGTGTATCCTCAGGTCTATTGTCTGCAAAATGTGATATTTAAAATGAAGTCTAAGAAATAGTATGAAGACTCAGTGAGACAACCCAAGAAATACAGTCAGTGTAGGATGTGGGCCATATGGAATTTGTGTCTACCAGTTGTGTGACTGCAGATCAAAGTAAAGTGCTATATTTCAAGGTGAGCCATGAAAGAGGAAACTTCCCTTCAAACAATTTCCGTCAAAGGTCAATTGGAGTGGTAGTAATAGTGCGGTACTGTAGTGGCAGTAAGTACTTCAGTGTTTCCTACATTCTGAGCACTTCATATTATTTCTTTTGGTCTTCACTGCAATCCCATGGCAGGGCTACCACCATTTTGTCAGATAGGATAGTTGAAATCCCTGCAGGAAGCTGGTTTAAGCAACTTTGTTTTCTGTCGTGACAGGAAGCTCAGAATTAGATTAGTCTGTGGAGTTGATTGATCCTGCGATCCAAGATGTCAAGTGCAATTGGATCCTTCTTTCAATTCTGCCACTCTGTAGGCTGCCTTCACTCCAAGGTGAGAAGCAAGATGACAACAATCTTTGCCAAACAGGAAAAAGGATAGAGTGCAGCCTTTTTGGGGGATGGCTCTCTTCTAAAGTAAGAAAAAAGAATCCTCCCAAATATCTGTATCTCATTTTTATTCACATCCGATAATTTGGAATTTTGTTCTTTTTTGAACCTGTCACTGGAGAAGCAAAGGGAATCACTTGCAGATCCTGAAATGAGAGGGAGAATTAGATCCCCTGAGGCTCATGGCTACGTGGCAGGTGTTAGCCAATTAGCAGAGCTGGGGATGGGTAAAGAGGGACGAATGGAAGCAATATTGGTATCCGTCAGCATCCAATTAAATGCTGCTCCCTGTGGAGAAGCTGTCATCACAAAGCTCAAGAAGTGGAATGTCCTGTGGCCAAGTGACAGAGGCAAATTCAAATCTGTGATTCACTTAACTCCATTGATCATGCATTTCCGCAACACGGCCTGTGTCTCTTGCAAATACTCAGACTACAAATGTGCAGGATGCTTCCAGAACGTTGTGCAAGATTTTGGACTAGGAACTGCTACAGTGACACAATAGGCTAATCATCCACCTGTGGCACCAGCATCCCACATGGGCACTGGTTCATATATTGCCTGCTCCAATTCTGATCCAGCTCTCTGCTTATGGCCTGGGAAAGCAGCGAAGGGTGGCCCAAAACCTTGAAACCCTGCATCTATGTAGGAGACCTGGAAGAAGTTCAGGGATCTCAGCTTTGAATCAGCTCAGCTCTTAGCCATTTGAGGAGTGAATGAGCAGATGGAAGACCTTCTCTATCTCTCTGTACATCATCTTTCAGGTAAA
Organism: Ochotona princeps; assembly: GCF_030435755.1. Classification (NCBI taxonomy): domain Eukaryota; kingdom Metazoa; phylum Chordata; class Mammalia; order Lagomorpha; family Ochotonidae; genus Ochotona; species Ochotona princeps. The sequence goes on along the minus strand of NC_080859.1, from coordinate 24,870,266 downwards.
ACTAACTAAATGTTTTTTTTTTTTTTAAAGTATGTTATGGACAAATGCTTTTTAATGTGAAATGCTGAGAACACTGTGAGCAACCCTGTGATCTGGCACAGGGCCAGACTGGGTTGAGCGCTTTGGAGAGAGCGAGCGGAAGCGAAGACTGAGCTCTCAACAATGACAGGGTAAAGAACATGTTTAGCCCCATGTGAGGGTCCAGCCCATTAAGTGATAGCAAGACAGGAAGTGTTGTCTCTTCACCCATCAGTGATGTTTCCAATAGTAGCTTCTAGGGTCAGTGCTCTTCAGAGATGTTTGTGTTTCTGTGTATTCTGAGATCACAGAGGAGAGCAAGCCTCTCACCTCAAAGGAGACCCTTGAGGAGGTGTAGTTTGGTCTCAGACCTCAGAGTAGGCATCAGAGCTCCTTGCTTGCGTACTGTAATCACATTCCTGACTCCCTGAGAACTTGGCCAGCCATGCTCCTGACCAGTGCTCCAGGCATCCCTCCTTGCCCTTCAGTAACTTTACATGCTCTCCCTCACTGTGTCTATCACAGTGTGTTGAACAGTGGGCTTGTGTTCAGATACCTGTCCTTTTACCTGTTCTCTAAGACTTAGCGTCAAGTTTCTATGGACACCTTCCTCTGATCACCTAACACACTTCCTAAATTCAGTGTATCCAAATGCATTTGTATCTGCTACCACTGCTCCAAAAATCAAATGGAAAGGTATGCTTCCATTGCATTGTCTTTAAAAAATATACCTTTTTTGACAAAAAGAATGGGAGAGAAAGAGAGAGAAGGCCCACACACATACACAGAGAGATAGATGGACACACACAGGGAGAGAGAATCTTCCATCTTCTGGCATACTTCTTAAATGGTCTCAATGGCTGGGGCTGCACCACAGTTGGATTGACTGGTAGGATTTGAATTGACATCATGTTTTGGGACGTGGGTATCTCAGGTCTGCAACACAATGCCAGCCCCTACAGAGTCTTTTGAATCAGGCACCACCCAGGCTGTAGCCCTAGCTGGAGTCCTTGCTATCGTTTTGAATCCTAAGTAACCACCATGTCCTTGTATTTCTTCTATCTGGCCATCTGCATCTTCTCACCCTTACTGACTGGGTTCTATTCAGAACACTGACGTATTTTAATCATCTTGTCTTACGCTGCCTCCCCATCAAACTCATCCTCTACATTGTCACTGAAGATCAATCCTCCTTATTAAGTTCTTGAAGGATTTTTCAGTCTATAGAACACATTTATCCATTTTCAACACCATCTTAGGAACCTCATAGTCTTCATTTACTCCTAGAGAAGTTTCTTACTGCTTATTTTTCAAGATCTAGTGGGTTAAGCTGTTGACTGTGATGCTTGCCTCCCATATCAGAGCATCTGTTCAAGTTTGGATGCTCCTTTCCAGAACCAACTCCTGGCTAATTAGCTTGAGAAAGCAGAGGATGCTCCAAATGCTTGGAACTCTGCCATCCGTGGGGGTACTTAGATGGAGTTGTCTGCTCGTGCATTCAATCTGGTCCACCCTTGGCTGTTGTGAGTACTTGAGAAGTGCACCAAGAAATGCAAAGTCTCTCCTTCTCTCCTTCTTTGTCTCTTTCTGTAGCTGTCTTTCAAATAAGCAGTTACATAATAATAATAATAATAATAATAATAATAATAATAATAATAAAGACACAGAACACCTCCCTCCAGACACATGAGGAAGAATTCATAATTCCTTCTCTGCATTCTTCTAGGGCTTTGTAGATACCCGTACACCATACCTGTAGCCTTGTGAGGAGATTTCAAAAAGTTGATGAAAAAGATGGCATCACAAAACTTTATCACGGTGCAAAGAAGTTTTTAAAATTCATGTTGACTTTTTTCATGATGTACCTTTCCATAAACTTCTGAACATGCTGTGTATTTGGTCAGATATCTTTATAAAGGCTCTGAATGTAAAGATTTTATTTTTAAGATTTGTATTCCCCATTTAGCTAGTAGTGTCTGGAAGATAGACTTCTTTTTTTTAAGATTTATTTATTTTATTACAAAGTCAGATATACAAAGAGGAGGAGAGACAGAGAGGAAGATCTTCCGTCGGATGATTCACTCCCCAAGTGAACCGCAACAAGCCGGTGCTGCGCCGATCTGAAGCCGGGAACCTGGAACCTCCTCCGGGTCTCCCACGCGGGTGCAGGGTCCCAAGGTATTGCGCCGTCCTCGATTGCTTTCCCAGACCACAAGCAGGGAGCTGGATGGGAAGTGGAGCTGCCGGGATTAGAACCGGCGCCCATATGGGATCCCAGGGCATTCAAGGCAAGGACTTTAACCACTAGGCCATGCCACCGGGCCCGATAGACTTCTTTGAAGATAAAATAATCTCTTATCTATGGGTGGTGAATGCACTTGGCTAGGCACTGGCCCCATCCATTGTGCTTTCATTTTCCAACCTTCACACCACTCACGTAGGGGGCAGCTACGCTCTGTGTCAACACTTCTCTGTGACGGGGATCCTTATCCTCAGGCAGCAGGCTTCCTGGCCTCCACCAGCTGAAACCCTAAATAGAAACGTGCGTTTCTGTGAACGGTCTTTGAATCAGGCTCCATCACATAGCTGTGAGTTCCAGATGGAGCCCCCTCCTAACTCCTCCAACCTCCCTCATGGTTCCAGCAAACTACTGCTTTACTCCCTCAGTGGTATGTCCAGAATCATGGTTGCTATCAATTCTAAGCTCATCCCATAGGTCAGGCTTTGTGCCCCATGACTGCATGTGAATTAAACCATTTATTTTAACTATTTCAACATCTCAGGCTTGGTACTGTGACTTCCACCATTCACAACTGGGGGACCTGAACCACAGAGAACAAAAAGCAACTTAACGTGAGCTGGGATGTGCGTCACGGTTGGCCTGTCCCCGAATCAATACTCTGGATCACCAATAGCCCCTGGAACCACTAACAATGGATTTATTTTGTTAGTCACGGCTAATCACCTGTTTTTCTATAAGATGGTACAACTCATTTAAACCATTAGTGCTCAGAAGCAAATGGGAATTTATTTGAATTTCCTGCTTCTGGCACCTTTTAGCTGGGGCTTTGTTCTAATCAACGCATTGTTCTACTGATCCTTGGAATTGAGACATCTCATCCCACCCTCGCTTATATGAACAAAATGATGAATTTGCAGAGAAGGAAACAAGGGTTCCAAGTCATTCATTTGCTAAAATGTTTTCCTCAGTGAGCACTTCAGATTTTTTGTCTTTCACCTTCGGAATAACACAGGTATTTTATACTTCTCAGGCTGATCAATTGCAGAAAGTCTCACTACAAACTGGATCTTCTCCCACTTGGACTTTGAGGTGGACAGAAAAATGGGCTGCACCGACCTACAGCAGCCACTGGCCTTCAGCCCCATGATTCTGATGAGCCTGAGCATTAAAGAAAAACCACTTTGGGCCTGGCACAGTAGCCTAGTGGCTAAAGTCCTTGCCTTGAATGCACTGGGGCCCCTGATGGGTGCCGGTTCTAATCCCAGCAGCCCCACTTCCCATCCTGCTTGTGGCCTGAGAAAGCATTCAAGGATAGGCCAAAGCCTTGGGACCCTTCACCCGTGTGGGAGACCCGGAAGAGGCGCTTGGCTCCTGGCTTCGAGTTGGTGTAGCTCCAGCCATTGTGGTTACCTGGGGAGTGAATTATCGGGCAGGAGATCTTCTTCTCTGTCTCTCCTACTCTCTCTCTCCTGCTCTCTGTGTATCTGGGTTTCCAGTAAAAAATAATAAAAATAAATCTTTTTAAAAAAAGAAGTTAAAAGCCAGCTTAACCAGTGCTTTGCTTGCTTGTCCCTGGGAAAGAAAAAACATCCAGGTATTTCAAGTGTTTCATATACTGCCCCGCAGAGCAGTGGGATGCTTCGTCCTTCCGGATTTTCTCCCTTCTCTAGCCGTCCTCACCCCCTTGTCCTTTCTCATTCCCTGCTTGTCCATCTCTTCTAAACAGTGAGTCCCGGTTGCAGCCTGCTTGAGTGTCCTCTCCTTTCCTGCTGCTCATCTTGGTATCCATGTGTTCCCTCTCCACATTTCCCACTGTAGCTACAACGTTATCTATCAAACAGGCACCTGTCAGTGGCCTACGACAGAACCCCTCTGCAGGTTTTAACACCCTCTACTCCTGAGCCTGTGATTGAGGACCTTTCTTCCATGGTAAAAGTTTTCTGTGCATGAGTACCTGTGCCTCCCCCTCTTTTCTGAGGGTCTGCATGTTTTCCTCTAATCAAGTATCTCCGCTGAAAACCAGCAACGCTCCTGGGGCTGCTGCTGGAGTCAAAAGGTACCAGAATGAAAGAACCCATTCATGGTACGGCTAAGTCAGCTCTAGGACTGATTTATCAATGTAAACGAAATCACCTCCATGGAACACATCAGAAAGAACTCAGAATATTCAGGCAATAACCCATGTTCCTCCACTTCTTTGAATTGCTGCTAACTGCAAATGCTGTCAACCTGTTCCAGTTGCTCAATTAGAGAACGCTGGGGGGTGGGGTATTGAGGGAGGCTGGTCACAAAAAGGGCAGGCACGAATTTGGGAGTGTCCACTTGGTACTCTGTTGTTTTTGCTACATTCTGTGCTGGCACATTCTCATTTTTATTGCGCATCATTTAAGGCTCATCCTGTCCGTGTATGGAAGTGGAAGAAGCAGGGGACAAACCAAATAGGCACACGAAATCTCTTGCACATCAGTGCTCCGTGGAGCTTAGGGGCAAGAGGACAGCACGTGTTTAGGCTTCCAGCTCAGTGACCAGGAACGTCTTGCATACTGGCTGGCACCGACCTTCCCTCTTGTGAACCCCTGAGTGTTGGAAGCCCCTTGGGCACCTCCTCATGACAGAGAAATCTTGAAGCAGGGTAACTCCCTGAGACTGGAAAAAATTTAGCTTCCAAAGTCAACCGAAGCAGAGAGTGATTCATTTCCTGTCATTAACAGAATGCGAAAGATGTCATTCATTAGTTTCTTTAAGCTGGAAAGGCACATTATACTAAGCATTCATTTCCTGATGGCATCAGTACTCCTCATCAGCCAGGCTCTTGGTTTTTTTTTTCCAGAGTATGCAGGCCATTTAGGCCCAGGCTGTGTAACCCACTGCTAGATGTGCAGGAAGGGTTTGGGGGTGGGACGGGGGAGAACAGTGCATTAGGTCAACCCTGCATTGACATAACACTACAGTCTCCTGCATGGTGGATTTATGTTTCAAGTTGCTATAGAATTTTTTAAAAATATTTGTGATTTGGATCTCAGGTTGTAACTTCTATGGTCAGGCTTCCCGAGTACAAATACACTAACACCAAATAAGCAAACACAAACTTGAACCCAACCTTCCATTTAAAACTTCAGTGTGATGTATAGTTGTCTCTTCCTGGGAGACCAATGTTTTCCCTGGAAGAGCAAGTTTGAATCCAATTGTCTATTTGTTTCACTTTTTGATAGTGCAGGAAAATAGCAAATTTTCCACATTTACGCATTATGCCATGCTCAAGAGTTTAAGGGACTTAATCTTTAGTATTTATTTGAAGAAGATCCACAGATACTATCAGAAGGGAACTAAGTTGTCTTTTTTATAGGCGGCGAATTGTTTAAAGTCCAAGAAAGTTTAAGTAATTTGCCCAGGGTCACACAGCTAGAATTGGATTCTGGTATATAACACGCGTTTGCACTCAGCTCCAATCATCAGCACTTGCCGTTGTTATGGACCCACCAGTGACTAATAATAACCTCACTGTGTATGGACCACCTGAAAAATGTACTGTAGGCCAAAGAGCTGCAGTCACTGCTGCCTGTACCTGAGGCCTGATTTCATTTCATTGCAAGAGTTTTATGAGGTCAGCAACGACTCCTGTTTCCCAGATGAGAAAACTGAGAAGCCATATGGTTGGCACTCACATCTATCTGTGCTCTATCGTTTGGCTTTGGAACATCTAAAAGCAAAGCTATTTGGACATGAGACAGATGCAGCGGCCCATAAGGAGTTCAGCCACATCTTAGAGAAGTGAATACTCTGAAAGAAACAGATGAGTGGACATTTCAGAGCAAGTTTGGGTTGCTAGTTAATAGGCTGCAATAAAATGGCCAGCAGATATTTTCTTCTGAGCAGAATGAATGATCAGAAAGGAAGTGAGAGTTGTTGCAAACAAGGTTTTGGAGTGAAAAAGCAAAGGAAAGAGGTACAAAAAAAAAAAAAAGAAAAAGAAAAAGAAAAAGGACACCAAACATGGTCTGTCCTACAGTGGCTTCGCCGTTGCTGTCTGTTTTTGAAGAGATCTGATTTGGAGCAAGGACCATGTGCAGCGAGGGGGCAGGAGGGCGCAAAAGGAGGCTATCAGCACGGTACATTCAAACTAATCCAAGACCCCCTTTCCACTCAGTGAGAAACATTGCAATGCTACCATAAGTACCAAGATCCGAGGGAGGAACATGGAAAACCTAGGCAGAAAGAAGGGCTTGGAAATGTCAAAGAGAAGAAAAGAGAACATTTTATTCTGGCTCTGGCCCTCTTGATGACCTAGAAAAACTGACTTGGGAATTTAAATGGAGTGACATTTCGTTCTAGCATCAGCATCACTTGGAACGTTTGAGGAGTGTAAGGCTTACCCTGATCTCAGGCCCGCTGCATCAGCAATGCTTGGATGGCATGGCAGCCGGTGCCACCCCGGTGTTGGCAGCCTCTGTACGTGCTGCACACAGTTGATCTTCGAGAACCGCTGTTTCAAGACACACAGGTATGACCACTAGGCGACAGAGTGAGAGAAAAGCTTGTCACATGTAACATCTGTCAGTGTCACTGTTTGTTTGGGACCCATGTATCATTCTAAACTGTAAGTTCAGACTGTGTCTGAGTAATGATTCTGCTACTCTGCAGAAGCAATGTTTATGTATTATATGAAAGAAATAGAGGAGAGAGAGAGAAATTTCCCCATATGTTGGTTCACTCTATTTTTAGATTTATTTATTTTTATTGGAAAGGCAGATACGTACACAGAAGAGGAGAGACAGAGAGGAAGATCTTTTATCCGATAGTTCACTCCCCAAGCGGCTGCAATGGCTGGAGCTATGCTGATTCAAAGCCAGAAGCCAAGAGCCTCTTCTGGGTCTCGCACATGGGTGAAGGGTTCCAAGGCTTTGGGCCATCTTTGATTGCTTTCCCAGGCCACAAGTAGGGAGCTGGATGGGAAACGGGGCTGCTGGGATTAGAACTGGCACACATATGTGATTCTGGGGAAGGAAAGGCGAGGACTTTAGCTGCTAGGCTGCTGCACCGGACCCCACTCTAAATGCTTTAAACTCAGAGTCTCCCTGCAGTGGAGGGCCCAACTCTTTGACTATCACTTACTGCCTCTCAGAGTGTGTGTTAGCAGGAAGCTGGGATTAAGAAAAGAGCCAAGAGTTGGCCTTGAGCCTTCTGATAAAGGGTGTGGACATCCTACGTGAGATTTAGCTGCTGGGCCATACACCTGCTTTTCCTGGGCATGCAGAGGACTGCATTTCCCAGTGTCCCCTGTGTGGTTAGATTGGGACCATATGACGTGGCTTGTGGCCAGTGGAATGTTATGGCAAATAAATCATCTGTTACAAAGTCCCAGTGTTGTGTCAGCCCATGTGGGACTCTGAGACAGTTGTATTCAACAGTTGAGATTTTAGATTCTTTCTTTCAGTAGCCTCTATTCCTTGACCTGATTAATGTGGATTGGAAGCAAGCAGAGGAGCAAGGACCAGACCAGTTTTTGTGTTTGTTTGTTTTATTTTGCTTTTTTTTAAAATTCTAATTCAGGGATGATAATCAAAATGTGAACCACTGTTGGGGTCTGAGACTGATGGGTCCACACAGACACTGTGTTCCCTGTTGCTAACCTGGGCAGAATCTTAGAGGCCCTCTGCGTCATCAGGTGTTAACCCGGTAGCTGAAGGATTTGGGGACGCTTCAGAGGTCAAAGGGTAGGACATTGGTTGGGGCAGTATTCTAACACCCCACCCCACCGAATCACAGCTGTGCTGGTATATGTCAACTGCATCAGTAAGGCTTACCACAGCCCTCCCCCAAATATACAATGTGCACAGTTTTTCAAAATGGAACCAGGTCATTTGAACATAATGTAGCCAGGGTCCTGACTGAACACCGAGGTTGCAAATGGCAGACATCTGCTGGGGGTCTCTCAGTATAGATAATCAGTGGGATTCAAGGACGCCCAGGCAGGCCCTGTTTGATCTACTTCCTCATCCTACAGGTTGAATGGGGACCTTCCATTAGAGCTATGAGTTTTTGCCCACCATGGGTTTTCTGAATCCCTTTGCTGTTTAATGAAATTTTAACCACTTTCCCAAACAAATGCATGTACATATAGGGATGTGGATGCTATTTCGGTGGATTCCTGTGTCCTTCCAGCTCCATCTCTGGTAATAAAAGAACAAAGCGTGAGCCAGGACCTACCTGCCCTTGAACAAAGCAGGTGTGTTATCACCAAACAAACAGAAGTCAGAATGTTCCTGTAGAAAGCATCATTTCCAGGATGCTTTACTTTGCCAACTCCTGTTCTTCTGTCTGTAAAGAAGAGCAGCATAGACTGTCATGAAAACACGGGAAGGGGTTTGTGGTTCTTTGTAGAGATTGGTGTTAGCATCTCGTTGATGTGATTTATAAGTGGAGTTGGACTCCTCCACAGAGCGGTGTGTGGAAATGCTGCATGTCGCATGCACGTGTTTCCTTGTGTGTCTCAGTTTCTTCTTACAGATACAAGGAGCTCTTTCCACTGCCACAGCCTGTTTATTTTATCACCCACTCCAGGGGGCCTATCTTCCTCCTCCATCATCAGATGGTGAATCCTGCAGATGTAAAAGGAGGAATTTCTGGCTGGTGGGAGGTTGAATGATTCATTTCCTGAGATCAGTGCAATGAGCAAAATATCATTCATAAATGTGTCTCACTTGCAACAACGTTAGCCTACACAACTTTTATTACTGGACTATTCCAGACCTTGATGAGACTTTGGTACAGTCTGCAGGGATGTAAGGGTGGTTGTTCTGCTTAGAGAGAGGAGCCTGTCCATGTAAGAGAGGGGCCAGAGGTGGACAATGCTTCTGAAGCACAAGGCAGACAAAATAAATCACCTAAAGAGAAGGTGAACTCACAGTCAGCTCCAAAGAAAACTTTTAAAAAAAGTTCTGGCAGTTGGAAGGGGTCTGATGGAGGAATCTGAATAGTTTCTCTGACAGGACACTGACCCTAGAAATAAACGCAGGAAGTATGGAGGTAAACAACCCAGAAGAGGCTTTGGAAAGTGACCCACTGGCATACATTTGGCTCGGGTTGGGGGCAGACCAGGCTGAGTCAGTTCACATCATCCACTGGCAAATCCGAGCGCTGCAACTGTGTGGGGGCCTGGCCAGGTTTGGTTGCGATAAAAACAGTACAAAACACCAAATGCCAAGGTGAAATGGCCTGTGCCAATAGGGAATGCAGCACCCAACCAGCACACATCCCACTAGTTTAAGTGAGGGACGAGTGTGTGATGGGCAGAGCCGGGAAGAGCTGCAATACTCATTGGTTCCAATGGAGAGCGGGGCTCAGAATAGAACCAACCCAGGGGTTACAAGCACCAGCTGATCGGAGTGATGGACTGTGGTGGGCACTGTGCTTACTAGTAGTACATGTAGGAGCCTGGACTGGGAATGCCTCAAAGTTTCTTTGGGGATTCCCCTGAACAAAATGGAGGAATCAAAATATTAACCAAGAAAAGGTAGAAGATGGAGTAGGTCAATTAACCACCTCAGCTATATGTTTGTAGCGAAAAACTGGACAAGGGGAAACTCTAAGATGGACTATGTCAATCAGTGGACTCTGCACCAGTTGTACCTGGATTGTTGCTGATGATATGTTGGAGCTTCTAATTGATCGAGGTGACGCTCTGCTGGCTCTGCCTTCAAACCTGAGAGGGCCTCCCTAAGAGGCCGTTGAACTTGACTGGACAAGTGGGATGCTGGACTCTGTATGGTGTGAGCTTTTAATTAGGGAATCTCAACGGAACTTGAGCTGTGGTTATGCATCAAGGTGAAGGAACTCACCATGGGGAAAGGGTTTGGGGTGAAGGGGGGAGAATCCCAGTACCTATGAAATTGTGTCATGTAATACAATGTAATTAATGAATAAATGAATAGAAAGAAAAAAAAAGTTCTGGCAGTCTAGCGATGTAATAAGGTCCAGTATTCTCATCTGAGAATTAAGTATGGTAGGGAGGGGACTTGGGAGGTTATCTGTAATGTGAAGAGGGGAAAGAAGTTCTGGGAAATGACAGGGCTTTCCCAAGGTCAGTGGTTGTAGAGTACTGATGTCATAGTTCAGGTTTCACCAGCAGGTGTTGGGAGAGTAAAGGCAAGGCTGGAAATTCCCAGCAAGAATTTGAGCTAATTCTTGAGCCCATGAATTGTTCACTCTCTCTGAGTATGACAGTGACAGAACCACTGACATGTCAGGGCAAAAGCCAGGAGAAGGACAGACTGGGCCCATTTGCCGGGTGTTGGGAAACAAATCATCAGCCTAAGAATTTGACCTTGGCCCAATCATGAGTTTGGCTCTTAAACATAAATAGCAGTTCTCACCCTCCGGCCCTGCAGGAGTCCTGTCCACATGTGGGAGGTTGGCGAGGCTGAGCAGGGAAGGCAGATACAGTGCCAGGATTGAAATGGGTAAACTAAATGTCAAGACTGATGGAACAAGCAAAACCGGAGTCAGTGGAGAGCTGAGGGTCTTGTAGATGTTGGAAATGTTTATCAGGTAGCCCACAGAAGCAAGGAGACAGGTCACAATGTGCTGGGCCTGCATCCTACCGTACCAACTAATGCACATGCCTACAACAGCACTAACGTGCTGGAATAGAGCGGGTCCCTGACCAGTCCCATCCCACCATAGTCTTGCCTTTGCCAGAGGTTGGGATTCAGTCCTGAATCTTGTTTCTGAGGCAAACCTGGACTCACAGAGGGAACTTGAGTTTTCATCCTGGTGTGCCAGGAAGCGGTGTCTGGTGGCTCCCTCAGGGGTTGAGTCCACGCAGGTGCCCAGCACAGGCCCCAGGAGCTCCAGGGGAGCCCAGGACTGTGACTGGAGCATCTGCACTGGCTTCTTTGCACAGATCTTGCCAGTGGAGCCCTGCTTACCCAGACTCTTCTTCGCTGTTGTCCTTATCATTTTGCATGGTGGATGAGTTCTTTTCTCTCACAGGAGGAAATAGCTTTTGTGTTTTTTTTGGTGCTTAGACTGCCACTGAGACCATCAGCTCTGGAGCCACAAAAGCTGAGACCACATCTTGCTACATGAACCAGAGAGAGTTGCTTCCTCTCCCCTGGCCTCAGTGTCCTCATCTCTAAGATGGGAGTAATTACAGTTGCCTAGGAGTACCCGATTGTTCCATCAGCTGATGTACTGCTCTTGGAAACGTGCTGATGTGGTGGTGAAAGGAATGTTCTTCCATGACTCTACGGAGGAAGTGAAGTGCGTGGTAGCGAGCAGGGGAGACTTCTCTCCAGCTGGTGACACTGAAAGAGAAGTGTCCACGAGTAAGGCAGTGCAGAGGTGAGAGGCAGGGTGGGAGAGGGGAAGGGAAGGTATATCACTTGCAGTCATGGGCTGGAGACAGCCCTGCAACCTCGGTGTCGGTAACAGCGGGGGCATCATGCATCAGTATGGGAGGGTCCTGTGGAGGCTGCATGTGAAGTCCCATGAAACAGTTTCTTACTCAGATGTGATGTATTAATGTGATTTAAACAAACCTGCAGAGTGTAGTCAGAGAGGGAGCGTGTGGGGCTGATGCTTGGGTTCCATAGCTTCTTTGTGAAGTGAAGGAAAGTGATGTAGACTCTGCAAAAAGTCTCAGCAGACCAGTGAGGGTAGATTTTGTGTCACTCTAATGAGGCAGCATTTCGGTTTGGCAAATGCATCAGTGCCGTGTGTCTGTGAAGTCTACTGCTAGCTTTTGCAAAGTGACGTTGCAACCTCCAGGGATCCTGGAGGTTTCAGATCACCAATGGGTTTACACGAGAAACCCCTTAACACAGGGTTCAAAACAACATGACGGTCTCATTATATGCCGGAAAAGATCATGGAGTGGCATTTCCTTAAGAAAGATTCCAGTGTGTCCTACAGAGAGGCCAACAGGCTTGGGCCACTTTGACATCTCCATATAAAGTCAGGGTTTTGTGATTGTATTTTTCTGTTGTTGCTATTCAATTTCCATGGAAAATCAGCGGAGACTTCTGCATCCATTGAGTCTGAAGAAATGATGTATATGGAAAGAGTGGGCAGATTCTGAAGTTTTAAAATTGTTCATAGTGCTCATGTGACTGTGGCTTTTGGAAACGGAGAGCTGAATCTCTGATGTGCACCAGGATGCTAAGGAAAGATCATTTCATTCCTCACCATTCTCAACGTTTTGTGGTTAAAGATAGAGGCCCGTAAGGGAGGGGATGTGCTTGTTTGCCTGTTTCTTAACTTGTAAAAACAACTTATTTTTTTATTGAGTTGAAAGCCAAGGGGACAGAAAGAGGGAGACAGAGAGAAAAATGATCTTCCATCTGCTGGCTTCCACAATGGCAGAAGTTGAAGTTGGGTCAGTCTGAAGCCAGGAGCCAGGATCTCCATTTTCTGCTGCCTTCCCAGGTGCATTGCCAAGGAGCTGTATTGGAAGTTTTGTAACTAGGACTCGAACTGGTGCTCTGATATGGGATGATAGTATTTCAGGTGGTAGCTTGATCCACTACATCACAACACTGGCGTTACTTTTCCTAGTCTTTCTTACACAGGCTGCACTGACGATGTGATAATCACTGAGTTGCACAAAATCTAGGTGGCTTGTAGGTATTTGGGGTATTAACAGGCAGTAAATCTGTATGTGCCTGTTTCAAAGGAGGATTCGTGTGTGCTTGCAGCTGAATGGGTGGATTTTGCTTCTGTACATATGCAATAGTGCAGAGATGTGCAGGGCTGAGTCCACCTGCTGTGATGCTCACTTCGCAGGGAAGCAACTCTGCAAAGTTTGGGGTGCAGGTTCTTGTCTCAGTGTTGACTCTTACTAGGGTCAGTCATGTAAACTGCAGGCCTTAAAGGGCACTAAGAGTTGTCACTTGGTATGTAATAAGATGTACTGTAGGATTGTAGTTCCTGTTAGGATAGGACTTCTTGGATAAAGATCTGAAGCTCTGAACGTCATGGGGACTGACTTCCTGCCGTTAACCTGCAATCTTCCTCTCCAGCTAACGACACATCTTCCCTCCTCCTGTTAGTAGAACAGTTACTGATCGTCTGTTGGGTATTTCTCTCTTCACCCTGTCTTCTGGCAGTTTTACTCCTGGTTGCTCCTTAGTTTTTATATCATGGAAAATGAAAGACTTATTTCTTTTTCCTTTGAAGGCCTTTCAATTTTCTTCTTCTTCTTTTTAATAGTTTCTTTTACTTTGAATGGCAGAGAAAGAGAAAAAGAGAGACTGGATTTTCATCTGCTGGTTCATTTCCCAAATGACCACAAGTGCACCTTGGTTTCTTTTGTGGTGGTAGGATCCCAAGGATTTGGACCAACATCCACTGCCTTTCTATGTGCAACAACACGAAGCTGGATCAGAAATGGAGTAGCTGAGGCTCAAACAAGTACTCCCATATGGGATGCTAATGTTATAAGCAGTGGCTTAACCCATACAATTAGCCCAATATTTTTCTATTGTCTGGCATATTGAGTACAGAACCTAGAGTCATGAGGGCTAGTTTCCATGTGTCACAACCTCTTCTTTCCTGGGTGCATGCATTGTGTTCATAGCCTAGCCCCTTTGTGGTTTCTGGGGACCTACCTTTTAAGTAGAAACATTTCATTCCCAATGTGATATCCTGCAGAGTACCCCTTACTGTATGGGAAATGCTTAGAATGTTTGATGTGAATAGTACAAAGACTCTTTTGCCTCACCCATGATGAGAAAGCCATATTACTTGCTATACGTCAGTAAGATTGTGCCGTTACTGTTGCTGCGTATGAACTGCCTGATCCGGGCCAATTCAGGCAGTTCTTTTCATGAGAAGTCAGAGTCTTCCTTCTTTGTGCAGCAGCCTACCCTAGAGCTTTCAGAACGTGTATTCCATCTCAGAACATTGCAACCTGCTCACCGCCTCTACCCTGCGCCTTGAGCTGGCCACAGAGAAGCCTTGCTTGCTGCTCAGCAGGATGCCAAGTCACCCTCTTGTCACATGATTTCATTCTTACAAAGGCCTTGCGATTTTCACACACTATCGAGCCTGCTAAGGCTTCCCTGGGCTTGTTCAGAGGATGGGCTTATCAGACTCTGTTGAGAGGCCAGTCTATTCAGATCTCACTGCTAGCAAAGCAACACATTGCTCTTTTGCAGAAGTTGGGGGAATTACAGTCAGTGGTTTCATTTTGAAGAATACAGTGACAAAGCAGCGTGACCTCTCTGTCAGGAGCCCTGGGCAGGAGTTGGGAAGGTTGACCACTTGCCTTCAGTTGTTCTCCCATGAATGGAATCTTCCTCCAGTGCTAGTGAGTCACATCCTTTGGGATTCGGGTCTTCTCCCTTTACTACTTGGGGGATGCTGATTGATTCAGGAGCTGTGAGGCATGCTTGAAAAATGCCTTTAAAAGCATCATGGAGAGTGATGGCTTGGGAACTGGCATCAAGGTTGGGGAACTGCCTCCTCTTGCGTAGAAATCTGTGACGCTGTGTGCAAAAAAAATCTGGCTGACCCAGCATAGAATTCCCCTAATCGCACTCCCTCCTAGGTACCTCTTTGTAGAGGTCCATGGCTGCTGGACACTGGAAGCCCTGCCATATGTGAGGCCTTTTCTTACTTGCTTCCTCCTATTTCTAACAGAGGCACACTTCTAGTGGGGAAAGCATTTGAACAGATGGTTCCCATACAAGGAAGAAGAGAAAATGAAATATTGGATAGAAAATATACATATTCTTAAAAATAATTGAGGACAGGAGACTGCAATCAACTTGTGCTAGCAGAAATCAGTACAACAGCTCACGTGCAAAAGGAACACTACCCAATGGCTGCTTTATTAGTGACCCACTAGTCCAGTCTTTCTGGGCAGTGATCCGCCACCATGTCACAAAAATGCTACACTTAGTCTGAGACATACACTTGGAAAGAAGAGAACACAGTTAAGCAAAAAATATCCATAGTTGTGCAATTTACTGATTATTTTGCAAAAAGGGCAGCAGTCACCCAAATGGCAATCAGTAGAGTGACAAAGAAGTAAATTCTGGCTCCTCCTGACTGAGATGTTATAAATAAGAGCATCTCAGAATAGTGAGGAGGAATAAACCCTCCGCATGACCACTCTGCTGTCAAGCTATTGTTTTTGGAACTTGTCAGCTTCCTAAAGTCTATTGGCCATTTGTGGAGTAAACCACAAGATGGAAGCTCTCTCTGTCTCTCTTTTTCTTTGCATGCTCTTTCAAATGAATCCATAGATAGAAATCCTTATTCAGAGTATGTTTAACAGGGTCCAAGCTGTGGCACAGTGAGTTAAGTGATCGTGTAAAATGTTAGCATCTCATATTCAGGTAGTTATGTGAGTCCTGGCCACTCAGCTCCTTGCTGATGTACCTGGGAAGGCAGCGGATGATAACTCAAGTATTTGGACCTCTGCCACTCGGGTGGGAGCCTTCTATGGAGTCTCAGACTCCTGGATTCTTCCTGACTTGGTCATGGAGTGAATCAGTAGATGGAAGCTCCCTGTCTCTCCCTCTCTCTCCAGCACTTTACATTTCAAGTAAATACATAACCTAAAAAAGAAAAAAATGTCTTATAATAAAGTTGACACTAACAGGGCAAACAAACAAGCCCCAACAGTTTCCCAGGGTATCTTTGTAGGGTGAAGGTTGGATTTTTGCTTTTCAGTCTCCTCAGCATCTGGCACAATGCCTGGCGCATGAAATAATATGTTTCAGTATAAGCATTTATTGGAATGGCACTATGAGGCAGTACCTGTGGTTGAAGCTGCAGAATGACACCCAATCACACAGGAGCAGGACTTCTGCTAACGAATCTATGCGAGTATATTCATCAGCTTAAATACAACCATTGACGTCTCTGTCCTCCCCAAGTAATATTATTTTGTCCAGGCTCTATTTACATGTATCCACAGGGAGCATGCACTGAATACATAGAGTTCAAATCCACGTATAAGGAAGGGAGCAAGCGACAACATGGCTCACTGAGAAAGTCCTTTATTTGCCATTCAAATTACACAGTGTAGAGAGCCGAATAGAAATCTCCCAGTAGACCTTGTCCTGGCAAAACAATGATGCAGGAAGAATGACATCGCTGTGACACAATTTGCCTTGTGAGGCTCATGGAAGACCCACAGGGGAACAAAGAGGCACACCACGACTTCCATTGCTTAATTGAAACTGGCTTCCCAATGTTTATAATTTCCTCATATCCTCATATAGTAAGCTGAGGTTTAAAAGTCCTTTGGAGGCATGGAATGAGGTGGTTCTTGAGACAGAAGAGGAAGATGCCTTCTCTTCCACCATAAGGGTGACATGGGTGCAATCAGGTTGGTGGTAGGGGTTTCAGAACAGTTCGCTTAAGGACCAGTGGTGCTCTGCCCTAACTCTTCTGGAACTTGAATGGGGGTGCGGTGATTGCATGCGTATGTGTAGGTTGTGCACACATGTGTCCCAGAAGCGCAAAAAACAGTGGTGACATTGGTTGTCCAGGCTACAGTACCAAAAGTATGTATATCATACAGTTGGGGAGATTTTCTCCATTTATAGGAGATGGGCATCTTCATTGTAGTCAGTAGGGACTGAGTTTCAGCCCAGATTTACTAGAGAACAGGGCCAAAACGTCCATGCTGGACATGTTTTAGTTAGGGGAATCCATTCTGAAGGGGCAAGCCTGGGAAGTAAAGGAGATGTGAAACAGAGAAGGAGGGAGGGAAGACAGATGCCAGTGGTCATCCTCCTGAGCAGAGCCTGGGGCCACACACAGCAAGCCCAGTCAAAGACTCAGGCACCAGGATTTCCTCACTTGAAGTCTCCTGAGGGTGCCTCACAAGCACCCACTCCCTTACACTTGCGGAATGTGCAATTGATCTCTTTGGGAAACAGCTGGAGAGTCAAGACCTGTGTGGGCCCAGCCAGCCAGGGCACATGTTTCTCTCTGTTGGTGATGGGATTGTGGGGTGGCAGATGAATTCACGGTAGTAGAAGTGGTAGAGGTCGCTTCGGCAAGCAGCAGAAGTCAGCTTTTCAGTAATGGAGCTGTGGCATAGTTTCCTCTAGCAAACGAATCATGACAGGCATGTATGACTCCTGATGGGGGAGTTGGTGGGCCAGAGCAGCGTGCATTTTGTATGTACTTAGGTTGCTAATCACGGTACTTTGTTTCAGCATGAGGTGGGTGCATATTTAGTTCATTGTGCTTTTCCAGCATTTGATAAGGCTATGCTGAGATGCTGGATCATTTATTTTCTACCGTGACCTTTCCATGGTGGAAACTGACATTGATTCTGTGTTTTTTTCTTTCCCTGAGATGTCATCAGGACCAACCTGCTGGGTCAGTTCTCGTAGGGGCTTAGCCTTACACAGACATAAAAGATGATCACTTGCTGAGGGAGGATATTTGCAATCATGGAATTAGAATAGTTAGAAAAACAGGTGACTTCACGTTTCATTCCAACTTAGGGAGAAGAATCTATAATCACCCATACAGCTTGATGGCATTTGTGGGTACAAACAAGCTCCTTTGCCAGAGTAAATAAAGAGAACTCACAAGGCGAGAGAATAGGGAGGGCTTAGGTTCGTGACCTTAGGCTACAACCAAGAGCTTGGTCGGCTCGGTCACATGTGTTCTTAATTTTGAGCATAAACCTCAGTGAAGACAATCATGATCTCCATGCTTCTCCATCTACACTGTGTTCCTAGGCACCATCCTGCCCCAGGGGGTAATGCAACTGGGCTCTGCGAAGCTGAGTGATAAAAATGTCAATCACTAACACATACCTGTTAATAATGAATGAACTTAAACATGATCTTTGGTATATATATATATATATATATATATGCATTTTTCTCTATGTTATGTATTTTTAAGTCTTGCAGTTATATTTAAATCAATGGATTTTCCATTTAGAGTGTCTGGGATTTCTCCCATGAGCAGTGTCAGTGAAATACAAGTGCTATAAAATTCAATTCTTATTACGTCAAACACTTTCCATGTTGATGACCTGACTCGTCTTCTGGGTTTATGACGCCACTAGAACATTTCTCTTTTACTTGCCTCATTATCTTAGTGAATTTAGAGCTGTGGTTATTTGAGAGAGTAGCAGCATTATTGGTTTGAAATGTATTTGGATTGGGATTAAATCAATGAAGAATAAGAGAGGATTTGTTGTTGTTATTGTGTGTGGAGATGTATTTGGTCTTACATAGAGGTGAACTAATAGAACTTTTCTGGTTTTGTTTAATCTGCTGGACAGGATCAATACTTCTCCGAAATGTTCAATGGCATCTGTCACCTCCTGCTGCATATTGGCACTATGTATTCTGCATTGCTCACTTTTTCATCTAAAGTTTAATCTCCTTGAGGTCGGTGACTGGGACATCTCTCACAGGTTCTTGTAATGAATAATTACTGTTCTTGGCTGCATATGCATCGCAAGCTCTAGCACATTCCCCAGGGTTAGCTCAAGGTGTGTAATAATTTAGAAGTCTCTTGATATCTTCCCTTGAACCACATCTCAACAAAGATTCTTATAGACTATTTCCAGGCAGACAAACTCTTTCGAACGCCACATGAAAGGAACCATCTGACAGTTAGCACTGGCTTCTGACTTCTCAATGACACTAAAGGCATGTTCCAAGTGGCCTGGTTACAAAACATGTTGTTTTTGCCTGCAAATGTCATGTGCCTTTGAGGAAACATTAACCACTTACATACCTGCTGCCCCTGAAGGGGCACCCTTATTTGCCTGGCAAGCACTGGTTCATGTGCTACCTTGAAAATTAGGCTGAGCTTAGGAAACTGACCGGCAGGATCCAGAAGCATTTCTGGAGCTAAAATCAGGCATCCAAATTCCTACAGAGCCAAGTGTCAGATTGACAAGTGCTTCTCTTTGGACTGAGTTTCAGCATGCCGCTGCTGTTGAAGAAGCACAGTCCTAGGAGGGGGAAATGCCAGGAACCTTCCAAAGTCATGGCAGCAGTCATGGCCGAGCAGTGTTCTACACGCAGTTCAGACACACACAAAGCAGCTGTTTTGGCTTGGATCCATTTTCTTCTTTGTTTTCTCTCTTTCTTCTGTCTGTCTGTCTGTGTGTCTGTCTTTCTAAAATTATTTTGGTTTGAAAGGGAGATATACAGAGAAAAAAAGAGAGGGGCTTCCACCTGCTGTTCCACTCTCCAAATGGCTGCAATGGCCAGAGCTGAGCACATCTGAAGGAGCCAGGAGCCTTTTCTGGGTCTTCCAAGTGGTTGCAGTGGATCAAGGACTTGGGCCACCCTCCCCACTGCTTTCCTAGACCATAAGCAGGGAGCTGCATTGGAAGTGGAACAGCTGAGACCTGAAATAGCACCCAAATGGGATGCTGGCACTTGCAGGCGGGTTAGTCTGATGAGCCACCACATTGGTGCCCATTTTATTTTCTGGTGATGTTGTGTCATGGCTCTGTGCATTGTCAGACTTCAGAAAGGTGGTGTTTGAACTGAGATCAACTGGACCTTGAGAACCTCCCTCAGACCAGTGTTGTCTTGAATGTATACCAAGTGCAAGGTAATGTTTTTTTGCTCACATATATGACCTTTAGTTGGTCAAGTAAATATTTATTGACTTATTTGAAGAGTAACAAGACACACACACACACACACACAAAGAGAGAGAGAGAGAGAGAGAGAGAGAGAGAGAGAGAGAGATCGATCTTCTATCTACTGGTTCACTTTCCGAATGCCTGCAGCATGGTTCTGGAGGTGATGGTATAGGAATTTGTTCCAACACCCAATGTTACTGTTTTTTCCTCTCTTAATCTTTTCTTTAAAGATATATTTCTATATTTGAAAGGCAAAGTTACAGAGACAGAAACACACACACATTTTCAGTAGAGACATGGATATAGATAGATTTTCCGTTGGTGGCCCATTCACCAAGTGGATACAATGGATGGATCTGGGCTGAGGCTGGGTTAGCCAGAAACCAGGAGCCTGGAACTTCATCCTGGTCTACCACACAGTGGCACGGGTCCAAGTACTGCTTTTCCCAGGCCGTTAGCAAAGAGCTAGAACAAAAGTAGATGGGGTTCATCGAGCGAAACTGGCAGCGATTCATAACTGGAGAACTATTAAAACCACTTGAGCAAATATCTCAGAGCATGCCCCACATCCAGGACTTGGGGTGGGCGGGAAACCGGGTGGGGCTTCTCCCTCAATATCCCCCTTTACCTCAGATACATGATGGAAACAATATGGACATAATAGTATTACCCACTTCCCTATACCCCAGAACCTTTTTTTTTTAACTGCAATTAACTATGTAAAGATAGTCAACAACAATACAATAAAAAAAAAAATATTTTAATGAATTAAAAAAGAAAAAGTAGATGGGCCAGGACTCGAATTGGTACTCATGTGGGATGATGACAACATAAGTTGCACCCCAGTGCTACCTCCTTTTCTTTGAGTCTTGAATCCCTAAATCTTTTGAACCCTTTCTGGCATGCTGAACAAAATATCCTTAGGGTCACTGTGTGATTGCCCTTATCTGAATGGGGCAGGAAAAGTACCCTCTTGGCCATGATAAGGAATGTCAGAGAGTGCTCAGCCGAGTTGATTTCACCTTGGTTTTGCTTAGTGTTTCCTGTTGGACACATCTGCCACCAGGGAGTCTCTTCAGTAAACAGGCTCTTCTCCCCACTCCCTGTCCTGGGCCAGATGAGAGTAGGCACAAATTCGGCTAGAATTAGGTCAGACAACAGAACCTATTAATCATAGTCTTACCAAGGGAAATGTACAGAACCACATGCCACAGAAACTGTGTTTCACCCATGATTTCAGCTCCTTGCTTTCATTTCCCAGAGACTGTAAAGGAAGTTTTTGTTGTAAGGCTGGGATGCCTCCCGTTCACATCAGGGCTCTCCCAGGCTCAGACGTTATCTGGCACAAGAGGTCTTGCATTCTTGTGCCATTGCTGATTAACCAACAGTAACTAGCAAACATCCTTGGCACACAGCGCCTGTTGCCATTTCTCATTATCGTCAGAATGTCTTCAACTGCCTGGGGGTGTTTTTTTTTCCTTGTTATTATTGGCTTAATTATGGCAATGCTATCCTATGGGAGAGAACTAATTAACTTTCTGTCAAGAAACCCACTCTGCTGCGCTCTTCTGCATACAGCACTGATGGTTCCCAGTGTTTCAGGGCTACTTTGTAATGGCACTTCTCTGCTCACTATTGTTGACAACTGGAGAGCAAACAGCCTATTTGGTTTCCTTTTAGCAAACACAGTTGCACATAGCTCTCAGAAGCTGATATGGATGTTGTATTGGTGCTAACCATTGTTACAAAGCAAATGATGATAAAGGGGCTAATTCAGTGATCTTTTCACAGGAATGCTCACCACGTGATGTAAGTGAGGAGATACCAGTAAGGAGGGGGAGGATGTTGATGCTGAGGGAATGCCACAAACCTGAAGACGCTTCACAGCTGCACAACCCTGCTGAGTGAGAACGGCTCTCTGCATCATACAGTAGAGAAATTTGACATTCTAACAGGACATAAAAAAAAAAACCCACAGAGCCAGTGTTCACACTAAGACTGGGATGATGTCAAAGCCTGGGCTTTGTAACAATTGTGTAGTGTTGATATCTTCCTGGGAACTCTTCTGCCCCTGAGTCGTTTACTGTTGATAACTGTCCAACTTTTGGCTTATCTGCAGCAAGTATTTAAATATTTTTCAGGTGTTCTATGTTAGCTTTATTCCCAAATTCATTTTACATTGTCGAGTTTTGTCTTTGATTTCTATGCCCAGTCCTGGTTTTAGACCATCATCTATTTTCTTATATTCACATTAGCTGTCTTAATTTCTTTCTTAAAGAATGTGATATAAACAAGTAAAAATAATGTTTGAGACCCTGTAAGGCAGATGCTATCATTAGCTTATGGCAGAGAAATCATGTGTTCACCTCATGCATCTAAGAGTTGGGGAGAACTGAGTCCTGAATTTGCTCACTTGGTTCTGTGCTGGTTTCATAAGATCATGTTGTCACCCTAACAACAGGGAAGTAGCAATATCATCAAAGACGTACTGAATAACTGACCTACACTAGGTCAGAAGCAAAATAGTCCCTTGGAGGAAAGGGGAAATGAACAGAATGAACACTCCCCCCTGCGTGGCAAACCAGCTGCTAGGCTGGGTATAGACTAGGACGAGAGTATTTCCACTGACTCAAACACAAATGCACTGATTTTTTCAGCCAATATTTTGTGATTTTCCTTCTTGGGTCCATTCATGCTTATTTTTTTGGTCAATGCTAGTGTAGATGTGATCATCTTCTGAAACTCTGTTTCAGATTCTTTTGTTTTAGCATATAAAAATGTTATTTCTTTTTTTTTTTTTTGTTTCACATTGGACATTTATTGTGTATTTACAGAATTCACTTTCAAATTCTAAAAGTCTTTGGTGAAATCATTAGGGTTTCACAGCTGGATAACTTCTTTTCATTTTCCATGCCTAACTGCTCTGCATAGAATTTCTGGTACTATATTGAACAGGAGGGATGAGGAAGATCACCCTTATGTTATATTAATGTACTGGATCCTAGAGAAAAAAATATCCCAGTTTTCATCATTGAACGCAATGCTAGCTGTTGGCTTGTCTTATGGGATCTCTACTGTGTCAAGGAAATTTTCTTATATTCCTCACTTAAGAGATTTTATCATTACGGTATGTGAAATTTTCTTAAATGCTGCTATTGCTTTGCTGAGGTGGTGCTGTGTTCTTTGGGCTTCAATACGTTGATTTGGTGCATCACAATTATTGAACTGCATATGCTGAACTATCCTTGCGTCATAGAGATCATTTCCATCGATTATTCATGTAACTAATGGTTAAATACAATTTTGTAGCATTTTGTTGAGTAATTTTTTTCTTGGTATGCTGATCGGGGATATTGACTTCTGTTTTTCTTCCAGTGCCTTTCTCTGCCTTTGCTATCAGGGTAATGCTGGCCTTGTAGGATGAATTAGGAAGTATTGTTTTGTCTTCAGTGTTGGAAGAGTTTGAGAAGGACTGATGTTGATTTGCTTACTGATTTGTAGAGGAACAGGTGTTGTGTATCAGATAAAGTTGCTTTGTTGGACCCTGCGTTCTATCCTGATGTGCTAGTTCCAGCCACGGCAGCTTGTAAGGTAGCTTCATATCAGTGCATTTTGGAAGGCAGTGAATGGTGACTTAAGGACTTGGGCCGCTGCTACCCAGATGGGGGATCCAACAGAGTTCCTGACTCTTGGCTTCAGCTTGACCAACTGTGGCTGATGATACATGCATTTGCATGATGAATCAAAGAATGAAAAACCTTCCCCTTTCTCACTTTAAAGTGCCTGACAACTAATGACCAAACATTTTAAAAGGTTTGGTGGAAATCAGCCTTGATGCACAGTCCCAGCCTTTCCTGCGATGGGAAAGTTTTCATCGCTGATTGATTTTCCTTACTTACTGTTCTATCCAGAGTTACATTTTTTATGATTTTAGGTTTCCTAAGTTGTATGCCTCAAGGTATCTATACATTTTCTCTTGGTTGCCTAATTTATTACCATGAGGTTGCTCATGGAAGTCTCTTGGGAGTCTGTAGGAGGCAACTAGAAAGGATTTTTCAGTAGGAGTTGTGCTGCAAAGGACCACCATGAACACGGGGAGCACAATGAGAATATGGGGAAAAACAGGTAAGAGTCCTATTGTTTGAGACCCACATAGAGTTTACTTGGGAACTTACCTGATTTGTGGATTTTATTGCATTTAATCTTACGAATTTTCTCTATAATTAAAAACAGATTAAGCTGCAATTACAAAAAAATTGTAGTTTCGTCCCTGCAGGTAATTTATATGAATGAGATCTATCACAGAACATCTGAATTCAGAGAAGAAAAGAGAACAAAAAAAGAATTCAAAATAGAGCCAGAGAGACATTTAATTTACTTCAAAATTTTGTCTTAAGCAGATCCTTTCTTCAATTTTTTTTTTTCAAAAATCATTTATTTTGCCTTTATTTGAAAGATAGGTTTAAGGAAAAACAGACAGAGAGAGTGTGAAAGAGCTTTCATCCACTGGTCCACTCCGCAAATGGGCATGACAAGCCTTAGCTTGACTGGCCTGAAGCCATGAGCCTGAGCCTTCTCTCGATTTGTCACATGAGTACAGAGGTCCAAGAGCTTGGGCCATCCTCTGCTGACCTCTCAAGACACAACAGCAAGGAGCTAGATCAGAATAGGAGAGCAGCTGGGACTTGAATCAGCCGCCACATGGGATTCTGGCACTGCAGGTGAAGGCTCAACTTGCTATGGCATGGTGCTGGCCTCTCTAGCAGGTGTTGATCCTTACCAGCCCTCTTCCCATCTATCTATTCCTGTTCATCCCACCCACGTGCACAAATTCCTTATGAAAGCAGTATGGACTTTGGTGAGAGATGCAGCTGAGTTCAAATTACATAAACATTCCCAGCGCTGTGACTTTATCCAAGATTTCTTACCTGTAATTCCTATGTCACAGGAAGAAGAAAGAAGAATGAACAAAATCAGTTCAGGAAATCCATACACATGGACTCTGCTCAGTGCGTGTAAATGTCCTTTGTGTCACTTGCTTTGGAGGTTCAGCCCAGGGCTGTTACACAATGAACCCCCAGAGAGATAATGATGCATTTATTTTAAAGTAATCATATGTAAATGTTGTTTTTAAATCATTGCCAAATTTAAAACCTAAAGTTTCATCTAATCAATTATTCACTTTCAGAACAATTCAATGGTAGGAATCTCAATCAGAGCAAAAGGCAGTTGTTGAAAGAGGTGCTAGTGAATTGCTGGGTAGTTGCTTTTCGTTTGGAAGAGATGTGATGCATTCTGTATTTATTGTTTTTAACCTGACTTTGCTTCCCTAAAGCACAACAGGGCTAACTGAAGATACAGAAACTAATTGGAAAGATCTCATTATTTTTCCCTGAAGTAAATTTTTTAGCTACACAAAGAACTGAAGTCATTTGTTGCACTTCTATCAAGTCATACAAGTTTAGATGTATAGAACTCAGCATGTCATTTTCTGGAATTTCAGGAGAATCTGGCAAGAACTAACCTATTGAGTTTAACGTAAATTCCTAACATTTCCTCTTTGACAACAGCCTAAGGAGCTGGTCATTGTCTCTCTTTGAATAAGTTTTGCAATGCGCGTCCTGTTTGCTTGCTCAAGGAAGATTTGGCAGCTTCCTAGTCTAGCCCAGGGCATTGTGTCCACTTTGGTCTGACTTAGAAATTTCCTCAAATTTGTTGTAGGAGTTTTCTACATGTCATTTGATTCTGTTTGATGTTGTTCCAAGTTGTAAACATGCACTAAACAATTTCTTTTCTTCGAAGCCTTACTTATTTTCTTTGGAATTCTTACAGACACATCTTGTTGTTTGAAGGACCTGTTACTTCTGCAACTCGCTGGGATCCAACCAATTTTGACCATGAGAATTTGCATTGTTGAGCTCCCAGGAAAAAGAGCTGCAAGTCAACAGTTCAGACCTGGGAAAAGCCATGGCGTTGTTCCATCAAGTGAAAGTAGCCAAGTTGAGGGAGAATGATGGATATACTGTACTTTTCTGATGAGGTTGATTAAATCTTTTAAATCAACTTTTATTCTGGAAAAAGTTTCAATTCAGAGAAAAGTTACAAAGAAAATAGAGACTTCCCGTATACTACTTATCCTAATTTTCCCCATTTTAGCATCTTCCATTCCTGGGGCACATTGGTCAAACCTAGTAAGTCAACATCAGTACAGTACTATTAACAAAATTCCAGATTTTATTTGTATTTCACAAGTTTCCACATCAATGTCCTTTTTTTTTTTTCTATTTCAAGATTGAATACATGGTACCACATTGCATTGGGTTTTCGTTTCTCTTTAGTCTGGTGGGTGGCAGTTTCCCTCTCTTCTTGGTCATTAGGAGCTGGGCATTCTTGGGAGGGCTGCTCAGATGTTTTACAGGCATGTCTCATTTTGCATTTTCTCGATGTTTTACACATAGTAATACTGCGGTTTTGAGTTAGAGGACATTTTGTTCTATAGTGGAATACCACAATTTGGGTAATTTATAAATAAAAGGACACTGATGTTGTGCCAAAGCAGGGTAAGCTGTCGCCTGAATCTCTGGTGTTCTCTATGGGCACTGGTTCAAGTCCCAGCAAGGAACAATTTTGCTAATGTTGGAAAAGGCAGTGGAAGATGGCCCATGAGCTTGAGTCCTTAACGCCCATGGGAGAAGCGCCTGGGACTGGCCTGGCTCAGTGGTGGCTTTGTGGCCTTCTCAGGAGTTAACCAGTGGATGAAAACTCTCTCTCTCTTTCTCTGTCTCTTCCCCTCTCCCCCACTCTGTAACTTAGTCTTTCAAACGAATAAAATAAATCTTCAAAAAAAAAAAAGCAAAGAAATTTATTTCTCTTAGTTTTAGATGCTGAGAAATCCCATAACAAGGTCTGAGCCTTGGTGAGAGACTGCTTGCTGTAATTAGTCCATGGTGGAAGGAAACGGGTGAGAGAAAGAAGGAAGATGACTGATTTTATTATCTTGTAAGGAGCCAACTTCTACAAGTTATAAAACTACCCCCTGTGACCATAGCATTAATGTGCTCACAAGAACATTCCTTCTGACCTTACCATTGCCTAACTGTCCTAAAGTGCCACCCTGGCACCCTGGGGAATAAGTTTCCACCTTGGAAGACACGTTCCAACTATAGCAGATGAGAAGTTCCTCCCTCATCAATGCGATCCTGTTACTGAGAGAATAAAATGTCAGTGTGACTTGGCACTGATGAACTTCTTATGTTTCCAGTTCCACACTGAGGACAACTCATGCTCAAGGTGAGACGGTTAGGCTCCATTTTGGGAAGGGATCTTTTCTATTGTATCGTACTTAGGGTTATTCTGAAGGAAAAAAAATAGTTTTCTCTTTTGTGAATGATTTTTGAGAAATCCATTGAATAAAACTATGCCATATCAGTAAGGATCCTCTTTGTTTGGTGGAAGCTTAAACTTCTCCCAGCTATTTCATTGGGAGCATCAGGGAACATAACAAATTTGTTAGAGAAAAGGAGTTGGCATAGTTTCATGCTTCAGGTCTTCTGTGGTCTTTACTCAAGCATGCTGTTCCCTACATACCCACCAGGAATCCATAGTGTTCTTTATAACCATTGCCCAGGTGCTTAGGATCTTGAATTCTCTTGTGAAATTGTATTGTGCCCACCTCCAGGTGGTCCGTAAGTCTCTTGTTTAGATCTGTTCTTTACATGGTAGACCAGGACACTATGCATGGGTACCTGATGCTGAGGATGATGCCATAGTTTCTGAGGAGGGAGTCTGGAAATGCAGTCTGAGACATGTGGAGAAGATTTCCCCTCTTCAGCCTGCCCTAGTATTGTGGGTACATGATATGAATATGTTTTATCTTAGATTAATCCTGATTGTTGAATGAGGTAGTGTCCCAACTGAAAGTAAACATTTGCAAGTATGCCATACCTCTTTTAGAGGACTCTCTTTGGTTCTGCTAATGAGATTCCCACTGCTTGTATCCTAACCCCGGAGACTCCTGGTACCTCACCAAGGACTATCAGTACAGGCACCGAGGACTATATCTCAACTGCCAAAGGGATCACACGAAACTGGAGTGCCCTCATAGGCCAAGAACTCTGAGGTCAATCATTCCCTGTCGGATCTCCCGCATGAGATGGAAGAAGCCCAGATCCTTCCTCACAGGATCTGATATCATTGAAACAACAGCCAGGAGCCCTGAGCAGTCCTCAGAAACAGAAGAACAGTAAGCTTCCATTGGGACTCAGGAGAGGAGCTTTGTCTGGTCCTTACTTAGTTCCAACTTTGGCTTCCCACCAGAGAGGAGCCTTCTCTGGTCCTTGCTTAGTTCCAACTTTGGATCCCCACCCTCTCTTGCGATGACCATCAGGGTGTCTCGGGAGTCTCAAAAATTAGATTAGATAGACAAAGACCAATAAGGAAAGCTTAGAACAGTTCGGAAAAAGTCAGCTTGGATTTCCATATACCTTACTAGGTAGGACACAAAGATCAGTTACTCCTCACTAAGGTATTGAAGATTTCTCTGCACACCCCTCCTAAAATTGTTCTGCTCCTTAATCATTAACACATGGCTTATTAGAGTTATAAGCCTGTTTGGACTATCCTAAAATTCATGAAGTTCAGTAAAAATCACACTTGAATACAATAAGCTGCTAAATATAAAAATGAAAATAGATATGAGACAGCTGAATAATACCATATAACCATTTTAAGGTTTATAGCAGCCGCTTGTATATATACTAAAATTGAGATGTCAATGAAGTAGTTACAGGATGTGGTTAAGAACTTGCATTTTTTTAACATATTGGTGACTCAATACCATGTTAATTAACTTCATGATGTTGTAAATTTCCATGTTTCTTCCTGTTGTTGAAGTTGGGTAGTGGCTTTTCATTGGAGGGATGATATTCTGCCAGCTCTACTTTGAGACCAAGGATGGTCTCTCAATGAAACTGTTGAATTTATCTGGACAATAAGATGCTGGACTTTCTGCATAGCCCACGCCTGCAATGAAAGAATCATGACTGGATATGAACTGTACTACTGTAACAATATGGAGGAATTCAATATAGGGGGAGGGCTTGGGAAGGGGTTGGGGGAATCCCAGGGCCTATGAAACTGTCATAAAATGAAATCATAAAATAAAATTTAAAAATGCAATCAATTAATTATTAATATGTAAAACTTTAAGTCCTTAAGAATTTGGCAGCAGGTTAAAAGAAACATCATTCACATAGTTTGGAGGTTATGAATGGAGCTGAATTTGGAAAATAACCCAGAAGGGCACAGTTCACAGATCAAAGACTGGCATTACTCATGCTTAGATTCTATATTATTTGTTTTTAAATATTTGTTTATTTATTTTGAAAGTCAGACTTTTAGAGTCAGAGAGAGAGAGAGAGAGAGAGAGAGAGAGAGAGAGAATCATGTATCTACTGGTTTTCTCCACAAATGACTGCAATGGCCAGTGCTGAACCAGGCAGAATGCAGGAGCCAGGAGCTTCATTGAGTCTTTGATATGAATGACGGAGAAAGAAACCTATGGGCCGTTTACCATTGCTTTGTCCAGGACATAAGCCGGGAGCTGGATTGTAAGCAGAGCGTCTGGGGAGTGAAGTGTTGCTTGTCTGAGACGTTGTATTCACAGGAGGGCCACAAAAAATGGTCTCATTTAGAAGATCTATTGTGATGCCACATTCTGCTGGAAAACAAAATTCGGGTCCTGGACACACACGTTATTGAAAGGGGATTAGAACATATTTTATTTAGTAGTTTTCTAGCTTGATCTATAATTTAGACATACGGTGTGTGGGCTGCCACTTGCACTCTTGCCTTAGGCTGTGAAATATTTGCAGCAAGTCTGTTTCTGTGCAAAATTGAATGGAAAAAAAAAATATCAGAGCTGTTGGCTATAATCAAGCCCTGAGTGTAGAACTCTGGAATTTACTGCTGTCACTGTGTCTCCCTGAGAACTCCTCCTCAGGGCATGTGCTAAGAGGCTCATCTTTGCTTGTGTCTACTGTTAATTCCATTTGCCTGCCTGGAGCTCCACTTTCATTCTTCTATAGCTCTCCAACCCTCCATTGCACAAAAGTATGTTTATTCCTTGAGCTTTCCTTGACTTCATAACTTTCTTCTTTGGAACTGTGTGTTATGGTTCCTTATTCCTAGTCGTGAGTTTCCACTGGCTGCTACTTCTTCATTTAGTCCTCGTATGACCACAAATGTGACTTTGGGATTCTAATGCTCTGTGACCACAATTTTCATGTCGTCTTCAAATATACTGAGTATGATCTTATATCCAAGTGACAAAGAATAAATGTCCTATTTCATCCATCAAGTAATAACTACATAATGAAAACATGGTGAGATACACACACACACACACACACACACACACACACTGTGGAACATTATTCAGCAATAAAAAGAGTGAAACCTTGTCTTTAGCAGCAAAAGGAATACAACTTGAAACCAATATGCTTAGTGAAATAAGGAAGTTTTTTTTTTTTTTTCAAAGATTTATTATTGGAAAGCCGGATATACAGAGAGGAGGAGAGACAGAGAGGAAGATCTTCCATCCGATGTTTCACTCCCCAGGTGAGCCGCAATGGCCGATGCGCGCCGATCCAAAGCCAGGAACCAGGAAATTCTTCTGGGTCTCCCACGAGGGTGCAGCGTCCCAAAGCTTTGGGCCGTCCTCGACTGCTTTCCCAGGCCACAAGCAGGGAGCTGGATGGGAAGTGGAGCTGCCGGGATTAGAACCGGCGCCCATATGGGATCCCGGGGCGTTCAAGGTGAGGACTTTAGCAGCTAGGCCCAGAAATAAGGAAGTTTTAAAGAGGTAAATACCATAGATTTCCCATGGTCCATGGTAGCTGATATACAGAGGACAAAAAATGAAATCATATAAATAAAATAGCCCTTTTAAGATTTGATTATTGTTGCAGCTCTTGTCCATAATCTTCAAAGCAGTGGGTTTTGTCCTTACTATTCCTTGACTACTTTACTTAGCGCAAGGTCAAGTTTGTAAATGTAAAATAAACAGGAAATATGTAATTGTAAAAATTAAAAGAAAAACTAAGAGATTAAGGAGGGGGAACGGAGGCATGGATAAGGTGTGGTGGAAAGTGTTACTATGTTCCTAAATCTGTATATATAAAATGCATAAAACTTTTTCACCTTATATAAACACACTTGATCTTATCCGAAAGGCTGAGAAGTGATACCTTATATAGAGTTAAAAAACATCCGTTTATGGGGAGGGGTGGGGAGAATCCAAGTACCTATGAAACTGTGTCACATAATACAATGTAATTAGTGAATTAAAAATAATAAATAAATAAAAGTTGGGGTCCCTGAAGCAGGATCTACCCCTGGAAGAAAAAAAAAATCTGTTTAAATCAAATACACATAATGACAAGATAAATGTTTCAGAGAAGACGATATATATGACTATTCACTGATCGCTATTGATTCACTAATCAAAGCACGCTGGGCTCCTAAGTTTACTAGCATGATTTCTGTAAGGCATCTGCAATTACTTACATGAGTCAAAGGCTCTTTAGGGGAAAGATGTGGGACTCTAGGGTTTTCAATAATCTTAGGAGGTGCCAAGCCCTGTGGTCATGTCCTAATCAAAGAAACTTATTGGCTCTTGAGGGCCATTTTTTGTTTCCAGTCACACATGGGACCTCAGCTACCCTCTTTTCTCATAATTTCTCCCTGTTTTTGCTATTAAATAGCTATAAAGGAATTGTCCTTTTTTGATTTCGGAACTGAGTCAAAATTCACAGAGAATCATGGTGTCCAGCTTGGAAAGAACACTCCTCCCTACCCGCCCTTTTTTTCTCCCAGTATTGTCTTTTTACAGAGAAATGCAAAAGACAGATTGTTCTCTAAGGAGAATATATTCATGTCTTTTTTTAAAAAAAATCTGGCTTATTGAGGTACTATTGCTAAAGAATGGCAAACTCAATGTGCACATTTTAATGAATTTGAACAAACACATGGGATGACATTAGCCGAAAGAACGACAATAGAGATACTCAACATTTCCCCATCACTGTGAAATAATTTTTTTAAAAAATGCATAATACAAGATTTTAACAAAGTTTGAGTAAACAATGCCATCTTGTTGACTGTAGGTGCTATGTAGAACAGCTCATTTTTAAAGTTTATTCAGCTAGTGTCACTACAGCTTTGCTGAGTCTTACACACTGAACAAGGAGTTGTTACCCAATATAAGATTCACCTCTTCTTATCCATCTTTAATTTTTACTTTATGGTAGCTGTTACAGAATATAGTGAAAAGAAAAAAAAAATGTATCAAGGATTGAAAAGCTTAAAAATGGTTTTACAAGACCTGGCACAGTAGCCTAGTGGCTGACGCCCTCATCTTGCACTTGCCAGGATTCAATATGGGTGCTGGTTCATATCCTGGCTGCTCTAGTTCCCATCTTGCTGCCTACTTGTGGCCTGGGAAAGCAGTCGAGGATGGGACAAAGCCTTGGGACCCTGCACCCGCGTGGGAGACCTGGAAGACACTCCTGGCTCCTGGCTTTGGATAAGCTCAGCTCTGACCATTGTGGCCACTTGAGGAGTGAATCAAGGGAAACAAGATATTTCTTTTTTGTCTCTGCTTTTTTTCTGTATCTGACTTTCCAATAAAAATAAATAAGTCTTAAAGAAAGCTTTTACAGTATTTATTTTATATGGTTTCACATTGAATGTTATTCTATCTTACACTGTCATTTACATCTTTTATTCAATTATTCAACAAGTATGTTAATACTGACATCTACTATGTTAGGTAGTGTTCTTTACGCTAAAGAGGTAGCAGTGAACACACAAACAATCTGGAAAGCTTCCATTTTAGTGATTCAGATAAGAAAGAAAAATAAGTAGAGTTCACACTCTAGATGATGAACTAGCACCTGGCAAAAAAATAAAGCAGGAAACATGTTTAGGAAGCCCTGGGAGTGAGAAGAAGAATGAGAGTACAAGTAAGGTAATCCTGGAAGGCCTGCCACAAGAGGACTATTTGAGGACAGAATAATGGAGATGAGTGTGCAAGGCTCTGATCTGGAAGAAAGGATATAGAAAAAGCAGGTCCAAGGGACCCGCAGGCCTGGCTGGGGGTCAGGAGCAGGGAGGAAGCTGATGGGCAGCAGAGAGGGATGTTTGCGAAGACAAGGTGGGGGCATGAGGGCAGCAGCTGGTTTACGTGTGGCTTTATAGGATGTTTAGCATCATCCAGAGCCCCTACCCACTGAATACAAGTAGTACATCCTGACCAGCTGTGAAAGGCACCTGTCCCCCAGGGTCAAAATTATTAGAGAAGATTGCCCCAGGAAAACATTAGACTAGAGTGACTGTGTCCCTTTCAGGCCTAAGATAGGATCATTCACATTTACTTAGAGCGATCTTTCATTCAGGCATACATAATCCTTAAACTGCTCCTACTATACAGACTCACTAGATGTGCGGCCACTTTCACTTTACTTTTTCTTCTTTAAATGTCTCCTGACTTATCCACCCCCAACCCCAAGTGTGGTGATGCTTCTGCAAAATCAGTGTAAGAGGGGAGGCACTCCTCTCTCCACTTTAATCAGAAGAGCATCACCATAGTGCTATCTGCGTGTAAAGCTCTCACAAACACACAAAATTCAGAATCGGGAATAGTGTCTGTTCCTCCCTAAGTCTCTGATCTAGAATTCCTTAACCAGCAGCATCGAGTTGACTAAAGACCCATTTGGATTTAATTTAACATGGGTGTACTTAGCATTAGTAAGATACTGGCTTCCCCTCTTGAGGTCTAGCCTGCGAATTATTTTAGGACAACACCCCTGAAGTTCCAATAAGTAACTGAAGTGAATTCTTGGGTAATTGTGCTAGGCCAGCTTCAGGATCTGCTTCATATGACTGACTCGGAACTTGAAGTTGGTGACCAGAGGCAGGAAGTGACATCTGTGGACTTGGGGGTGCTCCAATGTGGCTTTTCAACCATTTTTCTTCTAGCTCGTGAGATGGTTAATTGAAATTAACAATGCTAATTTTTTTTTTTTCTGGAAGTCCCAGTGTCATCCATCAGTGCTGGCCATGTGGCACGAGGAGTTGACAAAAGTGCTCAGTGTGTCGTGCAGGCAAGAAAAACAAAACGGTCCTTAAGCAATGTTCTGTCTAGGGAGGAGGACAAGAACAATGTGAAAGTCTGTAGAAATGCAAGGGTGCGTGGTGCCATCTGTGGTTCCATCATGCTGAGCTGAACAATTGTTGCTCGTGGGAACAGGGTGGTGCACAGGAGCCATGTTGTTCCCGTCAAAAAATCACCTGGAATAAAGAACTTATCAGAAGGGGAGCTAGCACATGCAGATACAAACCCAGACTCTTTGATATGAAGGAGAATCTGCTTTACTGTATGCCATAATTATATCAACCTGGAGAAGCAATGCCTTGGCTTTCACTGGGTTACAGCCCAATGCTGAAAAATGCAATTATGATGGCTTAGGCACACACGATCCTGCAGTCAACATGCTGCAGAATAAGCAGCTGCTGGTTGTTGTCTGCATTGTCGGAGTTGTTTGGTGATTGCTTTAATGCCTAGGGGGCGTTCGTCTAGAAACTTTGGATTCAAGTTCACGTTGAACAGTGCTTTCTGATGTCACAATGCACAGTAATGACCTGGCGATCTTGAGAAGGGGCAGATTGTAGTTCAAGAGGCTTGGGGAAGGGCTGACATTCGGAGTGTCTGGTAAGCTCCCGGGGGATGTTAATAATGCCCATAGATAATACAGAGCACCATTGGTTAGAAGAGCCGGTAGGAGGAGACTCCATTCAAAGCAGTGGAATTTGAAGTGGGAATAGGAGTATGTGGATTTAGAGGTAGTATGAACAGCCTGGCTGATTCAAGATGCTTTGTGTTTGTCCTCCTCACAAAGAAAGGACCCAAATGAAGCTTCATGCCAACCACACTAACGGGGAGAGCTGGGATATGGTAAAGGCTTAGTGGAAAGTCTGTAGCACACAGTGCCTCAGGATGCCTTCACAGAGAAGGGGTAGGGGAGTACTTTGCCTCTGTCGTGCTGTCTCTCCATCTGGCAGCAGCTAAGAACCAGCAGGGACTTAGCTCTCCATGTTTAGCAGGAGGGCCCCAGTTGTCCCAATCACAATCACAACACTTCACTGTTTACGCTCCTGGAGAGTACTGTAATCTACAAGGACTCTGAGCTTGGTTTAGGGAGCTACCTGGCACTCAGGGCTGCACAACTCCAGACAGGGAGCCCATATGGTGGCCTCATTCCCATGGGCCAAGATGCTGCTTTGCCGGGACCTCTGGAACCTGCAGTCTCTGTTGAATCTTGCTCCCGAAACCAGCAGTATCACTTTACTTCTGAAGCACTACCATAGTTACACTGCGCTCTTACACACACACTCTCTCTCTAGCACTCTCTCTTTCTCTCGCACACTCTCTCTCTCTCACACACACACAAAGCAATATGCCATTCCCCAGCCGGACTGCTGTAACTCCCACCAACTGGGAACAAGACATATAGGAAGCACTTTATCACTCTGTGAACTGAATACTCAGAGCCACAACTCAGTGGAATAGCATGTCCCTAGAAATGTGAACTAGTTCCTTGCTGTGTTTCCTGGGAATTGGAGATGTGACCCAAGGCAACAACTATGACCCTGGTGCCTGAGCCCATGTGACATCCTGTCTTCTGAATCTGAGGGGGTCTCTGGCCAGGTGGGCAGCTGCACCCCTAGGCACCTGTGGTGGTGTGGTACCCCTCTGTTTAGGGAAACAGAACCTGAACTAATCTGTATTAAACAGCCCACAGTCTCTCCTTGGATAAACCAGCCCTTCTAATCTCCCAGGATTAAAGTCACACCAGCATTCCTGAACCCCTGTGCCTAAACTGCTATGGAGTGTGTCAGAATCAGTACTTGGCTTGGTGGGAGAGCTTTATCCACCTGTGATTCAAGAAGAGAATCTGTACCCATTATATGGGGCTTTAACAAACAAATCCAGGACCACAGCTCCACAGTTGCCTCAGCACCTATACTTGGAACACAGCTATGGTGGTGCCTGTGGGCCATATCAAATTGCCACCAAGCGGGACCCCCTCACCTAAGCCTCCCCACTGTGTATAAAACAAGAACCGAAGGACCTTGCCTTTGAGAACCCAAACAACCAACACTACCACTAAAAGGGACACTAACTCCTCTACCCAGGCTGCTTAGGCACCCACGGCCATCACTGACATCACAACAAAGTCTGTGTGAACCATACACTGCTGAGCTCACCTGGAACCAAAGCAAACATATTCCACTCAATTATCCTCTTAGAGTGTATCTGCAGTCTTCTCTGAATGGCACTCTGTAAGGCCGTGTTGTAGGTTTTTCGACTCCAAATATGGCAGCAACCTCAATTCTTGTCTTGCACGAAAGAAGAGTTTTCATAGGACACAGTATAGTTTTAAAGCAAGATTTATTGGAAAAGCTGAGGAAGAATGCTCCCGTCCTAGTGACGGGAGGGGGCTTTGAGATAAAAAAGACCCTTATCCCCTGCCATAGTGGCAGGAGGAAAAGTGGAAAAAAGACCCTTATTAATGGTGGGGAAAGCATCTTTTAAAGGTTCCCCTCAATGAAGTTTCTCCCTAAACAAAAGAGAATTCCTAGTTTCCATGGTACCTGGCCTTGGGACAGAAGGTCAGAAAGGTGTCACTAGCCAACTTCCTTGGTCCCTTTCTAATGATAGAGACCAGTCTGAGGCCCTCCCCCTTGGCAATGGCCAGAGACACAATCAGGCTGAGGCTTCAGGTGGGGAATTGGCATGTCTCTTGGGGAAACATGTTCCTGATATGTTAGAATATGCACTTGTCGCAGGAGAGACGTGCTCTGGTGAATCAAAGACATGATGGGGAAAATACCCTTTTATATTTGAGAGAAAAAAATGATGAGTTTGGGACCCAGAATACCCTAACTGCCTACTACCCAGTCTAACTCTTCTCTCATATATATGGGATATATATATATATATATATATATATATATATATATATATATATATGAAATTTGGAAGAATTGAATAGTTAAACTAAATATTAATGGATATTAGGAAGGAAACAGAAATTAGCATATTGCTATAACCAGTACCCTGCCCCCTTTTCTATAAAAGATAAATACCAAGAGATTCCGTGGATGCTTGAAAGCTCAGGTACTACTAAACTAAATATACACGTTGTTTTCTGAATATACTTGTATGTGTTTCTGATGTAGTTTAAACCGAGCAAAACCAGATATAGATATAAATCGACATTAGCAGCAAAGTCAGGCAATTATAGCAATAGATTTTAATAACAGTTATTTAAAACTTATGTTATCTCAAATTTTTTCTATTTAGTATTTTCAGATCCTGTCTTGCTGGGTAATTAAAACTACAAAAGGGACACTTTCGTTCGGAGAGGACAGCTGTGATAGTAAGAGACATTAAAACAGTACTTTTCACAGTGGATAGCAGGGAAAGGCATTGTGGCTTCACAGGTTAAGCTGCTATCTGCAATGTTGGCATCTTATATGGGTGTCAGTTTGAGGTCTAGTGTTCCACTTTCAACCTGAAAAAGCATTGGTAGATGACCCAAATACTAGCGCACCTGCACCCATGTGGGAGACCAGATAGAAGTGCCAGTTCCTGGTTTTGGCCTGGCCCAATCTTGATTGCCTTTGCCACTTAAGAAGTGAACCATGAGATAGACCCCTCTTTCTCTCTCTACCTCCCTCACTTCTTTTCTATTTATGTAACTCTTTCTTTCAAATAAAATTAACCAATGTTTATTTAAAAAGTATAGATAAACCAAATATAATGGTCGGAGCTGCGCTGATCCGAAGCCAGGAGTTCTTCTAAGTTCCCCATGTGTGTGTAGGGTCCCAAGGCTTTGGGCTGTTCTTGACTGTTTTCCCAGGCCACAAGCAGGGAGCTGGATGGGAAACAGGGCTGCTGGGATTAGAATCAGTGCCCGTATGGGATCCCGGTGCGTATAAGACAAGGACTTTAGCCACTAGGGCACCATGCCAGGCCCTGTCCAACCAACTGTTCATGTCAGGCATTTGGAATCCTTGTTAATTTGTCTCTTCTCTTCTTTTTTTTTTTTTTTAATCCCAATTTCCAAACATTTGTCAACATAATTATTTCCATTCTTATACTTACTGCCCTATTATTGACTGCTGTAAGTTTTCTTATTTAAGTTGTTGCAATAACCCTATGATAAATAATAACACTTTCTCCAATCTTCTCAACCTCCAATATATTTTCCCCACTGCAGAGGAGTATTTCTAAGACAGGATGTGACAAAGTCTAAATCTGCAGACGGCATATAGCTGTCTTCAAAGCCTAAGTTTTTTTTGTTCATTAATTGTGCCATATTTTTGCATTTGGTGTCTGAAATTTGCACACATTACTGTGGATTTCTTTTGGAGGCCTAGAAGTACCTGTTCCCTTCTCTCAGACCATTCTCATCCATTCCCATCCTCCTTGTGCAATCTATCTAGTTGGCACTTGCTGGAGTCCAGTTCCAGCCAAGTTCAGAAGTCGAGAAGGGTGCAAGGCATAGGTGTAGAGAAAATAAATGACCGTTACAATTCCAGGATCATAATGGACAATACGGGAAAGCTGTCCGTGTTTTTTATACAGAAGCAGTCAAACTCTGGCTCAAACTTTTTACGTCATGGTCAAGTGGGTATTTCCAAGGATAATTCTGCCATTTGTTTCACCTTAAAGCAGGATGTTATCCATCTTGATCCTGTGGTCAGGAAGTTCTCAATAGACGGTGCATATCAGTAACACATTCCTACTACAATCCTCATCCTATAACTTCCTCTTGAATTCGTTAAGGGAGGAAATGCATCACAGAAGGAGGGAGCTAAAGATCAAGAAAAAAGAGAAAAATAGATTCCCACTACACCTGGGGACTTAACACCCTTGACTAGCATAAGGTCAATGGGGGCAGCAATAGTAAAAGGCCCTTTCGCTAAAATGGTATCAGCAACAGCGACTTCCAAACTCACATTGATAGTGAAGACCAACTCCACAGAGGCAAACAATGGCTAAATAGATTGCAGAAATCCCAGAAGGATTGTCTTGTGTCCATGCATGGGGAGGGTGGAAATGCCTTCAGGTGGATGCAGAGACAACTGCTGGGCCCTGCTGTGCAGCGGGAAATTCCTTGTGGCCCTGCCTACAATGGAACAATACTCTTCACACCTTCGTGTCTTCCACACCCCTCACAGGGACCCCAGCAGATACTCACATTTTAGCCTTAATTTGGGTATAATTTCTCACAGCTGGATTATCTTTATTCTCTCCCAAATGTGATGCTCTGCTTATTTCACTAACTCATATATGGCTACCTTCTCCTGTCAGTCACTGTAATTGTAATTATATTGTGTCATAGGATCTTTTTTTTTTAATTTTTTTTTTTTAGTTGAAAAGTCAGGTATACAGAGAGGAGGAGAGACAGAGAGGAAGATCTTCCGTCCAATGGTTCACTCCCCAAGTGGCCGCAATGCCTGGAGCTGAGCCAATCCGAAGCCAGGAGCCAGGAACCTCTTCTAGGTCTCCTACATGGTGCAATGTCCTAAGGCTTTGGGCCATCCTCGACTGCTTTCCCAGACCACAGTCAGGGAGCTGGATGGGAAGCAGGGCCACAGGGATTAGAACCGGTGACCTTATGGGATCCCGGGCATGCAGAATGAGGACTTTAACCACTATGCTATCGTGCCAGGCCCGCATCATAGGATCTTATTTCTTCACCTCCATTTCTCTCTATACCACAAGCCTGCTGAAGACAACATTCAGACTTATCTTAATTGCAGCTGCACCTGTTGGTGAGTACCATCTAGGCCAAGAGTATTCTCACCAACTTATAATGTATCCTACCACAGTCTTAGTGAATTTGGAGCTCTACCTGTGGTTATCTTGGCAGGGCCTGAGCAAATTGTTTTGCAGCCTAATATGGCCCAAGAACTGGACATTCCCTATTCCTGGGAGATGAGAATCTGAGAATTCTTAAGAGTTATTGACAAGCCAGAAAATGAATTGATAACGTGATAAGGATTAGAGACTTTAAGGAAGATTTTATAAATGCCCAACACTTTGCTATAGGGATAAAGATGAATTGCTGGCATTGATGATACCTAGAGTTCTCCATAAATGATGCTGCCATTAGTTCCCATGTATCCTAGATTGTCACTGTCCTACAGTGACAGACTTGGTGCACGGAGCCGATAATAGCACACCTGGACTCTGGCTGACGGTCGAAAGCAGAGGTTTATTAGGGGCATCAGACTTTATACACTGAGGGTCATATGGGGATAAGGGAGGAGCTATTGAGCTTATCAACAAAACCCATCAACTGTTTCTATAGTTTTGTTTGGAACTCCTTATGTTTGGTACACACTCAGTTGTTCTTATACATCCAGTCAGTTATACAAAAGGTATTCATTTGGTTGTTTTCATGCAAAGGATATTCAATCAGTCACACAAATGGCATCCATTCAGTTGTTCTCATACAGATATTATCCAATCAATTGTATCCTGTGCTCACTGACCTTCTAGGGTCACAATGTCCTTCTACACTGGATGAAATCATTATTGCTAATCAGGGCCCATAGGAGAGCAGCCTTGACTTAGGGCTACAGAGGTGTGACAGATCATTGGAACGCCAGATTTATAGGAGGATCTCTGATGAATCTTCAGAGTAACGAGAAGTGACTGGAAATTGATTTCTAACTTGTATATCAAAATAGATGATGTTTTCACATGAATGAGAAGTAGGATTGCAGGCAGAGCATGAATAGTCTGGTTTTAGATACTCTGAGTTTTCTGTGAGCTCTTTGGATTAATATGTCCATTTCGGTAAAAGGAGTGATAATCATGAGAAATATTGTGTTAGAACTAGAAATCTGGAGATTTCTCAGCATATCACTTTAGATGAATTCAGAGTCACAGAAAACATTGACTCTTAATTTTCTCTAAAACTGGTAGTCCACACAAGGCTACTGGAAGTCTCCTGTTCAATTCTGCTTCCCCTGTCCTGCAAAATTCCAAATCAGATCTCCCTCCTTCTTGAGTCCAGTACCATCATTAGATGCCACAGGACACTTACCATCTCCGGTCTCAGAAACTTAGAGAAGTGTGTCTTTGTACCTGGGCTAGAGAATTTAAGAGCAAGCACATGAAATATGGAAAATAAGAGGAGGCCTTACCTTTGCAGCATTGATGGAGCAAAGGAAGTCACCAAGGAAACTGAGAAACTCTGAAAACCAGGAGAGACTCCTGGAGGTTCAGGTGGGAGAGGGTCAAGGAAGAGAGTCAGGTTTTCCTCGGCTCTGGTGGAATCCGGGTTGAGCTGGGCACATCCTACTAGAACACAGTGACCACAACTGCTCTATTGATTGTTGTTTGCTATACCTCTTTCATTTTACTTGAAAGCTCTAGAAGGAGCCAAAAGGAAGTAAGATGAAATGTTTCCTTTGGGAAGGTCTGAGACCTAAAGCAATCAGTTTGTTGGGAAAACCACAATTTTGGCGCTTCACACTCTTAGTTGATGGATGGGAGACCCAGCTAGCTCTCGCTCAGATCCTCCTTCCAGAGTCCACTGTGTAGGCTTTCTTTCTTGAGCCTAGCTGCTTTTTGTTTTGTTTTGTTTAGTTTTGTTTTGTTTTGTTTTGTTTTGTTTTCATAACTTGTCTCAGTCTTTGAGACAGATTTCCTTGGTTGTCACTAACTTCCTTTTCAAACAACCGCAACAATGAGTGCATGTTACTTTGAGACGACCATTGTCCATGTGTTTCAATTTTCGTTAAAAAAATGAACATTGGATCATCAGTTTAGAAGAATGCTCAAGTAATGTGAAAAAAGAGAAGTTCTCAACTTATCTCTTAGAGAAGCGTTTAGAGCTAAGATGACGTTCAGGGAGAGAGTCATGCCTGCTTTGACCATCCCTTTGGAGATTGTTTACAAAGTTAGTTTTTATTTTCTTCACAGTTTTCCTAATCTCTACAAATAAGCCAAATCAAAATGTTGTGCTTTGGCAAAAATTGTCCCATGCCTATGTCTTGAGATGTTGGAGAGAGGTAAGAAGGCAGCCTCAGCAGGGGCTCTGTCAGTGGGAACAGTTGTTGAAGTGTTTTTGGTCACATTTGTTCTAAGAGCAATGAAAAGGGAGTTATTGAACACCAGGCATTGTGTCTAGAGTTTTCGAGTCCCACGTTGTGTAGCTACTGTACACATCTCCGTTGGGTGAAAACAAGCATTCGGAAAGATCAACTTGTCCAAGGATGCTCTGTGTAGCTTGAAACACCCATGGCTCATGAAATCCACAATTGCAAGAAGCTTTTGGAAGACAAAGATGAGCA
Source organism: Ochotona princeps (assembly GCF_030435755.1). Lineage (NCBI taxonomy): Eukaryota > Metazoa > Chordata > Mammalia > Lagomorpha > Ochotonidae > Ochotona > Ochotona princeps. The sequence goes on along the minus strand of NC_080859.1, from coordinate 24,827,979 downwards.
TGCACTTGATTTTGGAACACAATGTCTTTATCATAGCATTATTTTTGCTTCAGTGCCAACAACCACAATATTTTTGCAAACGAGACACGAATGTTTTGTCTTTTTTCCTCACTTGAGCAAATGAGTCACAAGCTTTTAGAAACTCAAAAAAGTAATTGAATAAATTGTCCTTGTAAAAGTACTCTGGACTAAAGGGGTTTGACTGTTCTAGCTTTTATTAAAATATGGAGAACTATAATTTAAAGATAATTGCATGTTCTTTTTGATAAAGAAAATACATTCACAAACACAGGCATACCAGCATACTGGTTGGCTGAGCTGACTGGTGGCAAGGGTCAGCTTGGGGTAAGAATTACTCCACTACCTGGGACAGCACAGTCCTCTGGATCTTAATAGGTTAAGGGAGAAGGAGGTGGCTCACGTGTAACATTTCACATACAACTGAACACTGCCTTCAGAATCTGTGCATTCATTTTGAAGGTCTTGGGTAAACAGTGTATCAAAAAGTGGAGGCTCAGCTTAGTGAGACAACCTTGTGGCTAATTCCTCGCTTTGCATGCCCTGGGATCCCATATAGGTGCTGATTTCTGTCCCAGAGCTCTTGACTGGTTAATCTACCTCTTTAAAAGATACCAGGTAATATTGCAGGGATCAAACCTAGAGGATCACTTGGCATTGATCAACCATACTTCTGTTGGTTTCTGTGAGGTGAACGCTCCCACGAAGACCAATTTCAAGCCACAACATGAGATCAACTAGCTCACACAGTTCCTGCTTTTGCTATCACCAAGTCCCATTTCTGTTCCACAGTAACCATCAGTGTAGAGTAGTTCTTCAGGACTTGCTTGCAGTAGAGGATTGAGGAACAGAGTGATTTACAACTAATCATATCTTTATCATATGTTGATCACTACGCAGGCTCCTGACATACACCATTTTGTTTGGTTTGAGTTATAGACTTACTAGATTACGTCTGATCACTTATGCCTTCTTTTTTTTCTGTATTTTTTAAAGATTTATTATTATTGGAAAGCCGGATATAAAGAGAGGAGAGACAGAAAGGAAGATCTTCCATCCGATGATTCACTCCCCAAGTGAGCCGCAACGGGCTGGTGCTGCGCCGTTCTGAAGCCGGGAACCAGGAACCTTTTCCAGCTCTCCCACGTTGGTGCAGGGTCCAAAAGCTTTGGGCCATCCTCGACTGCTTTCCCAGGCCACAAGCAGGGAGCTGGATGGGAAGTGGAGCTGCCGGGATTAGAACCGGCACCCATATGGGATCCCGGGTCTTTCAAGGCAAGCACTTTAGCCATTAGGCCACGCCACCGGGTCCCACTCATGCCTTCTTACATGAGAAAATTGAGGAGTAAAAGCAATTCTCTGAGTCACATAGCTCAGATTGGGAAACATGAGTGCCTGATCCCAAAGTCTTTCTTCCTCTAAATAAGTGATATCTTGAGATTTAAGTGCCACTTTGTCACTGGGGTCATCACTACAGGGTTAGGAGATTAAGACATTAGGAAGTAAGGGTAATGTATGGCAATCAATGTAAACTGGTCCTAGAAGGGACTGCATTTTGTTCAGTTGGGTTCCTAACAGGGATGTTTAAACCTTTATGTGTAAGCCTGTACATGAGGTAGGTGATCACACTGTGGCTGAAACTCTCAAATCTGATCAGAGCCCAAGGGCCCAGGGCAGCTAGAGAACTGGCTACTGCCTGATAATGCAGGCACTGGGAAGTTCAGACCAGAGGAGACTACAAAGCTCATATATTGAGAATCTTGGTGCCAGGTGCTGAAATAATGTTCCTTTCCAGGCAAGTAAATTCCCTCAATTGATGGAACAGAAGTTGCTCCAGGCAAAAGCTCCACTCCTTCCTCTGCTTAATTGCCTCACTCCCCTCCTTCTGGATGGAGCTTCAATCACTGTACTTTCTAAGCTTGGAATTCCTGGGACAGGTTTCCACTGGCAAAGTCTGCAAGCAATGAGGGTGATTATCCAGGCATCAAAATTGCTTTCCTTAGGCCTTTTTGCCTAGCCAAGTGCAGTTTCTGTTCCTCTGAATTGCCTGGAAGGCTGCCCTCTGCTTCACCATCTTTTATGCTGGTAAAGATGGGTTCTGGGGATGGGTAGTCAAGGTACCTGACTCAGTGCAAACACATTGAACCCAAAATGCTACCAACTTTATGCTGGCTTCAAAGTTCAAGGAAATACCAGGCAAAGTCTGGCATGGCGAAAACCGTCTTGTTTTTTTCTGAACGTTGTATTTTGTATTCTTCTGTTAGGTTGTTTGAGAGTTTTTTCCATACTTGCTTTTCTGGAGACATTCTGATGGGGTTTAAGTCAAGGTAAATCAACTGTGAAGAGCGTCAGGGAGGTTCTGGCTCAATCTAGAAGGGCAAGAAGTAAACATTCTTTTTTTTATTGTGACCCATTAATTCTTTTTTTTTTTTTTTTCAAATTTCTATAGAGGATTAAAAATGGAGAACTAGAGGAAGGAGCTATTACCACAGAAGAGCAAAAAATAATACTTCCTGAAAAGCTTTTAGAGGGATTTGTGGAGATGCTGTTATCTCCGTGCTAGGTAGGGGGAAGGGAGATCTAAGACATTTATGCACTGAGAACATCCAAATACCATTAAAAAAATTTTTAGGGCCTCATGTAATATCTCAATTAGCTAACCCTCCCCCTTGTAATCCCCAGGATCCCACATGAGCAGTAGTACATGTACCAGCTGCTCTGATTCCCATCCAGGTTCCTGCTTGTGGCCTGGGAAAGCAACAGAGAATGCTTCAAAGCCACGTGGGAGACCCAGAAGAAGCTCCTGTTCCCTGGCTTCTGATCGGCTCAGCTCTGGCCATTGAGGCCAGTTGGGGAGCAAGCTAGCAGATGGAAGATCTTGCTTTCTCTGTCTCTGCTTCTACTGTATATTGATTTCCCAATAAAAATAAATACAGAGTATATGCTGAGTCCATGCTCGCTTATGACATCCAAAGCAAAAGAAGGAAAGAATGACCCAATATTAACTTGGACTTCATTCCAAGCACGAACCCTCATAATTTCACCAGTAGCCATCCATTCAGTGGCATTTCTCTAAAGTGACCGGCAACCTCCAACAGTTTCCTTGGCATGACTGCTGAGAAGCGTTCATCCCAAGCAACATGCTGGACACAGCCGAAGTCCCACATGGTCACGTAATGACACTTGGGTGATCAGCGCCCATCGGATCCCAGCTGCAGTGAGGCCTTCGTCTCTGTGTGATGCTTCCAACAGCATATTCAGAACCTCTTTGCTTTGCCTCCTTCCAATGAAGGTTTGTGAAAGGTTTGCCAGAGATGGGAAAGAATAACAACACAGATGTATGAACCCCTTCCCCACCTTGGGTCTCTGCATCACTGTGCTCACAGAACTCCTTGAAGGGTGCTCTAATGATCTGTTTATGAGCTTCCTCTTTCATGAGATTTGAGCCCTTGGAGGAGAGAAAATGCATCCACTTCCTGTGGATCCGCCTCCTGGAATGCAGATGCTCAGGAAGGCTGGGATGGATAACATTGCCAGCCTTTTGGTTCCGCCCCCCCGAGGAGTCTTGGCTGACCCAGAGTAAACCAATCCTCTGCTTACAGAATTAACTGTTCAAAACATAGATGATTTCACTTTTTTTAATAACGATTTATTTATTTTTATTGCAAACTCAGATATACAAAGAGGAGGAGAGACAGAGAAGAAGATCTTCCATTTGATGATTCACTCTCCAAACGACTGCAATGGCCATAGCTGAGCCAATTTGAAGCCAGGAGCAAGGAACTTCTTCCAGGTCTCCTACACGGGTGCAGGGTCCCAAAGCTTTGGGTTGTCTTTGACTGCTTTCCCAGGCCACAAGCAGGGAGTTGGAAGGGAAGTGGGGCTGCTGGGATTAGAACTGGTGCCCATGTGGGATTCTGGTGCATTAAAAACAAGGACTTTAGCCTCTAGACTACCATACAAGACTCCCCCAAAATAGATGATTTTGAGTAGGATATATTTTTGAAGATGTATGGATCTTATTTTAATATTTTAAAGATTTATTATTATTGGAAAGCCAGATATACAGAGAGAAGGAGAGACAGAGAGGATGATCTTCATCTGATGGTTCACTCCCCAAGTGAGCCGCAATGGCCGGTACGCGCAGATGCGATGCCGGGAACCAGGAATCTCTTCCAGGTCTCCCACATGGGGGCAGGGTCCCAAAGCTTTGGGCTGTCCTCAACTGCTTTCCCAGGCCACAAGCAGGGAGCTGGATGGGAAGTGGAGCTGCCGGGATTAGAACCGACGCCCATATGGGATCCCGGGGCTTGTTCAAGGCGAGGACTTCAGGCGGTAGGCCACGCTGCCGGGCCCAATCTTATTTTAATTTTTAAAGATTTATATATTTTCATTCTAAAGTTAGATTTACAGAGAGAAGAAGAGACAGAAATAAGGATGTTCCATCTACTGGTTTGCTCTCCAAGTGGCCTCAACAAGGTTTTTTGACGTCTCCCACATGGGTATGGGGTCCCATGGCTTTGGGCTATCCTCTTCTGTTTTCCCAGGCCACAAGCAGGGAGCTGGAAGGGAAGTGGAGCTGCCTGGACACAAGATGACATCCATATGGATCCTGGCATGTGCAAGGCGAGGACTGTAGTCAATAGGCTACTGTGCCTTGCCGCACATATGGATCTTTCTCAGGGTGTTCTTAGAGGAACCCAGCTTACATCCAGAGCAGATCTGAGTGGTAACCCCAGGTCACTTTTTACAGGCACAATAGTGTTCTGGTATGCAATCCAAAATTGAGAACTGGCCATTGGTTTTACACACTTAATCCAAGAATTTATCAGGCTGTCCGGATACCAAATTCAATCTCTTAGTACATGAGCAAAAACAACACAGGCAAAGATTTTAGAAGAGTATAGAAGTTTAAAATGATTATGTTATACAGCGTATTCTATGCTAGAGAGAAGATAAAACCATATATAAGAGTTGGACAGAACTGAGTTATGCAGTCTGTTGATTGGCAAAGTTCTGAAACTTTGATTGGAAGAAAATTCTGATTGAGCAAATAGTTTCCAGTGATCTAGTTTATGTGTCCAACTCTGTACTTAGATATTACAGCTGGTTTCTAGACCTATCTGCTATACGAATATAGTTGTTGGTCAAACATGGGTAGCAACTACTTGCCAATATCCAATTATGTCAAGTACCTTGTTAAGCAAAATAGGATACATTTCTAAATCTTGGGTAATGCCAAAATATTGTGTAACAGCACAATTCCTACACAAATGAAGAACTTGGTCTATATTTTGCGTGTTCTTATCACACTTTTTGGATTCTAAAGGCATTTTCTTGTTTGAGCTTTCAGAGTATTAGTAATGTGTTGTGAAATTGTTTCTCCAGCAGACAGCTCTTCTGGTACATTGGCCACCTTTGATGATGTTTGTTTATGTTGACATTCGTATGCCTATTCCAAGATGCATCTTGTAAAAATGTTTCTATTAAAACGCATACGTAAGTTCCAAGAAGTTTTGGTATATTTGTACAAAATATGCATTTTCTGTATTATTTTCCCCATAAATAAATGTTTTTTTTAAAAAGGTTAACTTTTCACAATGTTAAGTTTTAACCTGAAAATCAAAGATAATGTCAATTATTTTCCCCAAAACATTTGGTTTGTTAAGCTCACTAGATATCTCCAAAAAGCAATGTTTTTAGCCTTGAATTGCAATTTACGAAAATATCTTTCTTGGGCCTAGTGCAATGGCTCAGTGGAAAATCCTTATCTTGCAAATGCCAGGATCCCATGTGGGCACTGGTTTGTATCCAAGCTGCTCCACTTCCCTTCCAGCTTCCTGCCTAATCGTAATCCCTTGGGACCCAGCACCCATTTGAGAGACCCAGAGGCTCCTGGACCCTGGTTTTGGATTAGTTCGACTCTAACCAATGCAGACACTTGGGTAGTGAACTAACAGATAGAAGATCTTTCTATGTCTCTTCTACTCTGAATCTGAACTGCATTTTCAATAAAATTAAATATTTAAAATATATTCATCTATATTATTGGGAATTATCGTCATTATGACATATAAACATTTTTATAATTTGTAATTGTAAACATCTATATTGTGGAAATATTAGAGGCCCACAATTTGGAAAATCATCATTTGATGACACATGTGTATATTTTTACAATTAAGCTTTTGAAGGCTGAGGACCAAAGGCATATTTAAAACTCCAAAAGTCTTGGCATTTTGTGTGTTAATTAAGTAATGATAGAAAAGAACTAAGAGCTTCTTACCTTAAAGATCTGAAGCTGACAGCAAGGTTTAAATTGTATATAGTTATTTTAGATTTTGTCTTAGCAATACTTTGCAATATGTTGCACAGGCAATTCCTTTAAAGGTTAACTTTTCACTATGGGTGCTGGTTCTCATCCCAGTGGCTCCATTTCCCAGCCAGCTCCCTGCTTGTGGCCTGGGAAACCACTCAAGGATGGCCCAATGCTTTGGGCTCCTGCATCCGTGTGGGAGACCTGGAGGAAGTTCCTGGCTCCTGGCTCTGGATCGGCACAACACCGGCCGTTGCGCTCACTTGGGGAGTGAATTATTGGACGGAAGATCTTCCTCTCTGTCTCTCCTCCTCTCTGTATATCTGACTTTGTAATAAAAATAAATAAATGTTTTTTTTTAAAAAGGTTAACTTTTCACAATGTTAAGTTTTAACCTGAAAATCAAAGATAATGTCAATTAATTGAAGAACACCAATTGAAAAATGTGGATTAATTTTTTAGAATATACTGGGAAACTGTAACTCCTATCCACAGAATAAATCAAAGATTCAAGCTCAAGCACTTGTGAAAGAACCTGGCCATTGTTTTTGAATTTGTCATTGGTGGTTGTGATTGAATTTTCCAGCAACACTGAGGGCAAAGTTCATTTAAACAAAGTCATAGGAGTGTGTTGCCTGACCAATAACAAGTAAGCATTTGCTGACTGTAGAATATCCTTGGGTTTCTATTGTAGAGCCGTACCAGAGTAAAAGGACGCGGATTCTGAGATAAGATACAGACAGGAATAGACGTATACTTCAGTATCTAAGAAACTGGTTATGAGACACTAGATTGATTATATCATCACTCTTGGTATCTCATAAGGCAAAATAAGATTAACCACACTTCAGGGAATTTGTGGGACTTCATAAAAAGCACACAGTAGGTTTCCTATTGTATCATAAACACTTAGGAAATGGTTGGAATTATAGTTAAGGTACATGTTTGCTTCTCATTCTACTTTGGCCTCAGTAAGGTCAGAAGCTCTCTTCTACACATTAATAATGCTGACCATATAAAAATATCAGTCAATGAATATCAAACTATCAGAAGGCAAAACTGTTGCCTGAGTCTTCAGTCTAAGAGCTTACACTTTGAGTTAATGATAGAACTTCATGCCCAGATTCAAAGCCTGTTAATCTTTGTTTAAATAATCAGGATTGGGCCCAGCACGATAGCATAGTGGTTAAGGTCCTCGCCTTGCACGCGCCTGGATCCCATGTAGGCACCGGTTCTAATCCCGACGGCCCCGCTTCCCATCCAGCTCCCTGCCTGTGGCCTGGGAAAGCAGTCGAGGATGGCCCAAAGCCTTGCGACCCTGCACCTGTGTAGGAGACCTGGAAGAAGCTCCTGGTTCCTGGCTTCAGATCGGCGCAGCTCCAGCTCTTGCAGCCGCTTGGGGAGTGAACCATCGGATGAAAGATCTTCCTCTCTGTCTCTCCTCCTCTGTATATCTGCCTTTCCAATAAAAATAAATAAATCTTACAAAAAATAAATAAATGATCAGGGTGATCAATTATAGCCTCATACTAAGGAACTGGAGGCCTTCGACTCCCAAATGCAAGAATTTAACTATCGTAACATCACCAGGAGCTTTCCTAATCTCAGACAACTAGTTAGAAATGTTTGTTGGCACTCTACTGGTGACTTGGCAGGGGAGGAGGGACAACCACTTTTTTGAAAGACTTATTTTATTTTTATTTGAAAAGGCAGAATTACACAGAGAGAGAAAGAGAGAGCGAGAAATCTCCCATCTGCTGGTTCACTCCCCAAATGTCTGCAATAGGCAGAGATGGGCTGATCCAAAACCAGGAACCAGAAGCCAGGAGCCAGGAACATTTTCCAGGTTTCCCAAGCAGGTGCTGAGGCCCAACACCTGAGTCATACACCACTGCTTTCCCAGGCTATAAAGAGGAAGTCGGATCAGAAGTAGAACAGTCTGGACTCACAACCAGTGCCCCATGGGATGCCGGGACTTGCAGGCTGAGGATTAGCCTACTACTGCACGGGGTCAACCCTTTACCCAATAGCTTTTATAAATAGTTAGCTGTCACTAGTATCTTGACCTTCTGAAGTAGAAACTTTAGAAGTTGAGTAAAGTTGTTTTTAAAATTTAGAAAAAGAGCAGAAATACCAGGTAATCAAAGCATTGCATGATTACACTCTGTGAGAGCATTGAATATTGGGCTTGTAATGATTAATTTTTATATCACTGTATCAATGCTTAGATATTTGATCAAATATTATTTTGGATATCTCTATGAGAAAATTTCTGGCTAGATTTCCATTTACATAATTGCATTATCAGTAAGGTAAAATGTCTTCCCTAATATGCAGAACTTCATTCTTATGAGAACTCAGCCCAGGTCTTGCCACCTGCTGAACTATGCGAGAGCAGTATCTGGTGTGGACCAAATGTGGCTGGGCTGTAACATCCAACAGAAGAACCAAAATGGTTGTAGGCTGGTTGGGCAATGTCACTGTTCCTGCAAGTACAGGAGGTGGACTTAGTTTAGGCCAAGGACCCACCAGTGTGTGCAAGATCTGTCACTCTATCAGGAAGTGACCTGATAGAGGAGTTTGGGGGACTCCTTTCTTGGGATGCAGTCCCTGCAGGTGAGCACAAGAACCAAGGCTGAGAACAGCCCAGCCCAGGGCAGGTTACAGTACCAACCAGCACATATGTAGCTCAGGACTGGGGGTAGGCCAGGCTTGATCAGTTCATTACACCCAGTGGCAGATCTGAGAACCAGGACAGGAAGCAGAATAAGCCAAGTCAGGCACAGCACCAGCCAGTCCACATGAAGGCTAGAACTGGAGGCTGGCTGGACTGGGCTGGGCAGTGGCACCCACCACAATGAGCTGGAAATGGGGACTGTGCTGGGCAGCACTACAACACCTGTTGGCCTGCATGTGAGCTGGGTTAGAGGGAGAGCCAGGCTGGACTGACCAGCTGTATCCTCTGCAGCAGGCATAGATTGAAGTAGGGAGCAGGCTGGTTGAGCTTTGTTACAGCATCAGCTGGCATCAAGTGCTGGTACTGGGGGCAAGTCCTGTTAGGCAAGACTGTAGAACCACTTGATGAGTGGTTGGGAGTGGGCCTGTTAGAGAAACTGTGGGTACCTCTATGATGGGCTGAAACTCCCACTGGTGAGCATGAGAATCAGGGCTGGGGACAGGTCTGGTTAGACAGGCAATGGCACCCACCAGCATGAGTGTGGGTTGAAAAGGGGGGTCAGTTTGGTTGAGCTAAGTTTCAATGCACATTGATACATGTAAAAGCTGAATGGGATGCCTCAGATTGCACCAGTCTGCTGCATATACTGAAAAGCACAGGAACTAGGGCTGGGATTGGGCCTAATGCGGGTTTTTGGGAGTTGTCCCAACTAGGCTGCAGTTCCTATTGGTGAATGTGAGGTCTGAGTGTGTGGTGGGCAGGGTTGGGCTGGGCCACAGCATCCATTGATTTACATAAGAGACAAGGCTGGAGATAGAACTGAATCAGAAATTAAAACTACCTGTGTGTGTCTGTAGGTTGATGTGGTAACAGACTGAAATGGATCCCATACTGGCAAGCACACATGAGTCACATCTGGGATCACCTCAGAAGAGGTTTCTGTGAGGATCCTCTCCAGCTGAACTGATGGACTCAGAACTCCAACCATGTGGAGAACCACAGGATCTGTGATCTGACCATGGAGTACATGTGTCAGAATTGGGTCTCCTCAGTGGCTAAGATAGAGCAATGGATGGCATGCCCAGAGGCACATGAAGGGTGTGGAAGTCCATTTGGACCTGCAGAGAACATCTGGTACCATAGCAGAGAGGAAGGAGAGCAAACTAAATTGTTCAACTACCCCAGCCAAGTGTTACAGCAAATATCTGGATGAATGGAGACTCGGGTGTCAACTATATCAGCTGATGGAACTTGGGATTTCCTCATCCTTGGATCAGTGAGACTGACAGCATTTCAGAGCTATCAAAACCACCTGAGCAGAAGCTTCAGAGCAGGGGGACCCTGGGATGGCATCAGGTGGCCTGGGTACTGGGGTGGTAGGGAGGCTGGGTGTAGCTTCTTCCTTGATTTCCCTCCTTGCCCAGATACAGGAGGAAGATGGGGGAAGATTTGGAAACAAAGGTGTCACATTGGTCAACTCTGCAAACATCATCAAAAATAAAATAGGAAAGAGAGAGAGAGAGAGAGAGAGAGAGAGAGAGAGAGAGCGCGCGAGAGAGAGAGCCTACCTTTGGCTTAATGATTTTCAAAGACTTTTCCAGAATCATAATCCACAGGGTTTCTTAACTGCTCAAGATATAGGATTCTGAACCTACCTGATCAGGTGCTTGGGGGCAATGCTAAAATGTCTTCCAGGTTTCTCAGGGGTACACTGAATTAGAATCCCTGAGGATGGGGCAGGGATTGCACTGTAGGTTAAACTGCTGCTTGGGACAACTGGATTCTATTTGAGTCCCAGTACTGTGCTTCTGTTACAGCTTCCTGATCATGTGCCTGAGAGGTGATAAGTGAAGCACTCGAGTCCTTTCCATCTACATAGAAGTTCTAGAAGCAGTTCCTATTCTGGGTTTAGCTAGACTAGCTCTGGCTATTGCAACCATTTGAGGGAGACATCAGCAGATGGAGAGTCTCTTTGTCTTTTTCTCTCTTCTTATATCTTTCAGATAAATATTCAAAATATCAGGATCTCTGAAAATAGGACTTGATGATATGTGTCTTTGACAGAGTTTCTGACTCTTGTGCAGATCAAGTTTGAGAATTATGTGGCATGTGCTTGCTATTTTGCCTGGATACTAAGATTCTGGGGGATACAATACTATAATTTAGTCTTTTCTCTTTTTTTAAGGATTAATTTATTTTTATTGGAAAGGCAGATTTACAGAAAGCAGAGACAGAAAAATCTTTTATCTGCTACCTAGCTCCCTAAATGACCACAAAAACAAGACCTAAGCCTATCTGAAGACAGGAGCCAGGACCTTCTTCTGTTATCTCCCATGTGGGTGCAGGGTCCCAAGGCTTTGGGCTGTCATCCACTGCTTTTCTAGGCCACCAGCAGGGAGCTGGATGGGAAGTGGAGCACTTGAACATGTGCCCATATGGAACCCTGGCACTTTGCGTGATGAGGATTAGCTAATTGAGCCATTGCACTGGGCCTGTATAATTAAGTCTGAAGGAGCTAATTCCAAAAAAGGGATTCAGCTATAAAAAAAAAAAAAAAACCACTTTAGATAAAGTATCTTCTACAGATGAAGCACTTTATTCTATATATTAATTATGCATCTCTTTAAAATATTGGATCTGGGCTAGCATGGTGGTTTCAAAAGGCTAATCTTTCAACTATCAATGCCATCATAGTATATGGGCACTGGGTTGTGTCCTGGCTGCTCCTCTTTTGATCTTGCTCCGTGCTTATGGTCTGGGAAAGCAGCAGAAGTGGCCCAAGTCCAGCAGAAGTGGCCCAAGTTCACCAAAAGTGGCCCAAGTCCTTGGGCTCCTGCATCCATGTGGGAGACCTGGAAGAAGCTTCTGGCTTCAGGCATTGAGGCCTTTCAAGTGAAATGGCACATGAAAACTCTTCCTCTCTCTGTAAATCTGCCTCTCAAATAAAAATTAAAAGAAGTGTTTTTTCAAAAAAGAGATCTAATTATTATTTCATGGGATTCCATTAAAAAAAAAACATTGACATATCCCAAATGTAATTCTTTCTATTTAAAGGAAAATGGAAAAACCACCAAGGGTATGTACAAAGATGCAAGAAAACACTGGGATCCACAAAAACAAAAGCAGCTATGTTGAGTTCTGGCTCAGGAATGTGCCTGCAGGAGCTGATGAAGCACCTGCGGTAACTGGGCTCTGGCTGCAACCAGCTCTTCAGGCCCTAGGAAGGGAACACACTCAGTCTCCATGGATTAGAGATCAGTGGTGTAATACATGTCACACAGGATTATTTTCATCAACACAATACCAAAAGTGTTGGCAACGCCCACGTCACCAAGTACCCCGAGCCGAGCCAGGGACTAGGGTTACAAAAAAGACAACACACAAGACAACACAAGACAACACGCAGTACACAGAATGCCGAATGCGAAAAAATGATCGATCGATTGATCTTTATTGAAACTCCAGGCTTTCTTTTATACTCTGCCTAGCTCCTCCCAGTGTTTATACAGTCCTCAAGTGACCACCCTAAATCCCTTGAGTTCCTCCCAGTGTTTATCCAACCCCTTGGCAGATAACTTGACAAATAGGAAGCAGGAACTTGCGGTTAAGCCAGTGGCTAGATGTATCAGGCCAAAATTGCCCATCCTGTTACCTTCTGAGAAACAAGCTAAGCTGTGGAGTTAATCCTTGGGAGACCGGGGCTGGCACAAAAGATTTTGACGCACCTAGTTGTAGAAATGAATGAGTGTGCAAAGCAAGTAACATATAACTAGATTATGGAGGTCATCTTAGCATCTAATTTATTGAAACTCCATATCTTTTATAGCTCTAGAGTATAGGAATAGCAATGCTCATAACACGTTAAAGTCAATGACATATGAAGACGGATTTATTTTTACCCATGATGACCCTGTGTTTATTAATATAGTATTGATTCTCTGCTTGCTTTTTTTCTGAGTCAGCATGAAAAATGATCTTTAATCCCGAAAAAATGTCATGAAGACTAAATAGAGGAATCAATGTTAGTGAAAAAAACCCAATTCTTTATATTTGGATTGACTGCTCTGTGAGATAGTCACATGAGTTAATTAACTTTTCAGAGAAAACTCACTGGTTAAGGTCAAAGTAATGACAAGTAGCAAAACTCAGCCATGAAAACTAATGAATCCCATGTTCTCCTCTGTTTACGTGTAGGTATTTTTGGAACAAGGGCACCATCAAAACTCCGAAAAAATTTAGACTACCTAAAATATTTTTTAAATTAAAGGCATAAGGCATGTTTTTTTCTTCATAGAAAGTCAAATTGTTTAACAATTTTAGCACAAACATTTTAAATTCTAAAGGTTTTCAAAATCTTTGAAAGGAGACTAGCCATGAAAAACAAGTATAAGTTCTATGGTAACAATTGAGCAAATATCATACATTTCCTGAAAGCTATAAAAACTAAAGGCAATTTCATTTTATCATGGAACAAGATGGAAATACGAAACACAAATAATGTATCAGAAAAGCTTTACTAGTGCAGGGGTTGATCAACTATACACAGCCTGCAGGCCAGATACAGCGCACACTGTTTTTAATACGGCAGTGAGCAAACGGTAACTTTTATGTGTTTCAAAGGAGAAAAATATATAAAGTTGATGCTGCATCCTGGGTATAGTCTTGTGTAGTCCTAACTGCTAAGGACATTTCAGAAATAAACCAATAGATGGAAGATATCGTATAGATCTCTCGCACCCTGCCTTTCAAATAAATCAATCTCTTAAAAATTGAAATAGTAATAAATATAAATGAATTTTTAGGTTACAGCATTGAATGTAAAGCAAAATGAAAATACTGAGTACAAAGTTACATTTTATTAATATTGTGAATGTTGCATCCAAAACTAGAGGAAATCCAATTTTTCAGTTAAAGGCTAGTTAAATAAAGGCTAGTTAAATAAACCTTTCTCGGGCCCGGCGGCGTGGCCTAGCAGCTAAAGTCCTCGCCTTGAAAGCCCCGGGATCCCATATGGGCACCGGTTCTAATCCCGGCAGCTCCACTTCCCATCCAGCTCCCTGCTTGTGGCCTGGGAAAGCAGTTGAGGATGACCCAAAGCTTTGGGACCCTGCACCCGTGTGGGAGACCCGGAAGAGGTTCCAGGTTCCCGGCTTCGGATCGGCGCACATCGGCCCGTTGCGGCTCACTTGGGGAATGAATCATCGGACGGAAGATCTTCCTCTCTGTCTCTCCTCCTCTGTGTATATCTGGCGGTAATAAAATGAATAAATCTTTAAAAAATAAATAAATAAATAAACCTTTCTCCAGCCAAGGTTCAGAGTCCCTGAATTCTTCTCACAGAACCACAGCACATAGGCTGTGGAACCCCAGCAGCAGTGGGTCTGCTAAATGTATATTCTGTGTATAAATATTCATTGTGCGGAAGGAGAGATGCAATTCAGAAGTGTAATCTCTACAATGGCAGTGATAACATTTAGAAACAGGATACCAGAAGCAGCTAAATACAGACCCAATGATGACTTATTTCCAAAGTAAATGAGAAAACTAATAAGTGGTAGAGTAAATAATAATTATAGTAGATAAACAAAAATGTTGGCCATTTTGTGACCTGGAAGGAACAAGATTAAGATGCTGTTGAGGAAGGATTTTTTTTTTTTTGCTTGTGTTTTGTGATTTCTTTATATTTTCTTCAAAAATATTTGCAGGAAATATGAATAAAAACATGTGGTCCCAAGGAGAATGAAAAAAAAAAAAAAAGAGGATGCAGCAGAAGTCATATGTAGCTCAAAAAGCCCACAATAGCTACTATCTTTCCCTTTTCAGAAAAAAATATGCTAATTCCAATACACTCAGAATAAGATAGGATTCAGGGGGCAGCATAGTGTCACATCAGGTTAATCCTTTGCCCATGGCACCAAAATCCCATATGGATATCAGTCTGAGGCCTACTCTACTTTCCATCCAGCTACATGTTAATCTGCTAATGGCGTGAATGGGCAACGGAGGATGGTCCAAGTTTTCACGGCTCTGCACTCAAGAGGGAGACACTGAAGAAGTTCCTGGTTCCTGACTTTGGATTGGCTCAGCTCTGGACATTTGGGGAGTGAATCACACTCTGTGTGTGTGTCTCTCCCTCCCTCTTCTGTGAATTCAACTTTCAAACAAAATAAATTGTAAAAAAATAAAAAAGTAGTCCATCATCTCTCTGATCCGTGGTAAATGGCTGGTTGGCTCTGAGCTATTTCCTTTCTCTGTGACTTCTGGGATGATCAAAGTGCACCAATCCTACAAACAAAATGAAGTGGGATCAGAGAAGAGCATTTGGAACTACCATCTGAAACTGAACATTGGTGTATAATATCCAAAATTTGAAGCTTCCTTCCGTTGGAATGGATAATAAGTTTTGATAGGATTGTGTTTAGAAGGGGCATGATTGGAAGTGTGACAACTATATTTTAGGGATAAGACTTTTTATTAAATAATTCTCTTTGTTCACTAATTGGGCATTAATCTCAAAGTAACTCTGGTGCTTTGGGCCTTGTCTGAACCATGGTTAACCCTGATAGGTGAAGAAAGTTTTCCTTTGTAGGTGGTGCCACAGTTACAAGGAAATCCACGTGATTATGTACAGGAAGAGGAGAGGGATATTGAGCATGCTTGGCATCAAAATTCTTTTGAGCGCATTCTCTTCGGACGTATGACAATGAGACAGGTTCCTATAAGATAGGAAGTAACTTAGGCTGAGACATACTAGAAATGGTAGGGTTTGGAATGGGGACAGTAAACATTAATTTCCTGCCAATGCATGAAGATAAGAATTGGTTCAAAACCTGTAAATTGGCATGGAGAAGCAGAATGAGGTGAAACAATTATTTGAAAGGAAAAATTATCAAACTGCAGACACTGGACTGGCTCATCACCTCATAACCACCATCTCATTGAAGCTTCCCAATCTTCACAACCATTTTACGAGGTTGGGATAATTATGTACATTTGAGAGATGAGGCAACAGAAGACATTAAAGAACAAGTATAGCGTCACACCACAATGATCAGCAAGTTCCAGCAGGAGAACCACGGAGATGGAGAGGCAGAAAGAAATAACTGCACGAGACTTTGAAACCTTCACCTTTGTCATGGAGCACTTGATTTTTCCTGTGTTGGTTTCATCTGCCCCTCTGATGACATATTCTGAGTGATTTAGGCCAGAGCCCCTGTGAATGATAACAAATATGATGAAATAGTCAACTCAAGATGGACTTGGGGGGAAGAGGTATCGGTTTTGTGGGTTTTCTTAAACCATCAGCTCATACCAGATAACTATGTGTTTTCCTCTTGACTAAGGTTCTTTACCAGGCAAGAATATATGAGCCTTAGGGCACAGCAGCCTAGTGGTTGGAGTATTCACCTTGCATGCACTGGGATCCCATATGGATGCCGGTTCTGGTCCCAGAGGCGCTGCTTCTCATCCGGTTTCCTGCTTGTGACCTGGGGAAGCAATCAAGGATGGCCCAAAGCCTTGGAACCCTGCACTCATGTGGGTGACTTGGGGAGCGGATCAACAGATGGAGGATCTTCCTCGCTGTCTGTTCTCCTCTCTGTATATCTGACTTTCTAATAAAAATTGATCTTTTTAAAAACGAATATATGAGCCTAGTTTGAGTAGTAGTTGTAACAAAAGTTTAAAGATTTTACAATTTGGACATTTGTGAATGCCTGCTCATCCAATTCCTCACAAAACAAAGTAATTTCCATATTTCCGGTAAGGATATGTTGTGTAAAGCCTCAGAGAAGTAGAAAACAAGACAGGATTGCCTGGTTTGGAGGAATATTTCAGATCATTGTATTGCATAGTGTTGGGCATGGAAGACATTTCAGAAGACATTTGGTCCAATTGCTTTTACTCTGTAAAACAACACAAAGAGGCAAAAATTGGCATTTGCTTAGCCCAAGATCATGCAGGAAGTATTGCTGGTATAGATGGCGGGTTGCATGTGAAGTGTGTATGATCCACGGATATTCTGCTTCTGAATGCCCCACCCTGTTTTACAAGAGCCTCTGCTGTGGCAGAGTCTTTGAGAAATCTAGTTGGTGCCTTGGTGGCAAGGTGCCTCACTGGCCTCACCGTGGAGGGCAGATGGTCCATCCTCAGAGTAGATAGGTGTCCTGGGTATGTGTCTGTGGATTCTTGGCCAATGCTGCTACCCAGAGACCCACAGAGTGTCATTTAGCACTACTCCAGGCTAACATCCTCTGATGTGGATTGGACCTCACTGCCACAATGAACTAAGAGTGACATCATGACCTATACCCATTGATCTTGTCACATTCTTCCCTGCTCATTGTCCAGAGTGAACCGGCCTCACAAAGCTCTGGCTGAACCCTTCCTTGCAAGATGAGGGACTTGTGGCAGAGGGTGTGGGTATGAGGATGTCCTGTGGGTCTGTCCAAGGCTTTCCGGACTTCCCTGGGGATTATACTGCCTTCTCGGATTTCTGCTCCAAGCCCGTCTCCTTTAACTTTTCCTTGACAGTGCCCAGGCTTTCAGTATAAAAGTTTATGGTATAAATCTCTCCACATTTGAAAGGCTTTTTAATCAAATAATCTTTGTTCCTTACTCTCTTACTGTCCCTCCTTTACCCTCCTGCCTTCACAGGTGCTTCTTCCATAAATCTTCTATAGATACTACCTTGTCCTGGTTTCTGCTTTTTAGAGGATCTGGACTGACTGACACAGCCACACTTTGTACATTTCTCATTGAGTCTTTTATTGATACTGGATGCGAACTATCTTCTGACTTGCATCTTCCTCCTAAGGTTTCTCCGTTCTCCCAACTCAAAAGTGTTTTTCCTATTGAGCAGACATCTACTGAATACTCTTTTAAGTCTCCTTATTTTCTGCCCCCGACAGCTCAAGGTTAGATCTCTAAAACCGTAAGTTGAAGTCTATCCCCAAAAGGAGGCATGCCACGCTAAGCCTCTTTATTCAGCGCTCGGGAGTTCGGGAGTTCTGCTTCACAGTAGATCCCATTTCAATGAGGATTTATCCTCAAGGAACGGCCAGTCCTGGGCTCTAGCACATCCATTTGCAGAACTGCCAAGACTTCTTGGTGTTCTTTGTTAAGTCTGTTCTCTTTGTAGATTAATACCTACGACAAATCTTATTCCCTTTTCACAGATGATTAAATAAAGGGTTATGGCACTTAAGTCACACGTCTGTATACATACAGCTAATAAATCGTATGGCAGTAGGATGGGAACCAAGACAGCATTCTATGAGATACAGAGATGATGATCAGAGAGCCGGAAAGGCCTCTCTGTTGCCATTTAAGGCTTGAATTTCCCCTTTATTCCTCCTTGTATGTCTAATTCAGTAGCTACTTTCATTCATTCATGATTTTCATTCATGTATTTGATTGCTTATTTGTTTCATGATAACAGAAGTCCCACTGAGCTTCAGAACTCTCTGCTAATCACAGCCTTTCTGGTTTTGTCTACTGATAGTCATCATTTGTAGGTGTATCAGCCCCAACCAATGCAGCCCTTGATGCTGCAACAATTTTCTGGTTTCTGATTTCTTGTTATTTGCCTTGAGACAACAGTAAGAAGGATGCAGGAATCTAGCATAGCGGTTAGGATGCTGGAAGCTTGCATCCCGTATAAGAACAGCCGGATTGGAGTCCCAGTTCTGCTCTCAGATCTGGATCCCAGGGATGCACACCCTGGGAGCTCAGATGGCTAGGTCCCTGTTGACCATGTGGGAGACATAGATGGTATTCTGAGCTCCTGGTTTTGGTCTGGCTCATCCCTGGTTTGGGGGAATCTGAGAACTAATTAGTTCTCTCTCTGTTTCTCTCTTTCTCTCTCCTTCCCTCTATCCCTTTCTTTGCCTTTCATAGAAATTAAAAAAAAACTTTTTTTTCAAAGAAAGTATACAAAGATTATTAGGAGATCCTTCACAACACAGTGTTGGGCCAGCTGGATGGTGTTCATATACACATTTCTGGGACACCAGACGTGAGGCCTCTGGTCATGCTCTGGGGGTAGCAATGATGTTGGAATATTCTCAGGAAAGCCTCTTCATGTTACCACCCCGGGGCCCCCTGACACCTGGCACATTGGAGCAGAGTTAGATGGAGCCTGAAGGATTTGTGGAGGTACAGTGAAACAAAGGGACAGAAACAGCTGATCAGCTTTAAATGTCTAGGCAGCTAAATCAGGATTAACCTTTTTGGCTCTTGTGTTGATGAGATTTAGACAGCCCTGCACGTCCCCCAGCTTAGAAGCAGACTTTTTCCTCAACAAGATCTGTATTGTTTCACAAATATTAACCCAGATTTACATAACAAGTTAAAAAAAAAAAAAGAATAGTCCCCCTGAATTGAAATATATGTGTTAATTCCGTGTTGGATTAGTAGGATGGATCATGGTTTAGAAATGGTTGTCAATTTAAGTTCCACGCTATGCCCGCCTGGGAAAGGTACAGCAACACAGCTTTTCCACTCTACCTTGGTTTTCAATTTGTCTATAGATGATGTCATCCTTTTTCTAAAAATATAATTAAGGACTTGCTGGCATTTGTCCTTGAATCTAATATGCAGCAAGTGGCTGAAATACACATGAGAGATGAGTTCCTATAGTTCTAAGTGGCTGGGCATGAAGAGAATGTCAGGGAAGCAATGCTTGTGAAGTATTACTTTATTACTTTATTCCAGAGTAGTCCCTATCAAAGAAGCATATTTAACCTGTAAACATTCTATGTTAAAAATGACAACTCAGGGCCTCAAGAATTTGCAAGGTGTGGCACAGCCAGATTTAGACTCACGTGTTGTTGTGTAAAATCCTGGATTTTATGGATTTTATATACTTATGGACCCATGTGTGTTACTCTATTTACTCTGGTGACTCCATTGAATAATGTTAAGAAATACAGGCCCCGGAGGTAGAATGTTCTGGTGCCTAAAACTGTCTTGCTGCCGCTACTGGTGTATGAGTCATGGAGGTCACTGAAGCTCTATAAGCTTCCATTTGCTTCTCTGTAGCACGAAGCTTTTTTTTTTTTTTTTCTAAGCACATGAAGTTATTTCGGTGATTACATGAACATCTAGCGTGCCACCCGCTGCATCCTTGTTTGCCGTTCAATGGCTCTCATCCCTAGCCCTTTCGCTTGCGTGTTTGCTCTTCTAAGTCAGATCACTGGATGTTCTTGGCATAGTAACACCTTTAGTGACCCATAGGGAATAATTATTTCTCTTATTTTAAAAATAACATTTTTGGAATCTATTATTTATTTTATTACAAAGTCAGATATACAGAGAGGAGGAGAGACAGAAAGGAAGATCTTCCATCTGATGATTCACTCCCCAAGTGACCGCAACAGCCAGTGCTGCGCTGATCTAAAGCCAGGAACCTGGAACCTCTTCCGGGTCTCCCACACGGGTGCAGGGTCCCAAAGCACTGGGCCGTCCTCATCTGCTTTCCCAGGCCACAAGCAGGGAGCTGGATGGGAAGTGGAGCTGCCGGGATTAGAACCGGCGCCCATATGGGATCCCGGGGCTTTCAAGGTGAGGACTTTAGCTGCTAGGCCACTTCGCCGGGCCTGGAATCTATTTTCAAGTCTCAGATTTTATCATATCAAACTTCTTATAATGAGATTCTGTTATGCAACAATAAGGTTTCAAAAGAAAGGAAAAAGTAATTTTAAGTTGCACTGGTTGGATGTTGAACAGTAGCTACTAATAATTGGCACTGGGACTTGTTTGGTGGCCTTGGTTACATCATCCACTGGCCTCTTCTAGCCATCAGATGTTTCTGTGCTAATTCTTTTGGTTCCAGTTTTCCTGCAGACCAAACCAGAAGGCTTGAGCCAAAGTTGGACACCCTATCATATTTGAGTTCAGGTATTTGGAGAGCCAAGTTATGGGACGAGATCTCACTGAGTTAAAAAGACTGACTCCAACTCTGCTTACTCTAAGTCTCACACTGGGGGTTGCACCTGCCATAGGGAGCCTCAGTATCAGAAAGGATTTTGAGCCCTAAGCTGGCCTACTTGGCCCAATCAAATCCTTATCTGTAAGAAAAAGTGTGTTCAGTTCTCAAGCCATTAACAAATACTGCTGGAACTAATTTACATGTGCGATAGAACAACTGTGTAAATTTCAGGGACTCCAGAATTAGAGTTGCCCCACATTAAGAAATCTATTGAACAAACGAATTTCACTTCTTTGGATACTGCTAACATTATTAAAGAATAATAGACATCATTAAGGAGTTCTTGGGATACATTTTGGTGATTCTGGCTAGCCATTGTATTAAGTTAGGCTGTAACTGTTTCCAGTGTTTGCGATATGCCTGTCCTGAAACTTTGAGCAGTCTGCTTATTTTCTCTGAGCCAGTGGTCATGGCTACTATTTCCGTATCAGACAACGCCCTGATTGGAGATTCGCAAGGAGGCTGATATCACTGTGTCATGATTTCAGCACTGGTGGGGCCCCAAACACAGAATTGTTCCAATTTTCACTTGGTATGTTTTTAGGAATGAACTGGGAAAGTGCTTCAATAATGGAGTAGTTTATCATCCCATTTACCTGTTCCTGAGGCCTAGCCACTTAGTACTCTGGGCACCAACAATACAATGCTACATCATAAAGGATGAACCCAGTATGGAAGTAGATCCAAGGACCACCCTACTATGGCTATCCATAGCTGGATAGTGCTGTTCCCAGTCACAGAAAATGCTAGATGTACAGATAAGTTATTAGCTGGGGCTACCAGGCAAGGCTAGTGGCTTGGCCTGAAGGTATCGTCCCAAGGACAAGGTCTGTTAGTGTTTTCATAGTGGTAGTCTTTATCAGCCTAGCAGTAAGTCCCAAACCACGGCCTTATAGTTCCTTGCTTTCTGTCTGGGATTGAGGATGGGGTGTAAAAGTCATTCCCTTGGCCTCCAAGAGCATCGCCAGGCTAGGTCAGAGCTGAGCTGTACAATTTGCAGGTGCCGAGATTAGGGCTGACAGCGACACACTCTGGAATGAGTCTGTCCCAAGGGCAGAGGTTTTCCAAGCCCAGAATTTCCCTGCAGGAGTAGTGGCAGGCTTCAGTATGTGCTGGGTCTCAAGGTAAGAGTTTGAATCTGAGTTCAGGGCAAGGCCCTGCCTTGCTGTGTCCACCAGCAGATGGGGGTAGGGTGGCGGAAATATCTGGCTAGAGAAGCTTCAGATACTCAGTCTTGAAGTGCAGACCCCGGAACAGAGACTGTGCCCTGTCTGGTTTGCCTTCTATAGAAAAGCTACTTCTTACTTACATCTTCCCTGAAGATACCTAAGTGGCATGCGTTGTTTGTTTAAAGAAAACATGTGAATATATAACAATTATTTTCTGGCTTTGTAGTATAACCGTTTGCCATTAGGGGAAAATCTTGCTTACAAAGTTATTCTTTTTTTTTTTAAGATTTATTTTTATTTTTACTGGAAAATCAGAGAGGAGCCACAGAGAGGAAGATCTTCCATCTACTGATTCACTCCCCCAAGTAGCCACATTGACCAGAACTGCACCGATCCAAAGTCAGGAGCCTGGATTCTCTTCCAGGTCTCTCATGTAGGTGCAGGATCCCAAGGTTCTGGGCTGTCCTCGACTGCTTTCCACAAGCAGGGAACTGGATGGGAAGTAGGGCTGCCAGGATTAGAACCGGCATCCATATGGAGTCCCAGTGCATGCAAGGTGATGACTTGAGCTGCTAGGCTACTGTGCCGGGCCCGAAGTTATTCTGTTTTATTTTTCCATCTAATCAAGTCATGTAATTTGCATCTCTGTCAATGCTGCACAGCTACAAGTAGAGGACGACAATACCACAGCATACTGATCGGATTTCACAAGCATTTGCTTCTACTCACACCATATGCATACCAGCATGGAAAAAATATACAAAGACTTAGGGCCTTCTGACCTGCAGATTTCTTCTCTCTGTCCATTGTATTTGTTTCTGTCGTACTTGGCATTTGGCATTTGTGCACAGTTTGCTGTGAAAATGCCCATGAACACCTTTGGGATATGAGAAATGGCTCTGGCAGATGTAGGCAGCTGACGTTGATCTTTGTTAATAGACTTTTTTATGTCCATGTTCACATTCTGGGGTTAATAAGAATAAGACTGGGTCCATTATTCAGAATATACCAGCTCTGTGTGTGTGTGTGTGTGTGTTCTGTGTAAGTAGTTCAGAACTTGGAAAATATGTAAGAAGGACAAATAATCAACATTTAACATTAATTATCAGAGCCAGCAAGGATGCAGATGTTTTCATTATTATATCAGGCATGTATGTTGAAAATATTAAAAATGCAATAGAGCCTGGCATGATGGCTGAATGGTTTGAGCCTCTCACTTTGCAAGTAAGCACCAGGATCCTTTATGGGTACTTGTTCATGTCCCAGCTGCTCCACTTCCCATCCGGCTCCCTGCTTATGGCCTGGGAAAGCAGTCGAGGATGGCCCAGATCTGTGGGACCATGCACCCATGTGGGAGACCTTGAAGAAGCTTCTGGCTCCTAGCTTCGGATTGGCTCAGCTCTATTGTAGCCATTTGGGGAGTGAACCAGATCAGAGGTTTTCCTCTCTGTCTTTCCTTCTCTCTAGAAATCTGATCTGCCTTTCCAGTAAGAATAAGTAAATCTTTAAAGTAAAATAAAAGATCAAGCATAATACTTAAGGAAAAACAAGTTAGCTCAGTATGTACTTATCAAGGTCTAATGTGCAGGTAACTCAGCTGTAAGTTTTGTGAAACTGAATGTTTGGATTCAGTAGCTGCAGAATGGTACCTCTGCAACTGCATTCCCAAGTTTCTCTGAGATGGTGCTAATTCCGGGGAGCAAACCTTAAATCACATTTTCAACAGTTATTTATTAAGGAAATATTCTAGGAATTTATCAGCTCTAGATTAAATTTTAAGTACTTCTACAAAATGAACTAGAGAAATGGCTTCATGGGCGATTGACTCCTACAGTATAGTGCTAGTATGTCATGCAAATAATTATATTGAATCATAACTTACCCATATTTAGTCATTAAGAATGAATTTACCATGAAAGCATTTGCTTTAGAAGAATTATATCCCATCTGTGTATTCTAAGAATGTATGCTCTTTTCATAGAAATAGAACTTCACCATCATTTTTGTACAATATAAGCAGTGCAGTGTTGTTCGTGGTAAATTGGAAGCCATACAAGTTCAAGGTCATGCAAGGTATAAGTAGCTGCAAAGAAGGTTGGTGTTGCCCAGGTGGTAGCTGTGCCTGCACCACATTTTCAGGTCCATTGGGGTTGGGTGGTATGAACAGAATAGCCTGTTTCTTCAGATGACATCATTGTTTCTAGAAGGTGACTCTTGGGTGATTGAGAGAAGCTTAGAGTTTTCCCTAGCTTCAGGTTTCATGCAGCCAAAGTGGGATTAGCTGCTGATTAGCAAGGAATTGCTGACCAGCATTAGCCCTGTTCAGCAAAGTCTCCTTCCCCCCATCACATCTTCATATTTAATTACCCTGACGCAAATAAGTACTTGGCTTGTGTCTGCCAGATGGCCAGCTTTCTTTTCTGCGTTAAGAGCTGTTCATTAAAGTGGATTAGGGAGGAAAAAGACTTGGTAGGAAACGTATAAATAAATGAATTACTTACTATGTCCTTGTGCTGTTATTTGAAAACCCCATAAGGGAAATAGGAAAGCACAGAAATCATGTTGAGCTCCAATTCTTGCTGCCTTCAAAGTAGATGAGGCAGACAGCACGCCGGACTTACTGCGTCTTCTGACACCACACTGCACACATGGCTTATGGTGTGTTAAAGTCTTGATTTGTTTGCATCATGGCCTTGTTAGCAATAGTTTGTACATTCGCATTATTCAAACATAAAGCTTTTTAGGAAATATTATCTTCTGGTTTGCCAATGCACATTGGATTGAATATGACTTTTCTTTTAGGGAAACAGGATGTGGTTTCCTAATCTAGTCTCAGTGAAAGGCAACTTGTATTTTGCGTGACACTCAAAGAA
Source organism: Ochotona princeps (assembly GCF_030435755.1). Taxonomy (NCBI): domain Eukaryota; kingdom Metazoa; phylum Chordata; class Mammalia; order Lagomorpha; family Ochotonidae; genus Ochotona; species Ochotona princeps. The sequence continues at coordinate 24,802,937 of NC_080859.1, read as the reverse complement.
AAGAAAGAAATTCTGTGACTAGGATTGGGATTTAAATCAGTGTTTTCTAGTTGTGTTCAGGGTATGAGGTTGAGGCTACTTATGGTACCATGTTCAATGAAAAAGGAGCTGGCTGTCCAACAAAGAAGGAACACGTGTTCCACATTTCCAATTAGCTAAGGTGAATTATTAGCTAAGGTGAATTTGTGCACATTTTACCCCATTACTTCTGTTCTATGAATGATAACAGTAAGTCAATATATAAACATTTGAAAATTAGTATTTACCGGAGACCCGGAAGAGGTTCCAGGTTCCCGGCTTCGGATCAGCGCGCATCGGCCCGTTGCGGCTCACTTGGGGAGTGAATCATCGGACGGAAGATCTTCCTCTCTGTCTTTCCTCCTCTCTGTATATCTGGCTGTAATAAAAAATGAATAAATCTTAAAAAAAAAAGAAAATTAGTTTTTACCTTGCAACATCAGTGAATCTGTTATTACTTGAATTGTCCTTGTATAGTGAATTTACTGATTCTGTCTTCGGACTTAGTATCTTAAACATACACAAATGCAGGGTGTTGGGGCATGGAGCAATGAGCCAAGAGATAACTGTAAGGATGCCAGTGCATTGCCCAAGGACTACGCTATTCACTCGGAAGTACAGAAGGACTTAGAGGCAATCATTTCCTCTACTACTAACCAGCTCTGATCTGCAGAGAGAGGCTTAGCTTAGAACCTTCATATTTAAAACAGGGATGCATATCTGACAATTTCAGAGAAAAATTTTACAACACTTACCATTTTAAAAACCCTATGAACGATCTCATTTAGTTTTTCCTAACAGCAGCAGCTTCACAGAGCTGTTAAGAACAGAAGAGGGGAGAGTACTTGAAATGGGACAAACTGTCAGTGGCTGCTAGGCGTGGTGGTTGTTTCTGATGCTCTTGTCCTCAGTTTCTGCACTGTTTAAAATAAGGCCCTCATTCGAAGGGTAATGAATGCTGACTGCTCATTGAACAAACACATCACTAGCTGTGCCTCCTTCTAGGACCTGGTACCCTGCCAGCTAGGGTGCTTGAACTCTCGCCTTTAAACAAGGTCATTGGAAAAGAAATCACCTGTAAACTCTTTCTTTTTCTTAAAAAAAAAAAAAAAAAAAACTTACTTATTTTTTATTGGAAAGGCAGATATACAGACAAGAGGAGAGACAGAGAGGAAGATCCGTGTGATCACTCCCCAAGTGGCCACAATAGCTGGAACTGAGCCAATCCGGAACCAGGAGACTGGAGCCTCTTTAGGGTTTCCCATGTGGGTGCAGGGTTCAAGGCCTTAAGGCATCCTCGACTGCTTTCCCAGGCCACAAACAGGGAGCTGGATGGGAAATGGGGCTGTCGGAATTAAAACCGGCACCCATATGGGATCCTGGTGCATTAAAGGCAAGGACTTTAGTCGCTAGGCTACTGCGCCAGGCCCGACTGTAAACTCTTGCTGGCATTTGAGCATATTCCAAATCCTTGGAGAAGTAATCCAAGACTGCCAGCTGTATTGACACCATAGTTTTCCTGTTTTGTCTCCACATCTTGATCAAATTTACCTTTGTTTTGCTGTACTGCAAAGCAGGAGAAATGTTCACAGCAGGTGGATTTTCCCTGTTCACTCTATAGAAAGGAAATGGACTCATTACTGCTCAAAATACATTTATTCAGTTTGAGTTTTTTGATTTGTAGTTCTGAGGATAAAATGAATGCAAGTTAAGACAGCAGAAAGGGTAGGAGAAAGGCCTGTGGCTTTTGTAGGGGACCCATCCTCCACAGTGAGCAGCTACCTGGGAGAGCGCACCACGAAGGATGACGAGTCTCCCACACCACACACAGACACACAGACACACACACACACACACACACACACACACCTCTCCACAGAGACACACACACACACACACACACACACAGAGTACATCATGAAGGATGACGAGTCTCCCACACCACACACACACACACAGACACACACACACACACACACACACAGTGCACCATGAAGGATGACGAGATGACGAGTCTCCCACACCACACACACACACACACACACACACACACAGTACATTATTAAGGATGACAAGTCTCCCACGTCATACACAGACACACACAGACCCACAGACACACACACATACACACACAGTGCACTATGAAGGATGATGGGTCTCCTCTTTGGCTGACCTCAGAGGGGGAAAACATTCCATCCTACATACACAGACACACAGAGACTTATACACACACACATAGAAACACACACATGCTCATTTACACACCCACACATGCACAGATGCAAAGACACACACACACACACACACACACACACAAATGCACATTACACCACACTGCTCAGTGAACCTCTTAAAACCTGAAGCTAGTGGTAGAATCTCTTCAATGGAAAAACCCAGAAATGATCAACATAAAAAGGCTTTTTCCACTTCATTTCTGGATAATATTCTTCTGATATATAATATTATATATAACATTATATATACTAGCTATGCTAAATATATTTTATAAAATGTAAGGATATTAAAATGCGTAAATAATATTCTTACATTTTTAATTTGCAGACTAGGAAACAAAAGAAGTGATAGACTAAAATAATCCTTTCAAAAATTAGAATTGGGCTTCTTTTCAATCAATTTTACCTGAGAATGAGTTCCTCTTGTGCCTCTTTTGCTTTCATTTTGTCTCCATTTCAAAAGTTCTAGTAGGATATGCTTTTAGCTGCTTTTCGATATAGAATTGTAAGAGTCTAAGCCTTTTTCTGCCTGCACTGGAATAGTACTAAATCAAGTGCGCTTCTCGGACAGATCATCTTCATGTCCAATTGACATCAGTTTGCTGCCGATTAAAGTAGTGGGTTACTCTTTCTCTTCTTGTGTTCAACCTGATCCTGAATTTTGGAAGCATCCGTCGCTTCCACGTGGCCCACTACAGATCTGCTTCCCTGCCTGCCTTCTTGCTAGAGCTCATGAGAGCTTAGTCATCCTACCACGAGGTCAACTGGCTACATCTAAAATTGACTTCCTTGCTTTGCTCTAAAAGCCATGTTCTCCACTATGTTTTCATATTTCTTTTTAACATGCTCCGTACTCTTGCCAAAACTCGAAACTTTGTTCACCCAGGCTTTTTGCCTTTCTATTCCCTCATTTAAATAAAAATGTGTTTTTATTGGAAAGTCAGATATACAGAGAGGAGCAGATCCAGAAAGAACCGTCTTCCATCTGCTGATTCACTCCCCAGGTGGCTGCAATGACCCAAGCTAAGCCAATCGGAAACCAGGAGGCAGGAACTTCCTCTGGTTCTCACACACATGTACGGAGTCCCAATCCTTTAAGCCAGTCTCTATTGCTTTCCCAGGCCACAAGCAGGGAGCTGGATGGAAAGTGGAGCAGCTGGGCCATGACCCGGCATCCATACGACATTCCAATGCATGCAAGGGGGGTGGGATTCAGCCACTAGTTTATCACTCTGGTGCTCATTCCTAACAAACTTTGTAATTATTCTGGGCTGTGGCCATTGGCTTTTACTCTCTGTCCTTCCTCTCTTCTCATCCGTTATTTCCCCCTACTCTTCTCAAGTTTGGATGACAGCAAAGATGGCTGAATGACCTCCGCACTTGCCCTCACTCACCTCTTTTTTCTCATTTGCCTTACGCTTAGTATATATGTCTAAGATAGGACTTAGAACTCTTGTATCCCCAGAAGAGAAATTTGCACAATGCTGTTTTTAAACCTTGTTTTCTCAAAAGGACAAGAGGTCATTTCTGATATTCTCCATCTGTCTCCAGTTAGAAACTGGAAACTAAACATTGTACAGACTTTCTCAAGATCATGCAGAACCAGTTCATTTTTGAAGACTATTAATCGACATAATGGATTGCCAATTTTTTTCGCTAACTCTTAAGTTTCTAAATTTCTTACCATGACTGTGGTAACATAAGTGGGGTCCACTATCAACATTTTATAATTTATAATGTTAATACATTCTTTAACTCAGCCAGAGGTCATTTTCATCTTTTTCTTTCCTAGTTACTTAAGATTTTAATATATAGTTGTAGACTCAACTGTAAGAAGAATATATATGCTTATGAAATATGTATTTTCATCAAATATTTAACTGAAGAAAAAACTCATAGTCTAGGTGTTTATGTTTTAAAGGAACTAGAGCAGGAAGCCCTGAAGCTGACTACTGGTGAAATGTAGTCACTGTAGGATGTTAATAATTTACCCTGAGGAAAAAAAAATGGAATTTAGTCAACCTTTTTCTCTTTAGAGAGAACAACTTGGAAACATACCACATGTATCTTTCAAAACATTTGGCTAGAAATATGAGACCAATGGTTAGATAGAAAACAGTACATCTTTGCTGTGATAGTTACAAACAGACAGTTTAAAAATAAGTTCACTTATTAGTAAGGGATGGCAGCAATAAGAAAACTACCTGCCATCACCACCCCAAAATCAATGAACTGAAAACTCCATCCTGTTTTGTAGCAATTTCGAAACAACGCAATTTATTGCTGCTTTGGTATGGGAAAGCCATGATATCTAATTTTTCAGCCCAATTCTTTCCTCCCCACTATGTTTATATACACATACCACCTGCTGTGAATGAATCCCTGTGAAAGTTCTGGAATATATGTCTTCAGGGATAAGCCATTATTTGTCTTTATACCCCAAGGAGTTTTTAATTACTTCTAATTTCCAGGATATGTAAATCTCATGAGAATATAGCTCACTCAAGGAAGCTGAATTCCTGTGCTTCATAATGGATCACATGTGGTCTGCTATACGCACAAGAGATCTGGACAAATGTAGTGGCCTGGATTTACGTGAAAACAAAGCAAAACAAAAATCAGAGAAATCGTGTGGCAGAATCATTCTCTGTCCCAAGCACTAGTGCCTGCGTTGAACTTTAACTCGACTCCAGGATCAATTTCCACCAAAGTTATCAACAACTTCCAATAAATCCAATGGCCAATTCAATGATCATATGCAATGTCTCAGAAATGAGCAACTGTACAATCTCTTCGAAATGTGTTGTCTCTTGGCTTCGTGACCTCATTTTCATTCTAATCCGTTTCTTCTGTTTATTCTGCTTTCAGTCTTCCTTAAAAGCATCCCTGCTTCTTACAGGTCAATGTTGCTGCACCAACAGGTTTAGTCCTGGGAATTTCTTTTTTTTTTTTTTTTTTTTTGTTTGGTCTTATCAATACTCTTCCTCCAGTCATTTTCACGTATAGCATGGTTTCAACACTAGCTGTACATTGACGAATTCCAAGTTGCAATCTGAATCTCACATGAAGACTAGAACCACTGACTCCAAAAGACATTTAAAATGTATTTGGGTGTTCCCTTGGCATCTCAAAAAGAATCTTCCTCAAAGGTGCCACTCCCCAGTTTCCAGGTTTGTCCCCTTTCAATAAATGATGCCTGCATCACCCCAGCCAAGACAGCCAGAGACTGGCTATCATCTTTGACTTCTAGCTCACTTGTGCTCCCCAAAACCTGATGATTATTTCTCCTAGCTTAGCTTGAATCCCTCGATACTCCTGAGAAAACAAAAAGGATGTGCCAAGTGCTTGGGCCCCTGAATGCATATGGGAGACCCGGAGGAAGAATCTGACTCCGAGCTTCAGACCAGCCCCACACTGGCTGCTGTGGCCATTTGGAAAGTGAACCAGCAGTTGGAAGCTCTCTTTTTCTCTCTCTGGCTCTCCTCTCTCTGGAACTCTGCCTTCAAGTAAATAAATAAATCTTTTTTTTTAATAAACTAAATACCTAAATATTAAATTGATGGAAATATCCTTACTATCCTCACCCTAAACAACTTCTTGACGGCAAACAATAAATAACATAGGAAAGTTAAATATTATGCACATGTTTAAGAGAGTGAAAACATGATAGGATTTAGGAACCAAAACACAATGTGACAACAAATAACATGGCAGAATATTGACCTCCTCACACTTGAAGTAGTTCAGGGAAGAGTCCTCCTTATCTAATCCACTGTACTACCAAATTCAGACAGAAGGTGAATCAAAATGAAGAACAACTGGAAAAGCAATTGTGAAGGAACTGGGGGACAGATACCTCCATGCAGGAGGAAGGACTGAGTGTGTGCTTCCCCAGGGCAGCGGGGAGACTAGTGCACAGCACAGTGCTACACACCCTGGAAAGAACTGCAGGAGCGGAGCTGGCCAGGCTCGCACACAGAGCCCTGCGAGCAGGAGTGATGCTCAGGCAAGCCTTTGTCACTTCATGCTGGCCACCTTTTTTGGAATACTGCACTGTGTCCTGTATTAGCGTACAACTACAGCATAAATAATAAATAAATCACTGACATTACATTTACATCATTTTAATGGAATACAAATGCAGTGCTTTGCATCGCAGAACCGATTCAAGATGCTGGAAGCATCGATCATGTGAAAATAATGTAACTTACGACAAATAAGATGTGTGAGAACCTAAGCCAAAAAAAATGTAACACTAATACAAGTATTCTGTTGTCTGAAGTTAAAGAAAAATCTAGATCTTTAAAAGCTTTATGTGGTTTTCACATTGGAAGAATGTCTAACTCCGTTTTCTGTTTCATTATTTCTTCGATTTAATTCAAAAAATTCAATTTAAAATTTTCAGCCCGAAGTGGTGTGTGCCATGAACTGGTTTTGTATGTTTTGATCAGTCAGCCCACAATCTGCCTGTCTGCCCTTGTTTCATTCCGCCTGTATTTTTTTTTGGAGAGCTCCAGAATGTTGTCCAACCAACACCAATGGAGATTTGGTGATTTTTAAAATTCACTATAGTTTTCTAAGCAAGAATCATGTCAGTTTGTTTTTGTTTTTCATTTGAAAAGCAGACAGAAAAAAAAAAAGAGAAAAAAAACAAAAGAAAAGCAGACAGAGCTCTCATTTGCTGGTTCCTTCTCCAAATGGCCGCACTGACTTGTAATGGCCCGGGACAGAGAGAAGCCAGATACAGGGAACTCAATTGTGATTCCCACACAACGGTATGAGCTCAATGAGTTGCACCATTAGCCTGCTATGCACAGTGCTTATTAATAGGGAGCTGGATTTAGGAGCTGAACCAGGTTTTGAACCCAAGAGCTATGACATGAGGTAAGTCACGCTAACTAGTGTCTTAACTAGTAGTCTGTCTGTCCCCACATCACTACTTTTATACCATATATATATATATATGTACACACACATTTATGACATATATATATTTGGTGTGTATATATATATATATGTATACACATATTCTATTGTTTAAATATCAGCAAGTACTTCATTTATTGCCTTAAATCTAGTGATTATGAAGAATTTAAGTTTAAATAATGTATCGCCCAGAGAGTAATCTTGTTTTCTGTGCTTTCATTAAACATGTCGGTGTGTAAATATAAGTGAGTTGGGATCATAAATCAAACCTATTTTGAATCTAATTAAGAAGTGATATTCACTAAGTTGCTGCATTCGTGAGAACTACTGAGGCAGCCTAGGGCATCTTCACAGCAAGTAAGTGACGTGGACTCTGCATTCAGCCACCTTTGGCCGATCACAATTACAAAGCAGCTGCACTGCATTCTCGTGACTTGGCTTTTGCTGTAAGAACTGGTTTTAGTTGATCAGAGACAACAAATGAAATATTGTGGTGAGTCTAGTATGAATGATAGACATCTATGCAAAGAGATGAGAAAAAATTTAAGAGGGCACTGGGAAAGTAAAAGTGCTACTCAGAAATGGTGGAGGGCAGGTATGTAGCCTAATCGTGAAGATACTGATTCGCACACTCATGATAAGGATGGGAGTTGCAGAGTAGCATTTTAAGCCACCGCCAGGGAAGATGGCCCCCTGCATGAGCATTTGTTTAAATTCTGGTTGCTCCACTTCTGACTCAGCTCCCTGCTAATATAGCTAGGAAAGTCATGGAAATGCCCCCAAGTACCTGGACTCCTGCCGTCCATGCTGCGGACCAGGTCTGAGTCCTAGGCTCCTGGCTCCTGCCCCCACTCATCTTTGGCCAATGTGATCATTTGGGGAGTAAATCAGTAGATGGACTCTCTCTCTTTCTCTGTTCTTTTTTTTTTTTTCTTGTCTTTATTTAACTCTCTGTGGTTCTAGCTCCATACTCCATCTTCTGCTATTGCAGATCCTAGGTGAACAGCAGGATTCTTGACCCTGACTTTGGGCTGGCCCAGTCATTGGAGATATGTGGAGAGTGAGCCAGTGAGCACTTTCCCTCGGCTTCTCTTCCTCTCTGAATAAATGTACGAAAGGTGCGAAATGCTTCTGTGAAAGAATACTGGTTATTCCCCAGAAGTTATAGTTGTAATTAAGATATTTAAAAATAAATATTTATTGATTTATTGAAAGGCAGAATTACAGATAGATAGATTCCACCCACTGATTTATCAATAGATTCCATCTGCTGATTTATTTCCTAAATGGTTGCAATAGCTTGCCAGAGTTGGACCTGTCTGAAACCAGAAGCCAGGAGCTCCTTTTAGGTTTTTCACATGGGTGCAGCGACTGAAGATTTGGATTATCTTCCACTGCTTTTCCAGAAGCACGATTGGAAGCACAGTAGCTGGGACTCAAACCAGTGACGCTAGGGGATGCCTGCACCTCAGGCAGCACCTTTACCAGCTATGGCAGCGTTATCCCTAAAACTCTGACTCTGTGCTTCCCAGCTTGGCCACTTCTTGCTCTCACCTTAGTGCACGCCATCCTAATGTGATTATGAAATCTGCAACTAAACTCTTCTGACCATGTTAGAGAGAGCCAGCGATGCTTCGTTTTCAAAATGGGTTATTGTCATACATTTTCTCAGGTGCATTACCTCTGCATTTGTTCCATTGTATTCGATGACACGCTGTTCTCAAAATCAGCAGCTAATCTAGACCTTTAATATGTTTTTATTATTATTTTATGATACAGTTCCATAGGCTCTGGGACTTCCCCTCCTCCCCGCCTAAATACCCACCTTCCACTGATTTCCTCTATAGTATTATAATGGTATAGTTTTTTTTTATAAACAGTCACAAGCCCATCATTCTGCTATCTAAGTGTATCCTGACATTGTAGGTATGGACAATGGCAGAGAGTCCAGCATCCTGTTGTCAGGATATATTTAACAACTGAATTGGGAATCCATTAATGATTAGGAAGTGGAGATGCATACTGTATTGTACCTTCACATCTGGATATGATAGTCTCTATTACACAGTTGCTATACATCCACGTAAATGAAAAGCCATAAAACAAAATCAACAATAGAGAGAAAAACAGAAAATTTACAATAGCATGAGGTCAAATAGCGTGCTACTGAATGACCAATCTGTCACTGAAGAAATGAAAATCAAAACCTTCTTGAAAGAAACAATGCTACTTTATGACCTATGTGGCATTGAGAAAATTAATAAGACAAAAAACCTTTTTTGAAAAAAATGAAAATAAAAACAAAAAATCAAAACTCAGGAGATGTAGCAAAAACAATACTGAGGGGGACATTTATAACATCTGGTGCTTACAAAAAGCCAAAATATCTCAAATAAATGATCTATCAGTGCATTTCAAGAACTTATTAAAAAAGAGAAAATAAACAGAAAGCCAGAAATGATAAAAATCACAGCAAAAACAAATGCATTGAAAATAAAATAAGCTAGAAATTACAACAATAAAGAGCCATTTTTTTAAGATAAACAAAATGAATATTAGTGAGACTAGCAAAGAAAAGCATGAGGAAAAAACCAGGTAAAATAGAGATGAGAAAGAAAATATCCGAAGAAACTAGTAAAATGATCTGTTCTTGGAGAATGGATCCTTTGACCAGGATGTGATGTCTTTCTTGATCACTTTCACTGTTCTTCACGTCAAGGTCTAATATCTGAATAGGAATGGCTTCACCAGCTTACTTTTCCTATCCATTAGCCTGGACTCTCTTTTTTCACCCTTTCATTTTCAATTTCCACTGATCTTGTTGGTGAGATATGTCTCCTGTAGGCAATAGATAAATGGATTTGTTTTCTTGATCCAGTCTGTTAATCCATGGTGCTTGACTGATGAGTTTAACATTTACATTCAGAGGTAATATCAATAGGAAGTAATCTAGTCCTGTCATTTTAGCAATGGGTTGTTCGTTGTTGGATTCAGTCTGCTTTTGTTGTTTAATTGGAACATTCTCCATGTTTGCCTTTGGTTTTGGTAGGTGCTATTCCTTTTCTTCGTCAATAGAACATGTTTAAGTATCATTTGTAGGGCAGCTCTGGAAGAAGTGAACTCTTTGAGTGTTGCTTTACTGTGGAAGCATTTTACTTCATTTTCAAAAACAAAGGAAAACTTTGCTGGTTAAGTCAGTCTGGGCTGGCAATCTTTTTTCTGTAAAATCTGGAATGTGTTGCTCTGTTCTCTTCTGGCTTACAGAGTTTCCTCTGAGAGGTCAGTTGTGAGCCTGAGTGGGATTCCTCTATATGTTAATTGATATTTTTCAACTGCATATTTAAGCATGTTTTGCTTGTGTTCAATGGAAGAGAGATTGATTATCATGTGTCATGGCAAGACTGATTTCAGTCAACCTTGTCAGGAGTTCTCTGCCCCTCCTGTGTTTTGTAGACTTAAATTCTATTGTCCATACCGTGTTTCTCTAAAATCTTTTATTTTAATTGTATTTTTTATGATACAATTCCACAGGGTCAGGGATTTCTTCTTCCACTCTCTCCATTACATTTTTAGCTCAGCTATTTGCAGAATCTCTTTTGAGGGTATTATGTTGGAGATATGAGTATTATTTATTGTTATTGTTATTATTGTGATTCTGAATTGACCTGGCAGAAGGATTGGTGCACTCCAGAATACAGGAACTGAAGCTAGATTTCCAACTGTTATTTGGTACTATAGTCCAACTTTAAATTTACATTTAGTCTGTTTGATAATTTAGTAATTGATAATTTGAATTGGTTTTTGTATCATAAATTTTCAGGTTAATCTGGTTCCTTTTGTCTTTTGTGTGTGATCTGCTATTAATGTTGTCCATTTTATATTTCATCTCATTTTTTCTTGCCTCCATAAGTTCAGTTTGGATGTTCTATTTAAAAATCTTTTCTATCTGTTGATTTTGCTTAAGCCATCCTTTAATTCTTAAATATATGCAGACTTAGATTCTAGTTAAATTTTTCATATACTTGTCTACTCATTTTATAATTATTACCATTTCAGGATCTGTTTCTGTTGAGTGATTTTTCTCCTCATCATGGGTTAGAACAGGTACCTTTAAAAAGGTAATTGAAAATGCACTTGGTTTTTTTTTCTTGTTGTTATTCATCCTCTTGCTCAGAAGCCTATAGAATTTCTTTGTGTGTTTGTTTTGCTCCCTTTCTCCTGGGAATCACTGTCAAGTTTCCCATTGTCAGTTCCGTTCTGTTCCTATCACTCCATCTTGGATCCAAGTCAAAGTTTGTTTAGTATTTGCATTTTGTATTGTTTACGGAATTATTGTTCTGCAGATCTGGTCTTTACCACTGTCCCACTTAAAAACTGTTGTGATAGCCTTCATGTGAGAGTCCTAATTTTTATCATAGTCTCTATGTCTTTTGACTTTATGATTCCTTCCCCCTTTATTTTGGGTCATAAGTTCTCTTTTTCCCCACCCTAACTTTTAGATAGATTGATAAATTCTCTAATGAGCTACATTTCATCAATAACCGTTCCAGGAATATTCTATCACAGCATTTTCAATATGATTTTTAAATTTATGTGTATCTTGTTTCCCACTCAAGCTGATGAAGTCTTGTCAACCCCACAAGTTCCCCATCAAATACAGCCTGTTCTAGGGTGCCTCCTGGCTTGTGTAACTGTTTTCCTGCAGGATTGTGGGCCCTCTTGTCCCACTTTAAGCACCAGGACAATTCTGTCCTGTCCATAGTCAGAACTTCCGACATTTTATTCAGTAAATAACAAGACAGTAAACATTGTATACCTTGAGAGCTGGTGCAGATTTTTGTTGTTCTTGTGCTTTTCTTTACAAACTTATTAAATGATACAATTCATTCTTAGCTTGGGGGGCAAGAAAAATGGGCCCCCCTACGTTGAGGTAAATTGAGGTCTGCTTTTGAGGCTAGAGATTGCGTTTCAAACTTTCACCCCTTAAAGTGTCTGACCTTGAGAAGACACTCAATAAGTATACTTAATTATTTCATAGGCATCATAACGTAGTGTATATTATTTGGTTATTTACTGTGTGACAGTAGGTTTTCTAGAAACGCACACCTGCTTCTAGCATGCAGTCTGCATACCATCAGGTCGTAAGGTTAGCGCAGGCGCAGCATGGAGAAGCCGAGAAACTTGCCAAATCCTGCCAAATCCGATGCAACTGCAGCTCTTCAGTACGTTGAAACGGGAGCAAGACTGGAAATGAAATTGATTGTACATGCTCTTTTTCTGTGGAAGAAGGCTCTCAAAGAGGATGAAATGTCCCCACTCTGCGTCTCTCGCTGATGGAAAACAAACGCAGATCGGCATGTGTCTATGGAGTTTCCAGTCTAGAAACAGGATGACTTTCAAAAAATAAACAGCCACATCTGCTTGCTGTTACGTTTATCATATAGTTTGGGGAAATACACAAATCTGGCTTTCTCAGAGGGTAGGTATTATTTTTGAAAACGTGAGAGGTCTTAGATGTGTAACCATCATCATATTTTTCCCTTTAAAATCTACAGAACGTCTGTTCCTTTTTAAATATAATAATATTCTGCAAAGAAAACACTTTGTCGAGATTAGTTTTCTTCAAAGCATATCTGGTTTTGAGTAAAAAGCTGAGGAAACATTATTTGAGCCACACACAAACACTTTGCTTCCTAAATTTCTTGGCCCAATAGGAAAAGATAATTGACTTTGTGTGTGTGTGTGTGTGTAAACACTGACTTATTTTTATTGAAAAGGCAGATATACAGAGAGGAGAGAAAGAGAGGAAGAACTTCTGTCTGCTGATTCACTCCCCAAGTGACCACAACAGCTGAACTTGAGCCGGTCTAAAGCCAGGAGCCAGGAACTTCTTCTGGGTCTCCCATGAGGGTGCAGGGTCCAAAGGCTTTGGGCCATCCTCAACTGCATTCCCAGGCCACAAGCGGGGAGCAGGATGGGGAAGCAGGGCTGTCGGGATTAGAACTGGTGTCCATGTGAAACCCCGTGTATGTAAGACAAGGACTTTAGCCACTAGGCTCCTGTGCCGGGCCCGACTTTGTGTTTTACAATAAACATTACCTCACAGCTGAGAGTCTGTGACAGAGTTAAATAAGATAAATTAATATTGAAGATTGTGATGAGGATGCCTTTAGAAATTCCAAAAGTAAGACAGTAATTCCAATAATCAAACCATCATCATGAACCAGAACACCTGCAAGGCAGTTACCGTTTACAATTCAGCAGTGATTATCTTTACAAAAAAATTACATTGTGATACAAAGCCACTGTTGTCAAAATTAGTGTTTCTTTTTTTTTTTTTTTTAAGATTTATTCCTTTTATTACAGCCAGATATACACAGAGGAGGAGAGACAGAGAGGAAGACCTTCCGTCTGATGATTCACTCCCCAAGTGAGCCGCAAGGGGCCGATGCGCGCCGATCCGAAGCCAGGAACCAGGAACCTCTTCCGGGTCTCCCACGCGGGTGCAGTGTCCCAATGCATTGGGCCGTCCTCGACTGCTTCCCCAGGCCACAAGCAGGGAGCTGGATGGGAAGTGGAGCTGCCGGGATTAGAACCGGCGCCCATATGGAATCCCAGGGCGTTGAAGGTGAGGACTTTAGCCGCTAGGCCATGCCGCCGGGCCCCAAAATTAGTGTTTCTAAAAGCAGAAGCTCTTTCACTGTTCTGACCTTACGCAAGGATGATTTAGGCCAATTTAAAGTACATTAGTAGGTGCTTGGAATTACACACACAACACTCAAGAACAGGAGGCTGATTTGTAGAAGCGACTCTATTGTCCTTTAGGATAGGCACCTGCAGTCTCCAAGCTGTTCCTCACTGCTGGCTCCATTCACCTACAAGAGTGGTAGGAGGAGTCTGGGGAGGAGTTTGATCTTGAGTCCATTACTTGGTTCATCTCATATAGACACAGACCTTCTCCCATCACACCATGGGCTTGGGTGTGCTTATGAGAGTCACAAGGAATACCTCACTTGTTTTATCTGGAGGCAGACAGGGTGGAGCTGAGAGGAATTAGTGTTTGATAAGAGGTGTTGACCGTTTGGTAGTGCAGGTTTGAACACTTGAGCAAGTGCTGTCAGTCAGCTGGGAATATGTGCTTCACTTTTGAAGGAGCGCAAACTGGAATATTTTTCTCATCCAGGATGACAGAAATATAAAAATGTACTTAATAAAAAATGTTTTATCAAATGATTTACTTTCATGTATTCGAAAGACAGAAGGAAGAGAGAGGCCGAGAGTCTCTTACCCACTGGTTCACTTCCCAAACTTCTGTATAGTTGGGGCTGGGACAGACCAAAATAAGGAACCAAAACTCAACCAAGACTCCTTCCTTTTCTTCCCTTCCTCTCCTCCTCTCCCTCCCCTCCCCTCCCCTTCCCCTCCTTCCCACAGTTGACATTGGCTGTGGTACATTTGCTCCCTTCCCTCCAGCAGAAGCTCCTGTCCCTTCCCCCTTCTCTATGTGACTATCAGTTATTTTCTCTGAGTATAATTTTATTTTTCTATAAAATCTGAATTGTAATTGTGTACCTCATTCGGTTTCTGTTAAGTCAATCAGTGAATGCATAGGGAGCACCTGATGCAACATATCAACTTGGCAATTATGAATGACGTATACATTGCTATTCTTCACTTAACCCATTAGACAGATCATAAACCTTGAAATTTCTGAGCCCAAAGGGAAGTTTCAAATCCTTTGCAGCACAGTTCTCCAGGAGGCTTTCATCAATTAGATGTGTTCATTCATAAAATAAAACTTACTTCTTACCGCAATTCTGATGATTTCCCTCTCCTTTCTAATTGTGGTTCATCCATGTCTGTCTGTTTGGCTTCCCCACAATCCCAGATCAGTGCTTTGTTATCCGATTGTTGTTTTAACTCTGGCTCAAGCCATTCTCCTAGTTACTGTTTCTTCCCCATGGTCTAAAATTGTTCCAAGAAGACCAAGATGTGTTCTACTAGAGCTTGGAGCTAAAAGCTCTACTTTGTTAACTGTAGCAATTGGTTACTTTGACTTATTCTTCCACGTGCTCGAAGAAGAACAGGATCCATTATTTTATAAGAAAAATGAAATATTTCAATACAAAACACAGATTCTGAATGTATGAAAACCTTACTGGAAAACAAGTGAATCATAGTGGGACATTATCTGGACACTTTCTGATAAATCAGAGAAATACTGGCTTGAACTAATGTTCAAATATGTGCGAAACACTGTTTGGATGTATTCTTTTGAGTTTCAGAAATATCCTGTGGATGATTTCCAGTCCTTAGTTGTGATTCTAAAAATGATATTTAGTATTGTTTACATTGAGAGAAAGGTGGTCTGGTGAGCATTTAGTGGTTGTGCTGGGATCTCAGCCCTGATTCACTGGACACAAGACCCAATTTACTGGATCTATTTCTGCTTTGTTAACCATCACAGAGTACTCATTACCCCAGACTGAACTACCACTTACTTTGTTTCACAAGTAAGTGTTTATGCTTTATTTGTTTTAATTTAGTTTTTAAAAGGTTCTTTTTTTTTTGGAAAGGCAGATTTATGAAGAGATGGAGAGACAGAGAAAAATCTTCCATCCTCTGTTTCATTCCCCAAAGGCTACAACAGGAGAAACTGAACTGATCCAAAGCCAGGAGCCAGGAACCTTTTCCGGGTCTTCCGCACAGGTGCAAGGTGCCAAGGGTTTTGGCAGTCCTTTCACTGCTTTGCTAAGTTGGATGGGAAGTGAAGCTTCTGGGGTATGAACTGGCACCCCTATGGGATCCTGGTTCTTGCAAGGGGAGGATTAGCCAACTGAGCCATCACACCATGCCCAGTGGTTAAAATTTCCAATTCTCAGTTTTCCCACTGGTGAAATGAAAGTTAAAAAAATATCATAGAAAATAATCACAATAAAAATACAGAAATAAAAGAAATATTCCAGGAGATAATTCATTAAATGCAGGGAAGGTTGCTGAGTAAGCATTAAGACAACACCAGAATCTATTGTTGAATTAGCGAGGTATATTTCAATGTGTAAAAACACCATAATTATGTAAATTTCCTGCTATGAAAATAACATCTATTTTTTTTAGAATGAATAATAGAGTATTCTCTGTTATTCCAAATGTATGCAAAGAATTGCTGAATGAGCTACTTTGCTGGACAGTGGGCAATGTAACAAAAGGTCTTGTACATTTGAATCTTATTTTATTTTTAGCAAAACAATCAGCATTAGATATTCTTTAGCAAGCTTCAACTTTTTTTTTTTGAACAGTAACCTTGGCCTGAGTAAACCACATATAGAATAGACTATACATTTTATTTCACTTAATAATTAAATTTAGCCTCCTAGAAGTAAGGAAACTAAACTGTCTAAATATGTATCTTAATGGTGTTGGGATATCATTAGAAGTTATAGTGAAGATTTCTTTTTTTCTACAATTTTGTGTAACTTAAATTGCTGTCACAAGCAAGTACTGTTGTTTTAAATAGCGGATTTTTTAAAAATATTAATTTTATTTTATTTTTTCACATTTTACATTTTATTATTATTATTAGCAGTATCATTTTATGATATGGTTCCCTAGGCTCCTGGTATTTCCCTTATCCCACCCCCCCACCTAGTTCTTCTATAACGTTACTGAAGTATAGTTCTTCATACATAGCCATATGTCCATCATTGCAGGCATGGACAATGGCAGAGAGTCCAGCATCCTATTGTCAAGATATAGTAAACAGTTTTGTTGTAAGTCCATCTTTGTCTGGGAGTAGAAATGCAAACTACATTGTATCCTCACGTCTGGATATGTTAGTCTCCATTTCACAGCTACTGTACATCCCCTCAAATGAAAAGTCATAATATAAAATTGACAATAGAAAGAAAAATAGAAATTTACAATGCCATGAAGTTAAACGACATGTTACTAGATATGACAGTCTCCATTACACAGCTACTATACATCCCCTTAAATGAAAAGCCACAAAACAAGATCAACATCAGGGAGAAAAAAGAAATTAACAACACCATGAAGTTAAATAACATCCTACTAAATCACTAACATGTAGCTGAAGAAATGAAAATCAAGAACCTTCTTGAAGAAAATGATGCTACTGTATGATCTATGAGTCATTAAATGATTTAATCAGAAGAAAGTGTTTTGAAGAGAAGAAACTAACAGAAAACATCAAAACCCATGCGGCACATCAGTGATAGAGTTTCTGCTGATTTTTGTTTGTGAAATGTGTTTCTTCTAGAAAGCAAATAGATGGATTTTGTCTTTTAATCTAACCTACTAATCTATGACATTTGATTGAGCTTAAGCCATTTGCATTCAGGGTTAATATGTATGGGTAGTATTTTGGTCTTGTCATTTTAGGAATGGGTTGTTCATTGGTTTAGCCTTCTGTTGTCATTTTGCTTGGATGTTCTTCACATCTGCCTTTGGTTTTGTTTGGTGCTATTCTTCTTCTCTGTGAAGAGAACATCTTAAAGTATCATTTGTAGGGCAGGTTTGGAAGAGAAGAACACAGTAGAGCAAATTAAACGTACATTGGAGTCTCCAAAATAGAATGAAGCAAGCAGAAGAAAGAATCTCAGAATTGGAAGATATTTCCTGTCATCAGTGGGAAACAAACAAAAAGCTGGAAGCAGAGCTGGATCAGGCCAAAAATGTATTCAAGAATTGAAAGACACTATTAAGAGGCCTAATATAAGAGTTATGGGAGTCCCAGAAGGTGCAGAAAGAGAAGCTGAGTTTGCAAATATATTTAATGAAGTAATAAAGGAAAATTTCCCTAATCTGGAGAAAGAATTGGGAAACAAGATCCAGGAGGGGCACAGAACTCCCAGCAGGCTTGATCAAAAGCGACCTTCACCACGACACATGATAGTCAAGTTCTCTTCAATCAAACATAAGGAAAAGATCTTTAAATGTGCATATGAAAAAAATCAATTGACATATGAACGAATGCCACTTAAATTCACAGGATTTCTCTCACAGGAAACTCTAAAGGCCAGGAGAGAATGGAGCAACATATTCCAGGTTCTAAAAGAAAAAAAATTGTCGGCCTAGGATAACATATCCAGCAAAGCTTTCTTTTATCTTTGAAAATGAAATAAAATTCTTCCACAGTAAACAAAAGTTAAAAGAATTTGCCTCTTCCAAATAGTGGATTTTTAGACTTTATTTTTATAATATTTATTTGTTTCTTACATTTTGATGATATGGTTCCATGATCTCTAATAGTGAATTTTTAAAAGATCCTTAAAATTTTAGTGTGAATCAATTTTATTTTCACCTATTCATAAAATTAAAACGCAACTAAAGTTTACAGTTCTTGTATATTACTCTGTATTATTTTATTCCACTTTCCTATGTTTCTTTTGCTATTTTTCTGTCAATTAAAGTTTATGTCAAAAAACAATGAGAGTTCCATATACCCTTACATATGAATATTCCTTAACTACATGCATTTTTGTCTTTGGGAGTTACTTGTTGTCTTGCAAGGGTTAATGTTAACAAGTCAGATAGGTCTTTCTGTTAACAGGAAGGTTCTCGTGCTGGGTTGAGTGGTGAGCTTAGTTTCTAAGTCCCTGGTTGGGAATCCCACATTCCACACCAGAGGGCCTCCCCTTAGCTCCTAATCCTGGCTTCCTGCTAATGCAGACCCTGGCAGTGGTGAGAATAATTCATGGACTTGCAGGAGGGAGACCTGGATGGAATGCTTGGCTCGTTTCTTTGGCTTCCATCCAGGGGACTGTGAAGGGGGTTTGGGGAGTGAACCAGAGGATCATTGTTCTTTCTGTCTTCTGTCTCTCTGCCTCTCACATACATACATACATACATACATAAATAAATAAATAAAATTAAAAAGTTACTCTAGCTCAAACAGTTATTATCCACCAGCAAAGGAAGTGAGACTTTCTAGCTCCACGAAGTCTGATCATTTTGGTGCTAGCAATGGCCTGTTCTGCTCCATGCACGAACACCGACTGGTTATTGGACCATCTGCTGTGGTTTTTGGCTGACACTGGTGATTCTACACCTTTATATGAAGATCATATATGCCATGAAGATGTTTTTTTTTAAAGTGAAATGAAGGTCTATTGCACAATTTCAAGTAGATAAGTGATATGATCTAGCTAGGGGTGGAAATGATTACTCTACCTGTTAGTTGGAGGGTAGGCTGTAGGGAAGTAAGACCCTGAAACAGATCAGAACAGTGATAGTACTAACTGGTCAGATTCTGGATGTATTTAAAGTTAGATCTACAGGGTTTCTGGGTGTTCTGAAGACCCGAAGCTGTTTCCCCAGGCACGAAGGAGTTGTCATCAATTACCATAGTAACGGATTTTTGACACCAAATCTCTACAGAGCAGAGGGGGAAAGTTAGCCAGCTAGGGCCCAAAAGTGCTGGTCCCAGTGTTGATTGTCTCTCCGCCTTCCTTTCCTGATTCTGAGAAGCTCCAGTTCCCATCAGTTTCTATTTGATTGAATGTCTATTTGCATTCAAAATTAGTAAACTAATTGAAGCAAGTTTATAACTCTGTTTAGTTGCTGAAAGTTTAAATTTTAAGTACAGAGTTTTCATAAACATCTTGCTAAAATTATATTACTTTCTGCTCTAATTAATTTTCATACATCCACCTGGTATAGAATTCGAGGAAATGCAGCTCTCTAGTATCTGAACCACGTGACAATTATCTTCAGAACCGAGAGTTTCAGGAGTGTCTTTCTTAACACTGAGTCCATAAGTATTGCCTTCTAGCATGATCCAAACTGCATCAGTGGATTATCCATTTCAGCAGTCGTGTCCATTTATGTGTGGATGACATCAAAGCAAATAAGCCACTATGAGAAAATTGCTAATTATACATCATCATTCATTTATATTATCCAAAGAATACTACCTGTAGCTGATTAAGAATAAGTGGACAAGAATATTTAAATTCCTCCTTTAAGACTATTTTTTTATATCAGCCCATAGCTATAGACAAACGATGTTTTTATTTTTCAAGAACATGATTATACTTTCTATTTGATACTCCAAAAGCATGAGAGCATTTTGTGAACATATTTTTTCGGTCCAGCCAAAGAAATCGATGGAAACCAAACTGAATGGCTGTAAAATGTTCTGGAATAAGTGTTAAATAGAATCAAGGGACCCAGAGAAGAGAGCTGGAGATGATTTTTGCTGCAAATCCTTTTAAGACAGGATATAGGCAAAAGCTTTTTCAAGGACTAGTACAAAGCCATTGCCTTTAACGAACTGCTTCTTTGGTCTTTAAGTGATCTTTGCTTCTTATTCCTCTCCAGCTGATTAGTATTCATACTATTTATAATGAAGTAAACAAACTTCAATAATTTTTTTTTTTACTTTGATTCTTCACACAAGGATACTTAATGAAGAGACATGATATAAGAACTGATGTTATGGGTTAAATGGAACCTGAATACCATTTCTGCAACTTTCCTAGGGAAAAGATGGGGTCAACTTAAAGTATCTATAAAGAAAAGTGGGGAAACATATTTGTTCTTTCGTGTTCTCTCTTCTTTCTCATCCCTTTCCATGTCCCCTTGCATCCACACATAGCATTCACACAATAGAATGCCTGTGTTTAGAATAAAGTAATCTTTCAAAGATGTGAGGAAATAAATCAAGGGAAAGGGAAATGAGGACTGGTTATTAAAGCTTATGGATCTATAGGCTTTTCCAGGCCTTCACTCAGGAACCATAGGATATCTGTTTTCCAGTTCCTGAAAAACATTATTTCTATTTTTTGTACAGTTTTATGCCTGCTAATCTCTTTTCTGTCATGGATAAAAATATAAGTCCATTAGTAAAGGCTTTAAGTGCCTTTTATCTCACCCAGAGGGGAAAAGCACACACTTGCCAAAGTCAGTATTTCCTCTCTGCTGAAACTCCTAAATCCCCTTTGCAGTCTGAAATTTGAGACCTACACATTTCTCTTTGTGATTAAATTTGTGCCACTTCATGGCATCCCTTTAGCAGGCATTTGCTGGTAATTACATGTCTTGTTTTGTTTGGGGGAATAAAAATAAACAATAATATAATTGTCTCTGAAAGTGTGGTTTTATATGAACATGAGGCTATGAAAGTTCATCACCTGGATTGTTGAACCATTCTAACTTTGTTCTGGAGCATGATTATCAACTCCACATTGATGAGGGTCTGATAACCTCTAAAGGATCAGCGGCTCATTCATTGAGTCAAAGTGCGATGTCTTTAAACATCTAAATTTTTGTTATCCAAACTGAAGAGTTTTGATGGCTTTAAAATTTATGCAAGAATCAAGCACCATGATTGGGTCTTATGGATACTCTGTTTACATTGTGCAAATGAATAAAGCGTCATAAAATGGTCTCTTGCATAAATCAGTGGAGATGAGAAAAGCAAGTGAATCTCATGTTTGTTACTCTGTTCACAAGGTATTTCCAGAGTGTACAATGCTGCACAGAGGAAGAATTTCAGAAATTCTAATTTAGGTATCTTGGAGTCGGTGGCTTACCTTGCATGTGTAGGTGAGCCCCGGCCAGAATGGCAAAATGGTTACTAAAGGCTGTTTGCTGAACAGAGATTCGAGATGTAGCACAGGGTTGGGAGATGTCCAAACGACCAACATTCATGATGGTGAGAACACAGAAAACATATGAAATGTTCAGTTGAGATACAAGAAAGGTCATGTCTTAGAAGAAAAGCAACCACATCAGTTCTAAAACAAGCCTTACTCTAGACACTCTAGACATATCCTAAGTCAGGCCTATAGCAAAGGTTTTGTCAGGATGAAATGGATCTGTTTATCAATTAGCTGCCTTCTAGGGGTATAAGGTAAGCTATCTTTAGGAGAAACAATAAGATCCAGACCCTCAAAATTGTGTTTTCCACGGCACCCAACAAGTGCTAGACATTATCAGACAAGTGAAAAAAAAAACAAAAACAATAAAATGTAAGGCATAATTAGAACAAGTCAAGAGAACAGATCCACCAGAGATGACTCAGGTCAACTGAATCTGATAAACTTAAAATAAAAAAACACTATTACAAAAATCTGAGATGATTTATAAGAAAAAAGCTAATGAGTCAATAGAAGATCTCAGCAAAAAAATAGAAATGATAAAAATGGAAAATACTAGTTATAAAATACATCTGTCTAAAATAAAAGGCTTACCAAGTTAGCTTTACGGCGCACTCGTGGCTGTAGGAGAACAATTACTAGACTATGGAGGAAGGCATTAGAAATGATCTAAGGCTGAAGGAAGCTCAAGGAGAGAAAAGCAATAGCAACTTATGAGGAAAAAGAAGAGGATGGAAATATTGGAAAAGAAAATTATTTGAAAAAATAATAAAAACATCCAAATTTAATGATAAATTTCAATCTCTAATAGCATCTGGAAACCTCAAGTAGAATAAACACAAGAAAATCACGTTTAGGCACATCACAGTTAGTTGCTAAAAGCCAGAATAAAGACAATGTCTTCAGCCAGAAAGGAGCTATTATGCAAAGAGCATTAAGAATTACCTCTTACTTTTGTTTAGAGAAGTCAATTTGGAAGAGAGTGGAATAACAACTTCTAAATGTTGAAAAAATACAGGAAACCAACCTAGAAACTAGTTTTGTACATAAAATAACATGAACTGTGAACATTTAAACACAAAAATTAAGATACTTTGTCAACAAATATGTAGCCAGAGATGTTAATGGTAGTACTTACAGCCTAGGAAAACACCTCCAGTTGTAGGGTAAGGTTGATTTCAGAAAAAGTAAATATTTGCATGTAGATTTTATATGAATGAATGTAAAATACATCTGTCACTTCTTTAGAAGATAGCTGACTAAAATTAAAAAATGAAGAATTAATTTGAGATTTATAATATGCTCAGTGGTGAAATATACAGCAATAATAGCACAATGAACCCAAATCAGATTTATATGAATAAAACTATCAACCTCCTTGACTGGATAGGTATTGATGGAACATTTCACTAATAGCTTCATAATAAATATTGTATCATGATGGGCCTGGCGGCATGGCCTAGCAGCTAAAGTCCTCGCCTTGAACGCACTGGGATCCCATATGGGTGCCGGTTCTAATCCCAGTAGCTCCACTTCCCATCCAGCTCCCTGCTTGTGGCCTGGGAAAGCAGTCGAGGACGGCCCAAACTTCGGGACCCTGCACCCATGTGGGAAACCCGGCTTTGGATCGGCGCAGCACCAGCCATTGCAGTCACTTGGGAAGTGAATCATCGGACGCAAGATCTTCCTCTCTGTCTCTCCTCTCTGTATATCTGACTTTGTAATAAAAATAAAAAAATCTTTAAAAGAAATTAAAGAAAAATATTGTATCATGAGAGCATAGGACATTCACCAAGACAGATAGTAGAGCAAGCCGTAAAATAACTGATAGATTTCAAAATATTGAAATCTTAGCAATATTAATGTGTTTTTAAAAGTATATATGCGTATATGAAAAAAGACAAAATAACCTGATTCATAAACATGTAATTAACTATCAATGAATACAGAGGTAAATCACAGTGGGATATCGTCGTATCTTCTAGATTGGACAACTTTTTAACTGATAAAAATCCATCGATTCACTCCCCCAAATGACTGTAGTCACCAGGACTGGGCCAGACCAAAGCCGAAGCCATGGGTCTCCTGGGTCTCCTGCATGGCAGTCAAGGACCCAAGTACTTGAGGCATTCTCCACTGATTTCTTGTACCGTTAGTACAGAGCTGGACTGGAAGTGGAGAAGCCAGGATATGAATGAACCTCCATGTGGTATGCTGGTGCCATAAGTAGACACTTAGACAGCTACACCATGAGACCTGCCCTTGCAGCCTTATTCTCAGTAGCCTGTGTTTGAATACAGCCCAAATGTTCATCAACACAATAATGGAAAAACAATTTTTTCACACCATATTCACTGATGAGTAGTTCCAAACTACTCATATTTACAATAACAGTATGAATCTAAAAAGAAAAAAACGGTGAAGGAAAGAAAAGATACAAAAATGAATAGACTGTATGACATATTCTTTTATGATATTTTAGTTCAGGCAAAGCACTCTTTGAAGCTACTGATCAATGCTGTGCCTCTCTTCTGGATGTTCAGGAAAGCAATATTAGGGTAACTTCTCAGGTGACGAAAACGTCCTGTGACTTACCAGGGGTAGTGGTTACATGTAATTACACATTTGTCAGCATCAAACTGGACAATTAGAAAAAGCAGTAAAGTAAGTGTTCCAATAAAAGAAGAAGTAGTAGTGTCCATAAGACAAGAATCCTCTGCTTCCAGGGTAAGTAGGACACTTGAATCTTCGGAAGGGATGAGAAGAGCTCTATCTATCCATCTATCTATATCTGTCTATCATCTTCTTTTTTTCAATTTCAGCCAGAAAGTAATTTTTCAGAACAAAATAGGTAAGAAATGTGTGAAGGTATTTGCGCTTGATCACTCTAAGTTGGAGACAGCATTGGGACTGAATTCAGGTGTTTGGGATCTGTTATAAGGTGACTCAGAGTTCACTTCCATTCTAATTCAGCCCATTTTTCAAACTATTGTCCAGAGTAGTTTGGAAGTTAAACGGTAGGTTGAACATTGGCATTAAGCCCAGCTCCATTTCCATTGTCCCAAGACAATGTGCTTGTGTGTGATCATTAACCCACTAGACTTGCAGTTGTTGAACAAGTTATATGAGATCATCCTTGTCAAGGGTACAGAAATGTAAGGAAGAAAAATGAAAAGGAAAAGACAGTGAAGATATCCTAAATTTGTAAGTACACATGATCTTTCTTTTTGTTGGTGAAGCTGGACTCTTAAGCTAACTGCTTCTAAATGTAGTTTCATGTCTGTTTCATTAGTAATTAAGAATGCTTGATAAAGTGTTTAACTATTGCAATATCCCATGTACTAGCTTTTCATCATGACAGCTAAATGTCAAAGACAGGCTACTTAGGAAGCAAAAGATGTATCCTGACTTACAGTTTTGGAAACTTACAAGCCAAAGTTAGGAAGGCTAGAGGCTGTGCGGGCAGTGCGCAGAGGGCAAGGGTCCATGGCGAACTACCACAATGAGACACACTTGCCATCTGCGTCCCTTTGTTTGTCCTGAAAAGCTACCATGATTTGACCATAAGGGCACCAGACAGCTGATTCAATGGAATCATTTCCCCAAGGCAGCTTTTTCAGAACCCTGTAATTGTACTAAGTGTTCACCTTTTTGCCACAGCACCTGACAAAGGCTAAGCCTTTAACACCTGGGCCTTTGAGGGACTCCCAAGCCAATATGCACTCCATCGTACTGTCTTCTGATCGCTCTTCCATATTTGCCCTTGGGTATAGAGTTCACCTTCTCTTGTGCAGACACACCCTTCACAAACACAGTGAGGCCCCTGGAAAGAGTTTGATTTGGACAGCACACTTCGGTCGTACAGTCAACGTGTTTCTATTTCAACTTCTTAATTAAAAAAAGCAAACCAGCAACAGCAACAAGATTTTCAGCATAAAGTCTTGTTACACTAGCGTGTAAGCAGACCTAAACATGACCATATTTAAAATTACTATGCCCATAAGCCCCAGTCTGCTTTTTGCTTGTCCTTTCATCATGATCTGGCTTGACCTAGGTGCCTTTGGGGCCTAGGGATGGTTGTTACCTTCCTTTGAGATCCTCTTCTCTTGAAGCCAATTGCTTAAGCTTTGGGTATTGGTTTCTTGCTATTCTGTGCTTTGTTAGCTGAACAAGGTGGGACTATACTTGATTCACTTTTGTTGTTTCCCCTTGAGTGCAGGATAAACCAGACCATGTGAAGTATTTGCAGAATCGAAGAACAAAGTGTCAGTGAACAAATGTCATAAGCACATACGGTTTAGAAGCTTACTTAAGACTTTAGGAAATTGAGTTTGTTTTAAAAGTGAAAGATATAGTCATGCGATATCAGAATAGCCCTCTCATATGGAACCCTATGGCATTTAAAGATGTCTATAAATGAATCCAGAATGAATGAATGAATGACCAAGTAAGGAAGTATACACTCCTGAGAAGTGGCATAAAACGTTCCACATTTCCTGAAGTCCTGCTGCGTCCCATCCAAGGTTTCAGTACCCAGCGTTAGGACAATTCACCGTCATGCTAAGGAGCTTAGCATAAACACTTAATATGTTTATCTGGCCTTTGTCAAGAGGATTATCATGTCTAATTGAGAAATAGCACCCAGTATCCTATCTTAGGCTACATTCATGGTCAGCTGAATGACCATATTCCTGACATTTCTTTTTCAGTGCAGATTAAATTCTAGCTAGATAAAACAACAATATTCTCTGTGATTCATAAACGCATCTCTTGTATTCTTGGCACATGTTTTCAACCTCACAGCCATGTTCCAGGGCTCCTGAGCAAAGGCGGTGGAGGCACAAAATGCTTTCAAGGGCAGAGAGGAATACGAATGTTTGCATACTGCCGGATCACAATGCCTAGGATATTATTTTGATATTTCTCAGTGTTGTTCTAGCTATTTCCTGAGTCTCAGAGTCATGTACGGGTCCTACCCTTGTGTGTTTCGTCACTACCATGCCACCCCACCCTTGCAATATATGAACAAATAATGAGAAACCGTTGAATGAATTAGAGTAGGCATTGCACGCCAGAAGCGATTGAATACACCGTGTTCCTATCATTCTGCCCCATCCTGTTCTGTGGCACTAAAAGTAATCTCTCTATCCTGCTATTTAAAAATACGAACGTAAATAAATATGCTTGACCTGGACAATTTTTGCATCACTTAATTTCCACTGTACACTGTCGCTATTTAAGACTATGTTTAATCATGCTACTTTTCAGAAAATTCTTTTTGATTTACCTTTGTATTTCCTGCAATGACTATGCTCGCTCATCAATTAGATAGCTTGCTGAATCAATGAATTACAAGGAGTTTTGTGAAACTTACATGGATATTGACTGAGTTCAGCTTATTCATGTTCAATGAATATTTTATTGGGAAAGCAAAGAATTTGTCCTTTATTTGTGTCCAACAATGCATTTAGTCATCTGCCCGGTCATGGGATGAGTGGGGGCTCTGGATGATAACTTGTTTAAGTAGGATACAGAATGAGTAAGCACGTCTCCCTGTGAGTTCCTAATTCTATTATTCAGAACTTCTTTAATTACATTGCCCTTCAGTTTGACAAACGTGCTGATTCTCACGGTGTGCTGACAGGCAAAAGATGCTTTTAATTATATATCAATTTAGCATTTGACTGCACAGCCACAAGGTTCTGGTTATTAGAGATCCAATTAAGCATGTGGCCCATTGAACCTTGAGTCCTTGGCATGTGGTCTGTCGGTGAAGGAGGTAAAAAGGTTTACTGTTCACTCCCACCTCGGGAAAGACTTTGGCAGAGAGCTCTCTTGAGTTTTCAGTGACTTCGTGGACAAACGAAATTACACAAAACTTGGGCCAAGGAAAATTCACAGTGATCCGTGGGTCCTTTCTAAAAGATGGAAATTACTTGGCATATTTGCAAGTAGGCGCAAGAGGCTTAGTTAGGGTCAGGGTGAAAAAGAGGAGCCACACATGAGGTGTAATCTTTGGTTGTTGCTATGATCAGAGCCACGCCTGATAGCTAAAGCCAGAAAAGAGTAGTAAGTGGATAAGCAGAGAGAAGCCAGAACCCTGCTACGCCCCCAAAGCCAAGGCAGGAAGACTGACAGGAAGCAGACACCAGCAGGTGGAAGGACTGTTGTCTTAGCTTGTTAGTAACTTTATAACAAAATACTATCAGGTACAAGGATTAGAAAATACTTATTTTTTTTCTTTTAAACAGAATACATAATTTGCATTTATTTGAAAGGATGAATAACACCAGGAGTAGTAGACAGGGAGACACAGACAGAGAGAGAGAAGAGAGAGAGATTGACCTTACACCCCCTGGCTCACGCTCAGTGATCACAATGGCTGAGTATGGGCCCGGCTGAAGCCAGGAGCCCACAAGTGCATCCAGGTCTACTATATGGATGACAAGGCCATTGGACTATCATCTTCTGCTCTTTCAGGTGCATTTGTGGCAAACTTGGTCAGAAGCAGAGCAAGACGGACTCAGACTGATACACTGAAATGTGACTTGACCCACTGTGCCACAACACCCACCCCAGGCACTTGTTTCTTACAGTCCTGACTCTAGGATTCCAACATCAAGCCATTGATAGACTTGGTATACGAAGACGCTAAATAGATGCCACAATCTTTTAAGGATACCAATGGGAAAGCAGCTCCCTGGGATCTGGTTTAGAGTATTTCAGACATTCACAGAAACTATCCGCTTAATAACTGCAGAAATTTCATGTCTTGCATAAAAAATAAACTTGAGTTTCAATTCTATTTTTCCATGCACTTCTTAGATAGGTACTAATCTCATATAACTACCTTTCAAAAGCTCGGCCTAATGATAGCATTACCCGATAGGTGAGGATTTCCTCTTATTAATTCTGGGAGGGCTCATATAGATGGTAGTAAGGACTGAGGGAGGAAATAATTAGATTATTCTACAAAGAAGCATTTGAAGACCTTAATGTGCTGTCACCATGGAGGGGTGAGAAGGTTCCTAACTCTTCAGAAGTAGTACTGAGACAAGGGATGAGGGTAAAGAAATGGTGGTTAAACCCCACTTACTCTAGAAATGTGGCCATGTTCTTTGTAAATAGTTTTATTGCTTGTTGCTTCACTTTTACATTTTGCTGACCCAGTTTAGTTTTTAAATTTTCTCCTTTGAGTCAGGGAGGAGAAATGAGTTGCTGGCGAGGTCACCTCTTTGGCCAAATTCACATTCAACTTCTTTCTCTATTTTAGTAACAGTGGAAGACGATGTGTTGCTGCCTGGATGTCAGACATACATGCATTTTTTTTTCAGGTAGTGAAGTGTGATCTGAGAACCTCAGGGACAATTTTTGCTAGTGTTGAAATGACCCTTGACAAGAGGGTGAAGAGGGATAATTTGTGAAAGTTCAATTGAGGGATATTTGGGTAGAGGCAAATAATGAAAATGTTACAACGCCCAGGTTGCAGCCACAGAGCTAGTTTAAGTGCCTGGTCCTGGCCATGGACTGGATGGGCTCAACTTAAGTGAGTGTGGTGTTTTGATAATAAATTGTGTTAAAAAAATTGTGATGCCAAAGATTTTTCTTCTTTTGAGCTATTATTCCACCCCACAGCCTGATGGATAAGAAACTAGCCTACAAATCAAAGATCTTTAGGGAGGAGCTCTTGACAACAATTTTGGAAACTTTTTTTTTTTTTTCCAACAAATTTTCACAGAGATTTTCACCTATAGCTAACCTCACATCCTAGGTCGTAGCAATGTTCTGTGAGTTGCCATTCCCAGCACATCTGTAGTTTAAGGTCAGGCAGCTGTCTAGTACAAAGATACTTCAAAGAGTTTGCAAAAATAGAACTAAAAGTTGCACGTAGTTTGCTAAAAAGTGTTGGAATCTGTGCACGGAGTTTTCATTATATGCATTTTTTCATAAATGTTTTGAAGATCCTTCATACACATGTCTGTTAACTCTGTTTTCCAAAAATTCTGACGTAATCTTATGTTTTTTAATTTTTCTAAGCAACATTCCTTTATTGAGTCTATTTTCTTTCCATTTTTCTCTATTTAATTTTTAAAAGATTTATTTATTTATGTTGGAAAGTAAGAATTACATAGAGAATGAGAAACAGAGAGAAAAATCTTCCATCCACTGGTTCACAACCCAAATGGCCACAACAGCTAGCACTGAACTTACCCAAAGCCATGAACCAGTAGTTTCTTCCATGGCTCCCATGCAGAAGTGAGTCCCAAGGCTTTGGGCTATCCTCCACTACTTTCCCAGGCTGCCAGCAGGGAGCTGGATGGCAAGTGTCACAACTGGGACAAGAGTCTACATGCATATGGGATCCTGATGCCTGCAGGAGGAATGCTAGCCAATTGAGCCATCACACTGGCCCATATTTAACTTTCATTTATTTATTTATTTCAGTGGTAGAAAAACGGAAGGTGGGAGACAGTGAGAGAGAGATAGAGAGACTTCCATCTGCTATTTTACTACCCAGATTCTCACAAAGACCCAAGGGGCTGGCTTACAGCAGTTAAAACCAGTGGCTGGGAACACAGCTTAGGTCTCATGTGAAACTAGCTGAACCCCTCCTGGCTGCTTCCCTTGGTGCCTAGTAGTAGGAAGCTGGTCTCCAGTGTGGAGCCAGGAGTCAGACCACGCACTTTGGAACCGAACGGGATGTGGACATCCCAACGGTGGTACAGAAAGCCTACTATTTTTTTTCCTTGTTATTTTAGTGAGACTGACAGAGTCTTCCCGCACACATCAATTCATTGTTGGTGGATTGTTTGTCATGATTTCCCCCCATGCAAAAGTCTGAGATGAATATCTGCAGAAAATGGCTATTTTCCTGGGAATTGATGGTAGTGAACAATGGATAGGTGATGAGTTCATGATTTGGTTTAAAAATATTTTTTATTCGTATTACAAAGAATTTAGAAAACAGGGAAAAATAATAAATGTGAAAAGGATGCAGAAATCAGCAACATTTTATCAGCCAAATAGATGAAAAATTTGATATATTTTTTCTGCTTTTCTGTTTATGGAACATGTAGATATTCCTAACAGTTGCGAGCAACACTTCCCCATGCCACTTACATTGGTGCAGAAACATTAGCTTAATTGATAATGATGCTTCAATTTAGAGATAAGTTTTTACTCTTCATTATTTTTTTCCTTATGGTTCTTTACTTTTGTAGGGTTTATGGAGTATTACAATTTTTAGATGTATTTTGAGGTTTGATCAAATAATACAGCAATATACTCTCATTTTAAAGTCTTCCCTTATATCTGTATTATTGTTGTAATTAATTTTTCATGTATCTAACACTTTTTATACATTCACAACTTATATTTGTGAGTGTTCAGAGAACATAAATTTTTGCAGTGTGTATGGCTTTATAATTTATTCAAGAAATGTTTTATTATTGGTTATTCAAGTTGTTTTAATTTTTACTTTCTTTGCCCATGAATACTTAAAGTATCAATGTGCGATTCTTTGGGGGCAAATCAGTAATCTACCTATAGGGTCAAGGACTATAGCTTTTCCTTTAAAAAAAGGGTTGGAAAATATTTCATCATTACTAGTGGAAGTTTTTATTAATGACAGTATGGATTCTTTTGTCTGATTATCGAGAGAAAAATTTACAGAAGCAAACCATGGGACACACTAAAACAGAACAACATTCTGGTCCCGGCATGATAACCTGGTGGCTAAAGTCCTTACGTTGCATGCCCAGGATCCTATATGCATGCCCAGTTTATATCCTGGCTGAGCTACTTCCCATCCAGTTCCCTGCTTGTAGCCTGGGAAAGCAGTTGGGATGGCCCAAGGACTTGGGACCCTGCACCCATGTGGGAGACCTGGAAGAGGCTCCGAACTGCTGGCTTTGGATTGGCTGACTTCCGGCAGTTGCAGCCACTTAGGGAGTGCATCAGTGGGCAGAAGATCTTGCTCTCTGTTTCTCCTCCTCTCTGTAAATATTCGACTTTGCAATAAAATAAATAAATCTTAAAAAAAAAGAAAAGAAAAATAATAGAACAACCTTCTGAGTGATTGATGAAACTGAAGAAGCTGTGCTTGATCAAATTACCAAGCCAATTCTTCTCAGTTAGGGACTTCTGATAGAGGAAACTGCCTTAACACCCAACTCATGCTTGTGTTTAAGGCTGCCACATCACAGTGGCTTCAGACACCTGCCTACTGTTTTGTTCATTTAGCGTATGTTGCTTGGAGCTTAGCATTTCATTGATGTGTTCTTTTCAGAATTTGTTCTCTCAGTAAACCTATGATGCAATGTGTTTTGCATGCTTATAAACTAGAGTGCTCTGTGCGAGATTGGTTGTGAGTTTGTTTAGACCACTGTGTTTTTATCAGAGTTGACTTTTACTGCTTTACAATCCGGATAAACTCCTATTACAATCAAATGTTAAAAACATAGAATGTCACAAGATAATCTCTGTTTATTTCATTTAATCTTTTTGGTTTGGAAAAAAATATTTTAACCCATTATATCCCATGATTCAATAAATATAATAAATAAATGCTCAAATTGAGCAATGGATATACCATTTATGGTAACTGTTGAAATAAATACAGGTTTTTAAGGTTCTATCTTGAGTATAAATGACAGGTGGATGATTATAGCATTTGATAAATCCACAAATTTATTGTGGCAATGGCAGCAACTTTGCAATAGAAATTACTTTTACTAAACCTTCAACTGAGCAAGAGTCAAACATAAGTGATGTAATATAAGAATATAAGAAATGCATTCAAAATGTATTTTGCAACTAGGGAGCTATTTTTACTTTGAAGAATAAAATGTATGTTAAATCATTAATGTTCAAAGGTATTTGCCATACCAATAGGACACTTGAGCAAATGCACTGGGCACAGCACATTGAATGCACCGCAAAGACGCTAGGGGTGGCTACACGTGAGGATTTGTTGATGAGATGTGACCTGTATATTTGAGTAGTTCTACAAATGCTAGAAACAGTTGAAAATCCACAATCATATTATTTTTTTTACCAATCTATTCACTGGTTATTGTAGGTATATATTTAAAATGTTGGGCTCCAAGACAAGGGATTGTAGAAGGACCTTGTGAAATGCCATGCAAAGGCAGAGCTAGCAGCAATTCCTCCTGAAGGCACCAGGAGCAGTTGATATGGAGATGAATAAACAGGAAACCTTCTGGTTCACAGGTTTAGATGAAGGACCTGCTGAAGGATTGGGAGACTGTACCTTGATGTTGAGATGTGAATGACCCAAGCCCTCTTCCCTGCATGCCTATGTGAGCATCTTCTTTTAGAAGTCTGATGCTGTTCATAAAGTGTGGTTCTTGACCATAAGTCAGTAGTCCATGCGTGTCATTATCGTCTCCGTGCACCACATCACTCGCTGAAGGACAGTGAATAAGCACCATGATGGGAAACAGCTAAATGAGCATCCTCTGAAACCCAGAAGAATATTGAAAAAAGCAAGGAAGAGGGAGGGGGTTCTATGATCATAGATTTGATGCAAATAATGCAATTCTCATCCAGTGGCTAGACAATAAATGTGCTGTTGTTGGACACAACTACTGTAGAGTGGGAACACTTGACAAAGTTCATCTGAGAAAAGGAACAAATAGCAGAGCCAGCGTGTTTCTATTGAATTTTTTGGGTAACTAAAGCAATCTAATTATTGGTGTGGAAATTGATTATT
This sequence comes from Ochotona princeps, assembly GCF_030435755.1. Classification (NCBI taxonomy): domain Eukaryota; kingdom Metazoa; phylum Chordata; class Mammalia; order Lagomorpha; family Ochotonidae; genus Ochotona; species Ochotona princeps. Next base: position 24,769,404 of record NC_080859.1, on the reverse strand, counting down.
TTCCAAATATTGCACTTTTGCAAGAGGTACAAGTTGGTTCTGGCCTTTGCTTGTTTCAATGCTTGACACATATATTGCATATGTATATTGTATATAACATGTATATGTATATTGTAAGAATATGTATATGTATGCATGAGTTACGTATACATTTGTGAATTCAGATATGAAAGGTCTCATACATTCATTTTGCTTCAAAACAGATGTCTTCTGAGCATATCAAAAGTGAGGAGGAAGGGAGTATAATATTCGCAGACTTGGTACCGTTCAAGATAGTATCACTTTTAGCATGAGAAGTTGTATTATTTTCAGATGATAAGAACGTCAATGATGTCAAACAAGCCATGTATATGTTGGGTGAAACTGACATGTTATTAACACAATGTATTGTAACTTTGTGTTGGAAGTGGTTTCCTCCTTTACACCAAAAATAAATGCTACAAGGTCATGAAGTCACAAGAAGCCATATCAAATATTCCCTATGTGCTATTTATACAGTAACTTACACATGTAAGAAGCATATGGTCATGCGCCTCATTTAGAGGACAATCTGCATCTTATTTTTAATTGTAACAGAGGAATGTAAACTCTAGTTTATGATATATTATCTATTGTAATGCACCTGCATCAGTTTCATTGAAATGCTTAGAATTGAAAACTTGGAACTCTCACGGTTTAAGAAAAAGTTCAAGGAAAACTGAACTAAGTAACTTTCTTTTAAAATTACGCACAGTGTTATTTGCTTTCCAAAAGATCATGCATATGTCCATTTCATTGAAATCAGTGAAGGAAAATATGCTGAAATTAAAAAAACAAATTTGAATGTCAGGTCATGCTTGATTGTAATAAGCCACATCAATTGTAACAGCATGGATGAACCTGGAGAAGATGGTGTTAAATGACATAAGTTTGGTACAGAAAGGTATGACAAGCTATCACTCACATGTGGGATCTGAAAAAGGAAAAAGGTAGTTTTACAGAAACAGGAGCCTGTTGTGTTCCAGGGGCTGAGGCTGAGCGTTGGCGGCCAGAGAGAAGTGCAGAGGAAACAGAGTTCACTCAGACAAGGTGAGTGCATCCTTGGGATTCACTGTGCCCCAAAGGGTCACAATTCATCACAAAGGATAGCATGCACTTGGGATTCCCTAAGACAATAGATGTTATTTTGAAGATATTTTCCCTAGGCGTATTAAGATATAATTGGCAGAAACAATTGAATGTTGACTGTAATGTTTTTCTCCATGCATGTATCAGGGACCTAAATGTCTCCATTATTGCATGAAATTGCAGATACTGTTCCTGCTTTTGGAGCCGCTAAATCTATTGTTCCCTTTACCAGAAAGGCTGTTCCACCAAAGCCCTACAGTTGTCAGCTGGAGGCCAGTTCTCCTACACTTACAAAACGTGGTGCTGTATAGTACTGATCAGCGCACAACCATTCACTTGTTTAATGTCTGCCTCCTCAACCCCACTCACGCTTGCTCTAAAACGGCATGGGTATTGCCTGCTTTGTGTATTTGTGTGTCAGATTCTGGAAGAATGCTTGGTGCAAGGCAGACCTCAATAAATGAGTGTGGAATAAAGGGATGAATCTACACAACAGCCTGAGGGGGCACACATTTTTCCCTCTTCTATTTTCACTAAGATTGTTCACCAAGATACTGTGACTTGTGAGCGTGCACGTAGCTACCAAGAACTGGAAACAAAAACAGGCCCTCGGAAGCTTTCCCAGTCAGAACAGAAAGGAGCCAGAGCAATGATTATAAAATGGTTTTGCTGATAAATCATATACATCCCATCTTTCCTAACAGCTGAGTTAATTTGGAAAGAGGTTATTTAGGAACAAGCACTGTCTTATCCCAAGGAAGCATGTTTTGAATGGATATGCAGACATGTTGGCAGGCTCTGCTGGGCAGTGGTTTAGGGCAGGCACCTGCTATGCCTCCAGTCTGCTAGTCACGGCGGAAAGCCTCATGCTGGCTGCTGCTTGTGAGTTCTGGAGCAAAATATTATTGCACAAGCTCACTTCAACATAAAATTGTATGTAGCTTATGTTACATTGTGGCCCCCATGTAGTGGACTTTAATGTTTCATTTTTATTAATATAAAGAGAACAGATTTTACGCATTTTACAGGTAAAATTTTGAGAATATAACCATCTTCTTATTCCTTCCTCTCTCCCCTTGTTCCTTTATTTTAAAAAAGATCTCCCACCTGCCTGCTGATTCTCTCCCCAAATGATTGCAGTAGTCAGGATAGAACTTATCTAAAACCAGGAGCTAGCAGACTCCTCTAGGTCTACCAGGTGGGTGTAAAATGCCAAGGACTTGGAGCCGTCCTCAACTGCTTTCCCACGGCATAAGCAGGGAGCCGGATGGGATGTGGAACAACCCGAACAGTTGTGAGCACCAGTACAGGATGCTGGTACTTGTAGGATGGAAGGTCAGCATGTTGGATTACGGCACTATCCTTCCTTTTTTCCTTATTTTTCTTTAATTTTTGCAAAAATGTAATTTTAATTCTCTCTATAGTCACAGACTAATCCACCACTAATTTTGATATTCAACTGTAAAATGTAGGAGGATCACACTTCTGCAGGAGTACAAACAAGTGCTAAAACAACAATCTTATCATAAGATGTCCAGTCCATTCCCACACTGCTCTATATCTACTGCCTCCTAGTAGAGAAAACACGAAATAATTGCTTTGTCTTTTTCATAATGGCTCATTTCATTAAAGCGTAGTGTTTTCCAGTGACATCAATTTTGTTGCAAAATATGGAATTGTATTCTTTTCATGGAGCAGCAGTATTTCATAGTGTATGTAGATTTCTTCGTCCTGTTATCAGCTGATAGACATCTTGATTGATTTCATATCTTTGCTATTGGAAATGAAGATGCAACAAACGGGAGTGCAGACAGCTCTTTCATATGCTGATTTTGTTTCATTTGGGTAAATTCTCAGGAGCTATTAATGACAGCTGCTTCATATGGCAGATTTATTCTCAGGTTCATGAGGAATTTCCAAGCTACCTTCCGTGACAATTGTGCTGGTTTGTGTTCCTATCACCATGTTATCACCGGTATTCAACAGTTTTGAATTTGGGTTGACAACCATTATTACTGCAAGAAGTAAAATCTTTTCATGTGTGTTTCTTTGATGGGAAGCAAGCCTTACCATTTTTTTCCATGTCCGTTGACCATTTGAATTCCATCAGTTGAAAGTTGCCTATTCATGTCCTTTGCCTATTTCTTAATTTGAATTTGATTGTTTTGTTGTTGTTGTTGTTGAAGTCTTTGAGCTCTTAAAGATCCTGGAAATTAATTATTCATCAGTTGCATAGTTTTCAGATATTTTTCCTGTTTTGTCAGTTGCTGCTTCACATTTTCGAGAGTGTCCTTTGCAGAAGGACAGAAGCTTCTTAGCTTGATGTAGCAATTTGCCCACTTTGACTTCTGCTTTCTGTGCTCCTGGTGTCTTTTCCAAAATCTCTTTTCCTATGCCAAGAACTCTGTCGGAGTTCTCTGATGTTTATTGCCTCTGGTCATCGGGAGTATTAAGGTGTAGATTTAGAACCTTGATCCATTTTGATTTTTGTGTAAGGTGTAGGTTAAGGGTCTTGTCTCATGCTTCTGAATATGTAGATCCAAATTTTCTTGGTATTATTTGTGGAAGGGACAATCATTTTCTAGAGATTTATTTTAACTCACTTTCAAAGATTAGTTTGTTGTGGTAAGAGTTCTTAAAGTCTGTATTTAAATTTTGGGGAAAAAAGACTTGGGGTTGAGAATTTAATCTAGGGTTGCCTTCTTGTGTGTGATTTACTACTTATGTCTCTTCCCAATAGGGCAAGGTAGGAGTCTGGGGTGTTCTTTAATTGTCCTTTTTGGAAATGTAAGTATTGATAGTGAAATCCACAAAAGGACAAGTCCTCAGAAATCAGAAGACATAACACATCTGAAAGAATACAAAAGGCAAATAAAGACATATTTATATCTATATATATAGATATGCACACATATATATGCATATATATATATGTTAAGTCAGTCGAAATGTGTGGTTTTTGCAATTACCTTACTTTTTAAACATTTTATTATTATTACATTTTATGATACAGTTCCATAGGCTCCTGGCATTTCCCTTATCCCCTCCCCAATTCCCTCCCCCCACCTAGTTCCTCTATATCATTGCTAACATATAGTTCTTCATACACAGTCGTATGTCCATCATTGTGGGCATGGACAATGGCAGAGAGTCCAGCATCCTATTGTCAAGACAGAGTACCCAGTTTCATTGCAAGTCCATCTTTGGAAGTAGAAATGCATATTACATTCTATCCTCACATCTGGATGTGACAGTCTCCATTTCACAGCTACTGTATATCCCCTCAAATGAAAAATCATGATACAAAATCAACAATAAAAAGAAAAATAGAAATTTACAATGCCATGAAGTTAAACAACATGTTACCAGATATAACAGTCTCCATTACACAGCTACTATACATCCCCTAAATGAAAAGTCACAAAACAAAATCAACATCCGGGAGAAAAAAGAAATTAACAACATCATGAAGTTAAATAACATGCTATTAAATGACTAACGTGTCACTGAAGAAATGAAAATCAAGAACCTTCTTGAAGAAAATGATGCTACTGTATGATCTAAGAGTCACTGAATGATTTAATCAGAAGAAAGTGTTTTGAGGAAATGAAACTAACAGAAAACAACAAAATCCATGCAATATATGTTTCCGCTGATTTTTGTTGGTGAAGTGTGTCTCCTCTAGACAATAAATAGATGTTGTTTTGTTTTTTAATCCAGTCTATTAATCCATGACATTTGATTGAGCTTAAGACATTTACATTCAGAGTTTAATATACATGGGTGGTACTTTGGTCCTGTCATTTTAGGAATGGATTGTTCATGGGTTTAGTCTTCTGTTGTCATTTTACTGGGATGTTCTTCCCGTTTGCCTTTGGTTTGGTAGGTGCTATTCCTCTTCTCTGTGAAGAGAACATCTTGAAGTATCATTTGTAGGGCAGGTTTGGAAGAGGCAAATTCTTTTAGCTTTTCTTTACTGTGGAAGAATTTTATTTCATTTTCAAAGACAAAAGAAAGCTTTGCTGGGTATGTTATTCCAGGCCGACAATTTTTTGCTTTTAGAATCTGGAATATGTTGCTCCATTCTCTTCTTGCCTGTAGAGTTTCCTGTGAGAGATCTCCTGTGAATTTAAGTGGCATTCTTTATATGTCAATTGATTTTTTTCATATGCACATTTAAAGATCTTTTCCTTATGTTCAATTGAAGAGAGCTTGATGATCATGTGCCTTGGTGAAGATCGCTTTTGATCAAGCCTATTGGGAGTTCTGTGCCCCTGCTGGATCTTGTTTCCCAATTCTTTCTCTAGATTAGGGAAATTTTCCTTTATTACTTCATTAAATATATTTGTAAAACCAGTTTCTCTTTCTGCACCTTCTGGGACTCCAATAACTCTTATGTTAGGCCTCTTAATAGTGTCTTTCAATTCTTGAATACTTTTTTTGGCCTGATCCAGCTCTGCTTCCAGCTTTTTGTCTGTTTCCCCTGATGACAGGAAGTATCTTCCAATGCTGAAATTCTTTCTTCTGCTTCCTTCATTCTATTTTGGAGACTCTCCATTGTACTCTTAATTTGCTCTACTGTGTTCTTAATTTCTGATACATCAGCCTTGATTTGCTTTGTTGCTTCCTTAAATTCTTTGAACTTTTGTATGTGTTTCTCATTTTTGATCAGAAGCTTTAAAATGAGTTTTATGAATTCTGTGTGCCCCATTTTCTCGATGTCTTCCTCAGGTAACGCTGAGGTTGGCATAGGGTTTTGCTCCTCTGCAGGGGAGTGTTCGGTAATATTCATTGTGCCTTTGTCTCTTCTTTTGCTCTTGGTCATTGTACTTCTGGTTAGCAGAGTGTTCTCCTTGGGGCAGGTTTCGAAGCTGTGTCACCCACAGGTCTACAATGTGATTTTACTTATTGCGGTTGGTACACAACTTTTTGCTTGCAGCCACTTGTGCCACAACCTCCAGCGAGTTCCAGGTCTGGGTTCTTATGTTAGATTTCCACCATGGTCTCCACAGCCATCATGTCTGAGGTCTACCCACACCTGTCATGGGTGGAATCTGTAGGATGCCACGCTGTTGCAGTTTGCAGAGTCAGAAATGAGTTCACTACCAACTCAGCGTATGTTCAGTCCTTTCCCTTGCCTTTGCCTCCTTACTCAAAATGGCACCCGATTCGACTCTAGGGGGCTGACTGGGCTATGAAATCCACCCTGTTCTCACACTGCCCATCTGGGATCTGCTGCTCTGGCTCTGCTCCTGGTCAAATCAAATGGACCAGCAGTTTGGGTAGTTCTTTGTCTGGGCTCACCTCTCAAGCTCCCAGCGAAAGTCACTTCCCATCTGGTTGCTGGTGGAGTTCTGGCTGCTGGTGGAGTTCAGATCACCATTATCTGAATGCCACTGGGGTGTCAGTCACTGCAACACCACACCATTGTGTCTGCTGCTTTCCTGTGTCTGTCAGTCTCCAGGTACCCCTCTGCTGTTTTTCTGTCCTCTCCTATTTCCTTGAATATGTCTTCTCTGCTTCATCCTGATTAAATGCTTTTCCATCCATTTAAAGGTGTCCTTACCCTATTCTGCCATCTTGATTCTCAAATTACCTTACTGTTTAAGGAAGTTAAAAAGTTAGCTGTTATTATTTTCAATAAAACTATTATTTCCATACTATTCTACTTCCTTGACTGAGTCTTAAATGTTAAGTAGCCATCTGACATGTGAACAGCCAACTAGATCTGCGATTTCAGTCATGCTGCTCCAGGGCTTCTACGTTGTGTTTTCAAAAGGTATTCATTCATGCCTGTCAGCAGTCGCTAACCAAATAAATAAGACAGGAAGCCTGCAGGGTCCAAAGCATCTCATCACAGATGTCCTGGGGTTTTCCTTCAGTCGTGTTAGGTTAGGAGAGTCACTGTTTGGATGAGGCACAGAGGATGCATACTCCAAGACTGCCTGCACAATTCCATCCAGTAACCCTGGAAACATCAAGAATATGGATAGTGGTATTACTTCCGTTCATGGCCCATAATGTTTCAGGGTAGATGAGCTAAAGATTACTTTAGAAACATACTGCTGAACTTTGCAGTATCTTTCATTATTAAAGTTGGTTAAGCATCAGTAGGAGAGGCGGTACTACAAGCATTTATAATATTAGTAATAAGAGAAACCCAAATGTCATCATGTTTCTATCTGAAATGATTATTTAAAATATTTTTTTATGTCTATGAATAGTTTCAAGGGCTTTGAAGGTTTGTGAATCTAGCTGCGTTTCACATTCAGAGAGTTTTCTTTTTAGTTTAGAATTATTTGTTTATTTTTAAGTTGAAAAACAGTTACAGAGAGAGGCAGAGGGGAAGAGAGAAAGATCTTCCATTTTCTGGTTCACTCCAAAAATGGCTACAAGAAGACTGAAACTGTACCCAGGTCTCTCTGACATGGGTGACGGGGCCTAAGCACTAGAACCATCTTCTGCTTTCCAAGACACATTAGGAGAGAGCTAGCTAAGAAGTGGAGCAATAGGGACATGAAACACTGCCCGTAAGGGATGCAGGAACAGGTGGTGGTGGGTTAATATGCTGAGAAACAACATCAGCCCTAACGATTTCTGTTTATATGATACATTTGATTAATAGTTATATTTTTAGATTTCTAAAGGTCAAGAACAATAGCAAGGTTTAATAATTGCTTATAATATAAACATGGATTCTTCAAAATGTTCATGGAAAAAAGGCAGCCAAAAATTTTATTTTGGTGCAAATAGTTTTGAAACCATCGATAGAGTTTTCATAACGTGATTTTTGCATGCATTTTTTGAGGTCTTCTTGTTTGCCTGGATTGCAAAAACTATTCTGCACCAAAAGAAACTTACCATTTTTAAATACATAATTTTACTATTGATTTTTCTTGCATTTGAAAGGCCAACCAAAATGTGTGCAGCAGCCTTGGCTGAACCACGGCTGGAGCATGGGTTTGGGAGTATCATCTTGATCTGTTTGGGTAGCTGTCTGTGACTATGTATTTGAGCCATCATCTTCTGCATTCCAGGAGGGACGGGAACAGGAAGCCAGATGTAAAGCAGAGAATCGGGGGAAGTGGGACAGGAGACCAGTGCTCCAAGTGCAGCAAACATTCTCCCAGAAACATCTCTTTTCCAGAAGCTTTTTACAACTAGTCACCTTGTAGTATCAGCAGAGAATCCTGGAGCTTCTTGTAGAAAAACAATGCATGCTGTGTTTGTTTACAGAGATAATTTTGAGTTGCACTTTGCTTCAGCGTCTCAGAAAAGTAGAGTGTCTGGTGTGTGGACATCAGCTTCCAAGTGGAAAAATGGTTGTGGTAAAAGAATGCCAGTAGAATCTCTCCTGCTGATCTGAACAAACATGGTAGATGGAAGGAGATGGGATATGCAGCCAGCTCCAAAATGCTGATGCTCTCAAAGACGAATTTGTAATTTAACAGGACCTTAACATTCTTTGATGTGAAACGTGGTCCTTTAGGTTCGAAATGGATTAGGCATGGTGTTGAGAAAATGACATCAAAATTCTTTCGTGAAATACAAAAGGGAATGTGTTGGATAATTATTTTTTTTCACCAGTAGCCTTTTCTTTTCTCTTTGATTTTCAGGCCACTGCTGAGGTCTCTCTGCAGGGTCTGCTCTTTTAAGTCTGGTTATTCTGGATTTCCTACTATGGGAGACATAAAGAAGGTTGCGAAGAGTAGTTTCCAATAATCTGCTGATTATTGTGGCTGGAAAAGCTTGCCCTGCTATTTAGGCACCATTCCATTGTTCCAATATGATTCTATGTTTCGTGACCCAGTTAATCACTGGAGCAGAATACATTTTTTCGCTACCATAATGAAAATCTTACTTTCTTATTATCTGTAAGAAAACAGGAGGTTACATTGGCTGCAATGAGGAGGAAGCCCTGACTTTGAAATTGCTAAGGGAGTTAGAAACATTGTATTTTGAAAACATGTCACCAGTTCATTAATTACAAAATTAACATACATAACTTGATCTTTCCCTGCATGGCTCCCATTTTGGCCCTCATAAAACACACTTGATGTAAAACTTCTAAGGGCTCAAATCTCAATAGTCCGCACCATAGCTAATAACGTAACTTCTTTTTTTTTTCCAGTTTGTGAGAGAAAGTAGACTTGAAAAAAACTGGATTATTTTCACTTTGCATAGCTAACTCTATCAGTATAATTGGTGGACAACACCTACTGATTTGCAGAGCTGCTGCGTGAAGCTTTGTAAGTCCTGCTTACTTGATTGCTTTGAAGCAAGTCCAAGCAGCAGTTTGTTCTTTGGAGATGCTGGGATGAGGTCCTCCATGGACCCCCATGCCCCAGAGAGTGTAAAATCTGCCTGAAATCTTGCAGGATTGATAAATACATGGCAGTCCATTTATTTTTCTCTTTCTACTGATGACTCAGCTATGAAATATTCCAGTGAAATGGTTGAACTGCATAATCCCCTCAAATCAAAGGCTGTTAAGCTTTCCTGTCCCCCTCCCTCCAATTTCTGGATTAGCAGGTCCCTTGTCCACAGAAGCTGGGGATTTCTTTCTGCTGCGCAGCAGTGTGGAGAGAGTGCTTTCAAAATTTCAAAGTTTTGAAATTTTGCAAGTAACATTTTGAAGAACTTCCTTTGGCTCTTTTTCCTGGGATCTAGTAAGTAGGAAGGAAACCTATAGCTAGGTTTTCCAATTCTTTTACTGAATAAGCATTAAAACATCTGATTTTGACATGGATGTCCCTGAAAATTTCTTTGTAAGAATTTTGGAAACAATGATATAAGCATAAATATCCCACCTTCTCTATTTTTAAGGCTTAAATTAGGATTGAAAAAGACCTCGTTTTATAATGCTCATTAATGAAGTATGTTCACTAGCTAAGTTAAGATTAGTAAAAATTTACTAAAAAAATAGTAAAAATTGCTTTTCTATTTCCCTTTGCTATATGTAAATGCTCAGGGCTACTGATGTAGAATTGTAAATATTAGCTGTCCATAAGAGTGTGGGTTTTTTTTAATTTACTCAGTAATATTTACTTTGTCATCCTTTGCCATTTTTCACTAAACGTTCCACTAGTACTCAGGGGAGAGCCACCTGAGCTGTCTGAGCAGCCATTTAACCCTGTAAAATGTCTTCATCCCTTTCAGAATACGTGCGTTCAAGGTCATCTCTCACCATTCAGCTTTGCCAGCCCTGCGTCCCAGCAGGTGCTGGTTCAAATAGTGAGGTTTCCAATTCCCGGATGTGAGGCTTGAACTGAGGTCCTGACACCTGGTTACATTCCTGACCTAGTTGTGACTGCTGTGGTCCTTTGGGAACGAACCAGAAGATGGGTGTCAAATCCGTTGCTCTCAAAAACACAAATATTTTATGTTTTCACTGCTATAGAGCATACAAAACTAAAATGGTCACTTGGGAATAGGAGTGTACTTTTCAGTTCATGTTTAAACTCCAGGAGAAATGTGGACTTGTGAGTGTGTGTGTGTGTGTGTGTGTGTGTGTGTGTTTACTTTTTGCTTGCTGAATATTATTGGTACAAATTAAACCTATGAACACAAGCTGGATTAAAGTAGTGATTCTGCACATATTGTTGAAAGGAAAGAACAGAAAGAGGGGCTTAGGAGAAGTATGAACAAGAGAAGTATGACTGTCTTCTTGGAACTGTGGCCATGGATAAGAGAACATAGATCTGTTCTTTTTTTGTTGTTAATCAAAGTCCATGAACAAAGTAAAAAATCTATGCTGTGTAGAAATGTGATGATGATACATGATGATCAATCAATACCTGTGTAGAAAAGCAAAAGTGTCATCCTAAACTTTAAGAATAAACATAGTATCTTGTTTTTTTTTAATAGCTGAGTAATATTCCATGGAGTAGATGAACCATAGCTTTCTTATCCAGTCTTCTGCTGGTGGGCATTTCGGCGGCTTCCATGTTTTTGCAATTACTGATTGTGCTGCTATGAGCATAGGGGTGCATATTGGCTTCTCATCATACAGGTGTTTTGGGTATATTCCTAGGAGTGCTATTGCTGGATCATACGGTATGTTGATTTTGAGTTGTTTGAATGTTCTCCATACTGATTTCCACAGAGGCTGTACCAGCCTGCAGCCCCCCCAGCAGTGGAGTAGGGTTCCCTTTTCCCCACATCCTCGCCAACAAGTGTTGCTGGTGCTTTTATTCATGTGGGCCAGTCTTACTGGTGTTAGGTGGTACCTCATTGATGTTTTAATTTGGATTTCCCTTATTGCCAGGGAACTTGAGCATTTTTTCATATGTTTATTTGCCATTTGGGTTTGTTCTTTTGTGAAGTGTTTGCCCATTTCCCGTGCCCATTTCTTGAGTGGCTTGTTTGTTTTGACATTTTGGTTGTTTTGTAGTTCTTTGTATATTCTGGAAATTAGCCCTCTGTCACGTATGTCGTGCGCAAAGATCTTCTCCCATTCTGTGGGTTGCTTTTTTACTTTGCTGATTGTTTCCTTTGCTGTACAGAAGCTTCTTAGTTTGATGAGGTCCCATTTGTTTATTCTGTGTATTCTAATGCTCAAATGCCAAATTCCTTAATTTTTTAAAATCTATTTTTAAATGAATAATGACATGTTTGTGGCATGGAGGGCCAAGTGTATATTTGTAATAATAAGGCACAGCTATGGTGTATTCTCTCTAGTTTAATATATACAACAATGGTGTGTGTCGCAATGGCGACCTGGATCCCATCACCCTCTGTAGATGGAAACATTGAAGATAGTTAGACCGAGCAAGGTTGATTTGATGCCTGACTGGGCCACTCATTGCTGGGTGAATTGGGAATAATAACTTCCATGTGTCATAGTATCTATTTTTAAAGTTACATGGAGGAATAACTGGGATGTCAACACATACGGCGTTTAGCAGATGAAAACAGTAACAGCCATGCCTCCGCAGCTCAGAGTGTATCAGATACAGCTCCAGGCTCCTGGTGCTATTGATTCAAAAGATCACCACAGTATCTCAGAGAGATGACAATATAGTAATACCCATTTTATGGATGACAAACTGAGGCACAGGAACACTGCTCCAGGATCCCACATCCATTACCGAAGTAGAACTTCCACACAGAGTAGACAAGCTCTAGCAGGTGTGTCCTCTTCCAGAACAACAATCTATCTCTCTTAACAGGAAGGGAATTTCCTGCTAAGGAACCCAAGGCTTTGATTTTAATGCATGAGACATGTACATCTTTACCACATACACATCATTTTGAATTCTGCAGAAACTTCTCACAGAAGTTGTCATAACAACATGGTTTAGAATGCCTTCATTCTCGTGTAGTCTTTAATAAGATATAGTGGCTTCAGCGTATTCTGGTTTCCAAACACTGATACTTAAAATTGTTACAATCGAAGAGGGATAAAACGTACTTGACCAAATTAATCCTCCATGCTATCGTACTAGCTCACTGCTAATCGTCAATCTCATGGAAAATTCTTTGGTGTTATATTATTTAGTTGTTTGAAATAAGATCTACTTTAAAAAGGTTGTGGGAGGCCCAGCTCAATGGCCTACTGGCTAAAGTCCTTGCCTTGAATGCACTGGGATCCCATTTGGGTGCCGTTTCTAGTCTTGGCAGTTCCACTTCCCATCCAGCTCCCTGCTTGTGGCCTGGGAAAGCAGTCGAGGACGGCCCAAAGCCTTGGGACCCTGCACCTGTGTAGGAGACCTGGAGGAAATTCCTGGCTCCTGGCTTCAGATCGATGTTGTACTGGCTGTTGCAGTCAACTGGGGAGTGAGTGAATCATCGGACGAAAGATCTTCCTCTCTGTCTCTCCTCCTCTCTGTATATCTGAGTTTTAATTAAAAATAAATAAATCTTAAAAGAAAGGTTGTGGGAAATTTGTGTCAGTAGAACTGAAGTTAGAAAACCTTAATAACTCTGTGGCTTTAGGTAAGTCACCTAAAGTTTCTGAACTTTACTAATATAATCTGCAAATTGGGAAACATAATGACTCCTGTATCTACAGTGAAGCTCAACCTTGCAAGAGCTATGTAAATGTTTAAGATTGCTGTTAGTGCCAAGAGAGATCCAGGGTTTCAAGCAATTGTTCAGCAATGTGCCTGGAGAGCTGGGATGTGAAATCTATATTTCTCCACCACAAACCTCAGCTCCTCATCTCAGGCCACATTGCTTCACTGGTTCCCATGAGAGTTGTTGGCTCATCAACTGCCATGATTTCTATGAATCAGATAAAGGCAGACCTTGTTGTCTGCCTGCGTACCAGTTCTGAGAACTTGGACTGCTAAAACTAGAACAAGAGAAAGTGCCTCAGCAACTTTGCTAAGCCTGCAAGTGCAGGTTCCTGGGTCATTTCATACTAACATTTTACAGCAGAACGTTTGTAAGGAAAGCCAAACACAATCACCGTTGGGGTTTTGAGTGTGTTCCAATTTCCCACAGGAAATGGAGACTTGTTTTCCTTTTAGCCATAGGAATTGATGTTGTTTATTCTGTATCCATATGTGTTGTCTCTGGAAATGTCTCCAAATCCTTAGCCTCAAAGGTCGTCCTGGCCAACCCTCCTTATAGCATTGAATTTATCCTTGTCCTCATCTGGTTACTTAGTGTTCGTCTTCCCATTCTCTCTGCCCCCATGCCCCAGTTCACCTTCATTTACTGGCTTTGAATTAGGCACATCAGAAGGAAATGTGAATTAAAATCACCATGTCTAATTCTACCATATCTTTTTTTTCCTTTAGTGCCAAATGATCCTTATCTGGGGAAGCAGAGAGAGGGAAAGAAGGAATGAGCCCATTATCATCAGAGAGCAACCATTTGAACAGAAGAAGCAACAGGAGAGGTGTCTGTTCCTGGCCTCCTGGAAGCGCTCGTTGCCCTGACCTAGTACATGCTTCCCTCCCCAGGCCTTCCCAACTGTCCTGTGGTCATCTTGTTGCCCTGTCAGAGCCCCTCTCTTTGGTCCTGGCTGGCAAGCTCTCTCGGTACCTCTGCCAAGTCTTCACTCTTCCGTTGCCAGCTTTAGAATGATTCACAACTCCTGTGTCCAAAATATTCCTTATAGAAAAAGATCTCCCTGCTATTCCGCCCTTCTTTGACTCAGCTGCTTTCTTATCTAAGCCAGAGTGTGAAGCAGAAGAGAAATGGAGAATCGCGCTTACCCTGGCCTTTGCTTATGGATGGGGCATTGCTATTCCTGAGGTTTCCAGATCTCGTGTGAAACTCCTGGTCTAAGCCATAAATGTGCCCTTTTGTTTCTTTGATTCACTTCACATTTGAAATAAGGCAAATGCATGCCTTTGCTTTCAACTAATGACTGTGTTAATGATGCTTGAGGGACTAAATTTCTTCAATAGACCTCATCAAATTATTTTGCATCAATGGTGTCTTTCACTTTCCTTTGCATAACACCACATTAGACCTTGGTGTGGTTACAAAAGTTGTTTTTCATTTTCAGACTAGTCTGCCTTTTTCCTGCTTCGCTCTGTCATTTCTAATTATATCCCCTGCCCTCTTCCCAAGACCACCCAGAATAACGTCTTCCTCTCTGGAGTGTTTACAGCCTTCAAAATCTTGCACTTCATAAATGAAAAACTGCTGGCTATCTGAACTTTGTAAGTACACATCATCAGAGGAAAGTCAATAAAGTGTTAGGCTATGACAAATGGCACTGTTTTTAAGATGATTGTTCTCATAAATTTAAGTGATGCTTAACCCAGTTGTGCTGTAACCTGAATAATCAGAAATTTCCTAAATATTTTGATACTGCCACATGTTGACTTCTTTCACATTTTTGATAGGACTTTGGAACTATCCAGTATAATAACAAGGTGTTGAATCTCTTATTCAGAGTCATGTATTTATCATCTACTCACATTTTAAGAAATGGAAAAGGGGCTTTTATGGAGCATGTTTAAGTTCAATGGTAGGATTTGAACTTTCTCATTTAGGCAAACACCTAAGCAACTCCATTCTATGAATCATAATTTGTGCAGATGTGACAGATGGCTGTATAATTTCACTTCAGTGAAGAATGTTAATGCAAGCCAGTTGGCAGACCAGAGCTGAGGCAGGTAGAGAATAATAACAGTTCAGGATTACATAAAATGTAAATACAGCTGTTTGAGTACCTCAACACAGCCTTACCATAGTTCTGTGGATAAATTTCTCTAATTTAATTTTATAAAAAATTCTTGCAGCAGTTGGGAGACTGGATGTGGCTTCTCTTCTTATAAGCCCCTCTCCCCCCATATGGGAAGAAGAGAATAAAATGTATAAACAATGGTCTCTCCTACTATCATTTGATCCTCAACCCTTCCATCCCTGATCAACTATGTAAATATCATCGCTAATAAAATTTAAAAGAAAAAAAGAAAATTGCAAAACAGTACTGAGAGAAATAAAAAAAGACTCCAAAAATGGAATAATCTTCCATATTCATGGATTGTTGGAATTAATATCTTCAATACTACCAAAATCAATTTATAGATTCAAAGCAATCTCAATCAAAATATTTTCAACATTCTTCTGGGATCTAGTAAATATCATACTGAAATTCATTTGGAAACATGTAGTCAACCATGCAGTCGACATACAGTCAAAGCAACCTTAAATAACAAAGCCAGATCTGTAGGCATCACAATGCCAGAATCCAAGTATTACAGGGCAGTTGTAATCAAAATAGCCTAGTACTGCTATAAAAATAGAAATGCAAATAATTGGAACTAATAGAAACCCCCAAATTTAATCCACAAATTACAGCCAACTGATTTTTGACAAGAGAGCTGAAATAAATGCTATATATGTGACTATCTCTTCAATGAATGTTGTTGGCAAAATTACACCTACACCTGAAGATATATGAAACAATACCTCTACTTTGCATTTTATGCAAAAGTAATGCACAATGGATTAAAGATCTAAACCTATGACCGATACTATCAAATCAGTAGCAAAAAAAGAAAAATGATGACAATCTTCAAGACAGATATAAGCACCGTTTTTTGCAAGACCCCAGAAGCACAGATAAAGTAGGAGAGAAGGCAAGAGTAACCTAATAAGGGTAGTATAGTGATTCCTCAGGGATCTGAAAATAGATCTGTTATGATAGAGCCATCCCACTTTTGGGAATTTAGGCAAACAAAATGGAATCAGCATAAGAAAGTTAGTTGTACATCCCTGTGCAATGGAGTTAAATGCAAAATAACTAACATTTGGAATCAACCCAGATATCCATCAACGGATGACAGCAAAAAGAAAATGAACTATACACATACATTATGTAACCTTTTTTCATATTAAACAGCAGTGAAATCATGTCTTAGTCAACAAAATGGATCCTGCTGGAAACATGCTTACTGAAACAAGTCACTACCCCAAAACCAAATATCCCATTTTTTGCTTGATCTGTGGCAACTAACACACATTGTACAAAGAAAATAACATATGATTGAGATCGACAAATTTTTGTCTATACTCGTGAAGAACATTGTCGTTGTTCTTTGTTTTACTTTCTTTACCTAAAGGAATGTTACGGTCCAGATTGTAAAGCTAAATGAAGACACGTCATTGTGATTTTTTTTTTTTTTTTAAGAAATAAGGAAGGAAGAGTGTAGATAGGAGTTGCAGGCAGGGTAGAAGTTAGGGTGAGAAGTATCACTGTGTCCCTAAATCCATATTGAGACATGCATGAGTAAGTGAAATTTGTTCATTTTACAGAAATTAAATAGGATAAATGTATTTTTTAAGATATTGGGAGAAAGAGAGAGAGAGATCTCCATTACTTCATTAACCGATTCACTTTCCATATGGCAGCAAGGTCTGCAGTTAAGTGGGTAGAAGCTAAATTTACCTTCAAGGTGCCTAGGAAAGCAAGAGACAGGCATCAATCTCCCCTCCAATGAAGTTAGCAGTTACACTGTGAAGCATTCAAATAGAAAATTTAACATACACATAAGAGTGATGAAACAACAGTGATGTGCCAACATTTGGCTTATGTTAGCACATGATATTACAGAAAGGCAAGATTTCTGGTTCAGTGTCTTTGTTAGTGGGTTGGCTATGCTCAGTGATAGTGTTTGACATTTGTTCTACAACATTTGAAAATTATGTCAATGCTTATAACAACCAGCTTAAAGCCAGCCGACATTAAAGATTAGTGGGGCTATGTTTGAATTTTCTTTGTAAGAATGGAGTACCCAAAGAAATTGTAAATAAAGTCTCCATTAAAGTAGTGGAGAAGAATCTTAGATACATTGGAATTAACCTAACTAAAAAGGTGGAAGACCCCTATGATGAAAATTACAAAACATTGGGACCCATGCAGTAGCCTAGAGGTTAACGTCCTCACCTTGCATGAGTTGGAATGTCATACCGGCGCCAGTTCAAATCCTGACATCTCTGCTTCCCATCCAGCTCCCTGTTTGTGGCCTCAAAAATCAGTCAAGGACTGATCAAAGCCTTGGGACCCTGCATCTGCATGGGAGAAGTGAAAGAGGCTCCTGGCTCCTGGCTCCTGACTTTGAATCAGCTAAGCGCCGACCGTTGTGGCTATTTGGTGAGTGAATCATCAGATGGAAGATCTTCCTCTCTGTCGCAGCTCCTCTCTGTATATCTGACTATACAATAAAAAATAAATCTACCAAAAAGAGAAAATTATAAACATCAAAAAGAAAAATATAAAGAAAGTCATTAAAGATGGAGTAAATTACCATATTCCAGATTGTCAGGATTAATATCATCAAAATCTCCATAATACCAAAGGTAATATGCAGATTCAATGCAATCCCAATCAAATGTGCGATCCCAATCAAAATCACAACAACAAAATAGAATAGATAATATAAAAGTTCATCTGGAAACACAAGAGACCATGGATAGCCAAAGTTATCTTACAGAATAAAAATCAAGCAGGAGGAATCACAATCCAAGACCTCAGGACAGTCTGCAGGGCAGTGGTCAACAAAACAGTCTGATATTGTACAGAAACAGAGAAGATCAATGGATAAGAATCAAAAACCCAAATGGGAGCCCCCATGTGTACAGCCAACTAATCTTCAACAAGAAAACTGAAAATAATGCAGGGAAAAGGCCTAGTCTCTTCAGCAAATGCTTTTGGGACAATTGCCTGGCAGTCTGCAGAAGTAAGAAGCAAGACCCACAACTGTCACCTCATACAAAAAATCAGTCTAAATGGATCAAGGACCTAAATCTGCACCCAGAAACCATCAAGTTACTAAAAGAAAACATAGGGAACACTCTCCAAGATACAGGAATTGGGAAAGACTTCTTGGAAAAGTCACCAAAATCACAGGCAGTCAAAGCCAAAATAAACAAATGGGACTACATCAAACTAAGAAGCTACTGTACAGCAAAGGAAATGATCAACACGATGAAGAAGCAATCAACAGAATGGGAGAAAATCTTTGCATACTACACAACTGATGGGGGACTAATCCAGGATGTACAATGAACTTCAGAAACTCAGCCACAGTAAACAAACAAGCCTGTGAGGAAATGGGTGAAGCGAATGAAAAGACATTTCTCAAGGAAAAAATCCCAACGGCTAATGGCCATAAGAAGGAAATGTTCAGGCTCTCTTGATGTCAGGGAAATACAAATAAAAACCAGTTTGAGTTTCTACCTAACTGTAGTGAGATTGGTGTACATTCAGAACTCCACTAACAACACCTGCTGATGTGGATGTGGGAAGAAAGTTCCCTCCTTTACTCTTGGTGGGAGTGTAGGTTATGAACGTCAGTATGGAAAGTGCTGAGAGTACTGAAGTGGATCCCACGTCTGGGAATAGAATCAAAGGAAATGAAACTTCATATGAGAAAGTAATCGTCTACGTAGCAAAGATTTGGAAGCAACCCAGATGCCTGTCAAAAGAGGAGTGGTATGTCTACCCTATGGAATGCTACTCAACCACGGAAATAATGAAATTCTACCATTTTCATCCAAATGATCCTACTTAAATATCATTAGGCTGATTGAAAGTAGTCAATCTTAAAAAGACAAATATCATATATTCTAATATAAGGCAACCTTCATGCAAAATACATTATCAACATAGAAGCATGCATGTGTACATAGTCTAGAGGAACTTTACAATTGATAGTATCATATAGAGATGTGAAGATACAGTGCAATACTCATTTCTACTTTCAAATCAAAGATGGACTACCAATGAAACTGTTGAATGTATCTTGACAAGTGGTTGCTGGTGTCTCTGCCATTATCCATAGCTACATTGTCAGGATACACTTAAATAGCAGAATGATCAATTTTGGAGGACTATATTATTGTAATAAAATAAGGAAATCAGTAGGGTGAGAAAACTAGGGGAAATCCCAGGGGCCTTGCAACAGCATTATAAAATAAGTAAATTAATTATTAAAAAAAAAACCTTACTCTGGCAGCAATACTGATACATAAAAAAAAAAAACAGTGGGGCTTTTAAGCAAGAAAAACAACAGGCTTACTGAGATGAGATTAATTAATGGTTTAGTACTGATCAATATTAAGTACATGGGTATTTGATTGATGGCAACCAAAAAAATCATACTGGAAATGTCTCTTCCTGGATGGTATGGTAGCTCAACAGGCTAATCCTCTTCCTGAAGAGGAAGCTGTTTGACATCCCATATGGTGTCTGACATCCCATGTGACATCCTTGCTTATGGCCTGGGAAAGCAGCAGAGGATGACTCAAGTGTTTGGGCCCTTGCACCATTGAGGAGGACCTGAAAGAAGCTCCCAGCTGCTAGTTTTAATTGGCTCAGTTTCAGTTCTTGTGGCCATTTGGGTGGGAAGTGAATCAGCAGATGGATGGAAGTCTTTCTCCCTGAGGTAGGTCTGAGTAGTGGCACAGATCATGGCTCTACCCAACACTGCCATGTTGGTGGGTAGAATCCAGAAAAGTCTGAGCAGCAGTGAGAGGGTCTGGATCCCCAGCCATGTGGGTGTGGCTGGGGTACCCGTGCCGGCCCATGCTTTCTGCTGGGGATCCTAGCTGTGGATCCACTGCTGAAGGCAGGGAGAGGGTCCTGGGATTGTGAGCAGCCAGAGTTCCAACCAACACTGGGCTTCGCCTGCTGGCCGCCCAGCAGCAAGCTCTGGGGTCTTGTGTGTATAGAATTACTGCCTAGGGACATCCATGAATAATACCACTATATGTGTAGTTGAGAAATGAATCCTGAGGGATACCAAATGACAGTGCCACTTGCAGGTAAGGGAGGGGACTGAGACTTGGTGTTTTGGAGGGGATAGACCTAAAAATCTTTATGATTCAGACTGATGCACCAGCCCACATGGTAGTCCTGGGTTGGGCTTGTTAGCATGGAACATGGTTGACCACTGCACACCAGCCCACATGACAGCTATGGCTGGGGGCCTATCTGCCAGGTCCAAATCCAGTACCTGACAGTGAGTGTCGCATCAGGGGATGGGTCACATTAGACTGGGCCACGACACCAACCAAAATGCAGGAGAACAGGTCTGGGGTGGATTCTCATGGGACATTTGGGCTCAATGCTATGGAATTACACACCCTGCGGGTTAGCTTGAGATTTGGGATGGTGACGGGCTGAGCTAGATGTGACCATGGAACTCATTGATGCTCACCAGTACTGGGACTGGGAACAAGTGGGGCAGGTCCAGATTGCACCACCTATATGAGCACGCTGAAACAGGGTGTGGTCCAGGAAGGGTTGCACCAGCTCATACAAAGGTCAGGATGGATGGAGCAGGCCATGTCAGGTAACGGCCGAGCACCCACTGGCATATGTGAGATCTGGGTCTAGGAGTGGCCCGATTGGGGGAAGCTGGGAAACTCCCTTCCCCTAGTGGGTCGTATCTCCCACTGATGAGAATGTGTCCTAACCCTGGGTGTTGGGCAGGCTGGGCAGGGTAGCTCCATCCATTGACAAGAGTGTGAGTTGGCTTTAGAAGGGAATGGATTAGTCATGGGGTAAAAAAAATCATAGCCCACTGGCAAGTGTAGAAACCAGAATGGATTACGGTTCACGCTGGGCTAGGCTGCCATACATACTGGATTGTATGAGTCACAGTTGAGAGTAGACTGAGAAGGGCCAGGTTGCAGCACCTGCCAGGTAGAGTTGGGACTGGGGGCTGTCTGGGCCAGGCAGGCTGGAAAATCCGAAGGGAAAAACCATGACAGCAGAGGGCTGTGCCAAGCTAAGTCAGAGCAACCACTGGCATATGTAAGATTTGTGGCTGGGATCAGGCCTAGTTGGGGAGCTAAGGGGATGCCCTGGCTGGGTTTGTGGTTGCACTGGTGAGCATGGGGGCCAGAGAGGGGGCTGCAGTCTGATCTGGACATGGATGCAGTCTACCTCAGCATGGGTATGGACTGGGTCTGGGGTGTGCAAGACTGGGCTAGACTCCCGCCTCATTGGAGATCGTGAGAACCAGCATGGGTATGATGGGCTGGGCTAGGTCTCTGTCCCTGCTGAACCCTGCGTCTACTGTGTCTGGGTGTGGACCAGGCTTGGCTGGGCTATAGCACCCAACAGTAAGACCTGGAATAGGTGAAGGCCAGTCAGGAAAGGCCACTGCTCTTGCTAGGACAGGAGGTCAACTAGTTAGGGCTGGTGGGTGCAAGATTTGGCATTGGGAAAGGTTCTGATGGAGAAGCTGGGGAAACTCCTTTGTCAGGACATTGTCTCTGCAGGTGAATGCAAGAATCAAGAAAGGGAGGGAACAGTTCAGACCAGCCAGATTATAGTACCCATGACGTTACCCATGGCTCAGGTCTGGGGCAAGCAAGACTGTGCCAGTTAATAGTACTTCTTAGCAAATCTGAGAGCAAGAATGGTGTGTGGGTCTGGCCAGGTTGGGCCCAAATACCAGCCAGTCCACATTAGGGCTGGAACTGGGCGCTGGCTTGACTGGCTAGTCTGGAGTCCCCACCTGCATGAGTTGGAACTGGGGGTGGGTCAGGCCAGGCCAGGCTATATCCCCTGGAAAATGCCGAGGTGAGGCAGGTCTTACATACCAGACTGGGCCACAACACCCAACCAGCATTTGTGAGAGCTAGGGGAGAGTAGGTGAACCTGATAGGGGCAGATGCAGGGAGCCCCTACTGGGCCAACATTCTCACTGGCCAGCATGAGAGCTGGGATTGGGGGCAGACCTGGCCAGGTAGGGCTACAATACCTTTTGGCCTGCAAGCTGTATTGGGGACAAGCCAGGTTGTATGGACTGTACCTACTCATAGATGAATAAGCCAGAGGGGTTGAAGGTTGGTTTGATTTTGCTGCAGCATGAGCTCACAGATGCTGGCACAGGGGTAAACTCTATTGAGCTAAACTGCAGTACTACTTGGATAGTGCAAGATCCCAGAGTGGGACAAGGCCTATTAGGGCAACAGTGGGTACCTCCCTCTTGGGTTGCCATTCCCACTGGTGAGCATGAAAACTGGGGCATGCATAGCTAAACAGAGAGTGGCACCTGCTGGAATTTGTGTGGGCTGGAGCGTGGAGCTGGTAAGGTTTAAATGCCCATTGACATGTATGAGAGCTGAATGAGATGTGGGACAGACTGGGATAGTCTGCTGTACATACTGGCAAGCACAGGAACCAGGGCAGGGGGCAGGCCTGGTGGGGGTTATTGTGAGTTGCTCCAACTAGGCTGCAGTTCCCACTGGTTTATGTGAGGGCCAAATATTCTGCACTGGGCAGAATCAGGCTGGACTGCAAAACCCATTGGTTCCAGTGGAAGACAGGGCTGGAAACAGAACCAACCCAGAATTGCAACCACCAGCTGATTGGGGCTATGGACTGTACTAGGCCACAATAATCTGGCACACGCAAGAATCTGGTCTGGGATCACCTCAGACATAATTTCTTTTGGGATCTTCCCAACTGAACTGCCGGACTCAGAACTCTAACCATGAAGAGAAGTGCAGGTTCCATGGTATGCCATGGAGTGCAAGTGCCAGAGCCGAGCCTCCTAAGAGGCTCAGACAAAGCAGTGGAGAGCATAACCAGGTGCACATGGAGGATATGGCAGTCTATCGGAACCTGCAGAAGATACCTGGCACCACAACAGAGGACAGAACAAGTCAATCAACTACACCAGCCATATGTTGGCAGTGAAAAACTGGGCAAATGGAGACTCTAAGATGGACTATGTCAATCAGTGGATTCTGCAGCAACATCATCGTGCTTGGAAGGTGGGGTTGGCTGCAATTAATAACTGTTAAACTATCAAAACCACTTGAGCAAGACCCTCAGAGCATGCCACACACCAGGGACCTGGAATTGCCTGGGAGACCGGGTGGAGCTTCTCCCTTTATCTCCCCCTTTACCCCAGATACAGATAAAACAATGTGGAAATAATAGTCTTACCCACTTTCCTGTAGCCCTTGAACCTTTGTGCCCTAATTAACTATGTAAAGAGTGTCAAAAATAAAGGGAAAAATGGGAGAAAAAAGAGAATTATCTTCCTGGTTAATTGCCTAATGTTATTTCATCTTATTTTTAGTAAGTATAGCTGGAACCCACCTACACACTGACAAAGAAAATAAGTTTCTCTCATAAAGTTTGGCAGTTTTCTGAATTGGCATGGTAAATGATTTCCACCAGCACATGAGAATGAATAGGTGCCTGGTTCTGTTGTTTACCAAATGCAAAAACTGTGTTAACGTTGCTTTCGGGCAATGTAACGTACAATGCTTTTCTTAGGTGGAACAATTGAAACCTATTTTATTTCTGTAAAAAATAGGTTGGCATTTGAGGGCACCATGCAAACCCACAAACTCTGAGCTCAAAGTGGTGAAATTCACTCTTGTGAATTAGGTCACGCCACAACTTTGGATTTGAAAAATGACCCGGTGTTGATGGAGGTGTCTTTCGAATGATACAGGTAAGCAATCATGATCCTCAACAGAAGTATGTGCGTCATCAGTCTAGTCTGTATTTGCTGCAACATTAAAAACGCTTTACATTTTCACGTTTTAGGATAGTTCATGAATAATTCTCTGTAGACTTAAAGATAGACCGATAATACAAACTTGTAGTAAGAGTAAGAAACTGTGTTCCCTGTACTGTTGCATCCCTCAACATATGGCTACACAGTAGATGGGATAGCAAAATGTGGTTCAAAGTAAGCAGAGCCTACATGGAGTGTCTAGAACCATCTCCTCTTCAAAGATCCACGGCGTAAGAATGTCCTGAGGAAGCCAAGCTATTGGAGATCTGTAGGTTTACCTGACTTAGCTCCCGAGGCTGGTTTAAAATACTAAGAATACTCAGTTTCAAGGCATTTCAGAGTCAGAAAATCCCTCCAACATGAATGGTCCTAGAGGTTCCACATGAGGATGGGGAGTTTGTCCGTCCATATTTTTCAGAAGTCTCATTTGTTTCTCCCTCTCAATTGATTAGAACTGTTGCACCCAGCATTTTTCTCATGGACAGTCCTGTGGATAACCAGACATGAAGACCAAAGGGCAATGTGAGGGACACATGGGTTCACTATTTAAAAAGGGACAAAGAGGTTGTGTAAGAATGTTTTTAAACCTGTCCACCAGAAATGGACATGAATATAGTTTCCTGATAGCTCACGTGAGGTCATAATACAATCCAAATGGTTTCAATTCATATTTGGTCGACCAGGTACATGTGATATTTTACTCTGTGTATTTAAATTGCATGGGGCTTATTTCCATATTGATTAAATATAATCAAGTGAAACAGGGCAGGGAACAGCTGTCTAAATTCAACCACTTTTCTCTCCTTCTGTCCTTTCGGCAGTTTCAATGAGCCTGGCAACCACTTGATCGACGGTTAGCATTAGCCTCCTTTTAATCCTCTGCTATAAATCAGCAGAGCCCAGCAGATATCCCACAAAACCTTGGAACTGAGCAAACCCCTAAGCAAAGCTGTTCTCCTGCAGTGAATGACAAGAGGAATAGAACAGATCTAAGGGCTTTCCCTAGAGAAGGAGGGTGATTCGGAATGAAAATTTGTGTTTAAACATGATATGTATGTGTTGTGATCAAATGTCTCAATTTGTACATATTGTCCTGGAATAATTATTTGGAATGTGAGAAACATACCCTCTATGACTCTCAAAGATGCATAGCTTTAGACAGTTTTATGGCTGTGTTAGCAATGAGGTACATGGAAATTTGGAGCCCAAGAAATGCCCTGGTGATTTTAACATCCATAGTAGAGATTGCGAGATCCTAGTGCGGAAGCAAATAGGTCTTAGAGAACCATTAATCTTTTAAAAGTGTGCTGGCAGTAGGTGTTCTTTCTCGGCTATCTCATATCTGAGTACTTAATCAGATTCTTTGTACAAAGCTTGAATTGATCACAGAGTATAATATTTATTATTTAGATCTAATTTCATTTTGAACAGAGTAGAGTTCTTATACAAATGAGCAAAGAGAGGGAAAAAGGTAAGGAAAATTAATGATCAAAGGAAGTGAAAGTGGATGCAGCTTCGGGGCATATTTGTTACTCTAAACATGTACGTTAGGGTCTGGTAGTAGCACATCAAAATTTTTATTTTTGAATTTCCTGTCACATAGTAAAAATAAACTTGCCCAGTACATGATTCACAATGTCCCCAGGGAAGGACGCTGGTTTGAGCGTGCTAGACACTCAAGCTGTTCAATATTGATGCTAGGTACAATGGCAACCTCAGGTTCCTTAGAGGAATCACTTCTGTCTTGTTCTTTTGCCTTTCATTGGTAGTTCTTCCACAGAAATCCCCCTTAAGTTCTTCTAAATTTCCCCTCTCTCTAATGATATTTTAATACTTCCTTGCATCATCTTTGCAACAGGTCATCAATTAGACTACTTCATTGGT
This sequence comes from Ochotona princeps, assembly GCF_030435755.1. Taxonomy (NCBI): domain Eukaryota; kingdom Metazoa; phylum Chordata; class Mammalia; order Lagomorpha; family Ochotonidae; genus Ochotona; species Ochotona princeps. Next base: position 24,743,455 of record NC_080859.1, on the reverse strand, counting down.
CACCAAAATCATTTCTCAGAGTTCCATTTGCAGCCAAGTCCCATTTGTCATTCCTGCTCGGTTTCCAAATCACTGGTTTTCCCAGGAATCCACTTTTAGTCTTTCCCTGATTGACTGCCATTTCTCTTCCCCATCTCGATTTCCACTGCCTTTCATCCCACTCCTTTCTGCCAACTTCCGCTTTACTAATATGCCAAATACACCTTTCTTGAATCTTTCCTCTAGTTTGTTGCCATACCAGAAAGCTATATAATATCTGAAAGCATCGTTTGCATTTTATGATGCTGCTGTCTACCACATAGACAGCGGGGTGGGGGCGGGGGACAGTGATTCTTCATCCCCATGAAATTAACGCACTTGTAACAAAGTGACATTAGGGTGGTGAAAAAGAGCGTCCAACATCTTTCTGTACAAATAAATGCAAGCATATGTCCCGTGTGGGTCTAATGAAATCACAATAAGGGCTAGATTAATCATTTACCTTCAGCTTGTTACTTATCTGTCTGCTAGAAAACTGTAAGCATCTCAAATGGGACTTGTTTTTCTCCTATTTGCTGATATCCCTTCACCTCCTTACCTCCTGGTCCTGCTGGTCTAAGCTTTCAAAGCTGGAACTTTCTACTCAGAAAATAGATTCTGGGGATAATCTTTAATATTGTCTAATGAAAACACAACATCAAGTCATTATCTTGCTTACTGACATAAGTAGAAACCGAAAAATTTCATTGAAAGGATCACTTTGTTAAATTTTTTCACTGAAACACTGCATATGACTTAATGACTTCTCGATTCATCTTTTTGGAGCACCACAAAAGGAGACTGACAGTTTGAAATAGCTGAAAATTAATAAGTATAATCTCACAATTATGTATGAAGAAATAACATACTGTTATATATTGAGACATGACATAGTTAACCATCCATGTTTATTACTTTGGAAATCATTCTTTACATAATCTTAATTTCAACTTTTCACATCACTGTACGGTTTCCACCAATATCACAATTTACTGTTATTAAACTCTGGTGAGCTTCTCCCTCTCTAATGCATTTTGGCCTATCTAGATGATGCTTTTATTTCCACAGCACTTTACTCTTTGCAGGGACTCCCATCATGCAAAGACATGACCCAGGCAGATTGAAATCTTCTTTCTGGTGTCTCCTACAGGTCACTCTACCCCCGCTTAACTTTGGACTTATGAACTTCCGATCTGGAACTCCAATGTACCTGATTTGCATCAGCTTTACACAATTTCCAGTGTGTCAGAGTCCAGAATCTCATAATCTTAAGGGAAAGGAAATTTGGCAATTCGGGTAATTTTCTCTATGTGTTACACCTATAGAACTTGTCTTACTCCAGCTTTCTCCCCCTTTATTTTGGAATTGTGTTTCCTGTTTATATGAAAAGGGTTGAGCCGGAGGCCTTCACAGGCAGTAAATCTCACAGGGCAAAGGCAGACCAAGATAGCAAAACATTCCCCCAGTGCAATCGACAAAAAAACCCTGGAGTCTGCAGTGCAGTTTTTATCATAGCAACGAACATTTTTTAGATTTCTCACTCACTTTCAATTCTCACTCAGAAAAATTTCTAAGAAGCAAGATAGGATATTTTGGACAAGATAGAATCATGTCATCCACAGACTAGAGTTTAACCATGAACAGATTAAGAGAGTAAGTTATTTTGAAAACTTATTCCTCCCTTCTTGGATTTTTTTAAATTTTCCAAGAAATGATAAAAGAATGCATACATGTTTGTTTTACAAAGTGTGCTACAGTTAGAAAAATTATTTTTCTGCTTTTTCACTTTTTTGGGGGGGGGGCATTGTTTGTCAAATTTCTTGGAGTTACTGGGATGCTTCAGATAACGCCACATGATGGTTTAATATGGCTTTCTAAACTCTTGTTTTTAGGTAAACAGGAGGGTTTCTTTTCTTGTGATGCAGACCATCTCTCTTTCCCATGCAATCATGATTCTGTATGGCACAGATTCAAACCCTTGAGCACTCCCCTAGCTCCCAAATACAGGCCTTGCTAACAATCTCACTTCTGTTTAGGGTCCATTGGCCACAGCAGAATGAATGTAAAGGCCAAGGTTTGTGAGATGCCCTTGTAGAATCATTGCACACTTTATCCTTGAATCAGATTCTCTGCAGCCATTACAGGAGACAGTGAAGAGGACAGGTCTGTATCTTAAGACTCTTCCAAGCCTAGAAGGAGAAATGGATAAGAAACCTCTGAGACTATCCCTGGTGCTCACTAAAGGCTAAAGATACCCTTTCTGGAGAGAAAGGACCCAAGGAATTCTCAGAAGAGTTTGTTGTTAGGAAGTGAAGGGACAAGAGGAGTAGAGAGACGCAGAGAAGAAACCAGGCACAGAGAGAAGTTAAAAGAGAATCAGTTCCCTCAAGTGACCAAATGGCCCTAGAGCTTGGACAATAAATCTCTTGACAGTTTTTCAACATCTAAGAAGCCTGTGTTTATAAATCAGCTAAAACACCTGCTCGAGTTTCACTTTTGGCTCACTTAGGTTTTGTAGACTTTAGCTTGAATTTTAAAGGGTGATGAGTGATTAGCAACGCTGACCCTGATCTTTCCTGAGTTTGTCAAGTTAAATGAGTTGTGTTTTGCACAGAAAACATACGTATGAGGAAAGCATTGGCCTTCGGCTCCTCTGAAGAGAAATAGATGAGGGAATGAACATTTGAGCTTTTCCATTACCTTTTATTTGCAAATGATTATAGGCTCATAAAAAGTTGCAAAACTAATGCAAAAAGTTACACATACTGTGCACTCAGCTGTCCCTACCCCTTTGGGAAGTTCTTACACACGCAGAGTACATTATCGAAGCCAGGAAATTGACACTGGCATAACTCAATTAGCTAAACTAAAGACATATTTTAGATTTCACCAGGTTTATCAGCACTCACTTTCTGTGCATGTAATCCTAAGGACATTGATTCTAGGTATGGAATCATGTAAACACCACCGCAGCCAAGCTGTAAGAACCTGCCCCCACTACAAGTAAACCTCTTCTGTTTGTTGTGAGTTTTTAGTATATTTTCATGTGAGTGAAAGTCCCCATTCTTCGTTCCTTTTCTTGGTCACTCCTCATGGCATGGGAAATACTTTTAATTCCAGGAAAAACGAGAGAATTATTAGTCTTTAAAGAATATTAGAAAGATCAAAGTGAAACTTTCTGTAAGATCCTTGAACATGTATTATATCAGGATGTGACACACAATGTGATCCAGTTTAAATTCCTAATAAGTATGAGTGCACAGTGCTAAGCAAACTGATAGGTACAAAGGCACAGAGTTCACAGGTGTTGGGGACTGCATTACAATGGAGTGATGACAATCTGATCCTATTGGATGAGGATTTGAACAAAACCTCTCAAACTAGAGGTTTAACATTCAATATCTGTTTTAATGCATCTTCAGTAGTCCAAGAAGTGTCTAAAAGATATCATCTCCTTGCAGGACAGAAAACAGTATACAATGGTAGAAATCATTTACCTAAAAGTCGAAAACATTACACAGCCATTAAGTGTTAAGAGCAGGAATTTTGTAAGTGTGTCCTCTGGCAAGCACACAAGCAAGGTTAAGAAGTATGGAAAGGCAGAATATAAATAATGTAATCCTATCATATATGAAAACAATTCAAACCTTAGTAGTTGCAATTGGCCAGGCAAAGTACATGTATGAGACAGCCTCACTCAACTTACAAGTATCGGGTTTACAGATACTGTCTTTTAGAATGCAATCAATAACCTTAATCTGAATTCACTTTCAGGAAAAGTGAAAGGTGATGAGATTCCACAGAAATAGCCAGTTACCTCTGCCAGTGACCTCCCGTTGTTGAGTTGGGCTCATCCAACTGACTTTGCAATGAAAAGGGATAAAGGAAGCAGGCAGCAGGTAGTCAGGCAGACAGGAGCCCTGATGACGTCCATGGCCAAATCATGGCTGTAGGAGCAAAGACAGTATCTTCCAATTAAAGTCCTTGTTTTCATACTCACTGTTTTCAGTACATTTGACAGAAACTTGTAAGTGGGACAGATAACCTCTGCTACACCTCATGTTAACTTTCTAGCCTTTTTGGTATTTCATTTTATGATGTATGGTATTTCATGACATTTTTCCTTAGAGGTGTTCCATAGAACAAAGAAACAATTTGGTTCTTTAAAAATAGAGTAAAAAAATAGCAATTTATTTTACATAGCAACAGTCACAAGGGCCTATCTTGGACACATGTATATAAAATAACTATGGATTTTTGGAAAGTAACTATGTTACTTTCCTTTAACTTGATGCATTTTGCTATCTCATTATCTTAGGAATTATTTCATCACTGCTTGTCAGTTACTCTAACTGTATTGAAAAAGGTGAAATAGCCTACAGGAATAATGCAATGATCAAATATATCATCACTATTATATCATCACTCAGTTTTATAAAGCTAATTTCACTTGAAGTGTCATCTTTCAAGAAGGTATAAAAGAAGCGTTATAGCTTATTCATGCTTTTAGCTTTTATTGAACACTTTTGAGGTGAGAATCTAAAAAATATCATAATAGCAAAGAGAAGAGGTTGTCAGATGAGTGTTCAAAATTGGAGGAATTAAAAGGCAAATGTCAGGAGACAGCATTACTCTCCTGGATTCCAGTGCTGGCTGAGTATCTGAAACTTCAAATGCTTAGTATCAGACTCCAAATGACAATATTCCAGGTGAATTTCCTCAAAGTAAAAAATGGACTAGTGAACAACATCTTTTTTAAGATTTATTTTATTGAAAAGTCAGATATACAGAGAGGAGGAGAGACAGAGAGGAAGATCTTCCATCCAAATATTCACTCCCCAAGTGACTGTAAATGCTGCAGCTGAGCCAATCATCTTCTTAAACGCCAATAGAAACATGGTTAGTGTCTATATACAACAGGTTCTATACATCTTAAAATGGCTATAGATTATTGTTCAGCTGTCTTGTGTCTATTTTCATTATAATATTTAGCCTTTCATAGCATCAAAGCATAATTTTGCTGAACCTGGCTTTTTTTTTCAGGTAGTCTAGACTGGCTTATAACTCCAATAAGACATATGTCAATAGTTTAGGTGCAGAACAGTTTTAGAAGGGGTGTGCAGAGAAATCCTCAATACCCTAGTGAGGAGTAACTAATATTTCAAGTCTTCCTCACACCTTCTAGGGTGATGGAAGATTTCCCCGCTTTTCCACCTTTTTACAGAATAACATAGTGTCATTGCTAATCATGAAACAGAAAGGACTACATAACCAGACTCTAGACTACTCTATTATGGCCAGACACATATGAGAAATTCTCCCATCACATATGTTTGCAAAGTACAATTTACTTGATATTATTCATCAATGAGTCAGTAAGTACAAATATAAAATATAGTATAAAAATAACTGGATTCTTCATTTTAATTGGCAGTTATAAATATGAAAAGTAAGTGTGTTGTAATAAGCTAGCAAGGAGGATGATCACTGTCTTTTAAATTAAAGTATTTTATCATTTTATTATTATTTTATTTTCGTTTCTATGTAAAAATTGTGCCTCTTTATGAACTGGATCCCATCCATCCTAAGCTCCCTAGGTATTGTGACTCATCAGTCAACTCAAGAAAGTACAGGACACGTCACTTCAGAGGATACCAGGATTTTAGCACCTGTACTACAGGAACAGAAGACAAAGCTCAAATACACATTTTCTAATAATATACTAAAGTGTATTCTTATAGGGCAAGACTTTTCCCCCATTATGGTTTGGAGGTAATATGATAAAATCAGTCCTTTTGTCTGGGGTAATGGTGTCTTACCAAGGATTTGCTTTTTGCCTCTGCTATTGACTAAGCATGCATTAGTAGCAATGCCCAGGTAACTCATAGTAAATAAAGCCTATTTTTGTCTAAAACTAGTCTACACATTTTAGACTCTATTCTTTCCAAGTGGTACAGACTGATCCCCCTTCTAGAAGGTCAGGATAGAAAACAGTTTGTATTGAGTGACTAAAATTTGGAGGAAGTGCCTTGTGGAACTTATACATTTAATTTGTAGAATAGATTTTGTACATTCTCTGGGCATGGGGAAGGAGGAGGCCTGTGTAATGGGAATACTCGAGTAATCTTGGAAAGTCCGAACTGGCTAGAGTTGATGTCTCCCACTGCCACCATTGCTCATGCAGGCTTGTGAGAAAGCCACAGTCAACATCCTCCAGTCACAGAGAATCCTCGGAGGACCAGAGTCCCTCCCAACATTCTGATGTTGCCCCTTGAGGGAGACGCTAGCTGAGCCCTTTTCAAATTACGAGTAGTAAGCATGTTCTGGAATCTGTTCTTTATTTTCTAAATCAAGGCCCTATTTCATGAATAGTTCACTGTCCTGCATTGATAGAATTGGTTCATGGAGTGGATAATAACATGCATGGACTACTGACTGATGGTCAATAGACAAAGTTTATTAACAGCAACAGACTTTTAAAGAGAAAGTTGTCAGGTAAGCATCCAAGGAGGAGGGGCTCTAGCCATTTGCATCTCAACAGCAAGGGGCAGTCTCCCAGTGCACAACTTGTCTCTGTAGCAGGTCCTTTATCTAAAATTTTGAAATAAGAGGTTTCCCGTCCATTCATTTCCTTTTCCGGCCTTTCAAAGGAGATTCCACTGGCTCTGTCTCGCTCAATAGCAAAGATTCTGAATATTCTTCTACAATGTATCACATTAGATTACCAGAAGAAAAAAAATTGGGACAATTATATATTCTTGTTGCCTTATTTTATACTCTCAGGAATGTTGATCTGTGCTGTGTCCTGGCACTCTTTTACACACACACACACCCAGTCTTAGCGGAAATACCATTTTGCACCTGATCCTCTGTAGTTACTGGGGATCACATTAGAGATTTTCTGTCTCATTCTCAGCATCTTCTCTAGGAATACCAATTGGAGATAAAAGACAAGTAGAGTAATATAATTGCTTTTATGGTTAATTTATTTAGCATCTTAAAAATTAAACTGGTTCTAAGGATTCAGATTTAAAAATCATTTGGTTATATCCACTTTGCACAAAAACATTCAGCACAAAAAAATTAGAAGTTATTGCATTGTAACATAAATATTTATTTGTCCATACTTTATAGATTGTATTTGAAGCATTGAATCATTTACAAGTTATTTTTTTAAACTTTTTTAATAATGTGTTTTATGGGTAGATGGGCAAAGAGAAAGATTTATAGAGGAAGAATGTTCCTCTGCTGATTCGTTTGTCAACTGCTCCAGAGTCAAGGTTGATTCAGGCTGAAGCCAGAAGCCAGGAGCTTCATCTGAGTCTCCATGTAGACATCAAAACTCAAGCATTTTGTTATGGGGTGCAGCCAGTGATAGCCAGCACCCCTGGACTGTGGGGCTGTGTCCCCTACCCTAAGCCCTCAGCCACTCCCCCCCTACCACCTAGGTGTTCTCTCCTGCCTACCTGTGAGTTTAACCTATCACCTGCGAGGGGGTGGTATTGCATCGTTGTGTAACCATTCCCCTCATTAGCCCCATAAAGGCCCATGATAGGGAGGGACTCACTCTCTTGGTCGTGTTCCCCTGTTGCTCTGCATCCTGACTCCCAGGACAGCTATCCCCTGAGCGTGGTCTCTATGTCTGCATTCCTCATCCTCTGTTTAATGCTTAGGAGGGACAATGAAGACAGCAATGTTAAGATGCTTTACATTTCTGGTTTGTGTGCTGTTGGGAGTTCGAGGAGAGGTGAGGTCTAGAAGATGGAATATGGGCAGAGGGGCCAGGGAAAGGTAAATGTGTGCAGCTTTGTAAGTATATCCAGGTTGTTCATTGCATGTCTCTTAGGGTAATTTATATTGTTGGGGAAGCTGGGACATAGATCTTCAGCTTCATAGATGGACTTGAGGGTAATGACCGTTTGTTCCTCTTGGGGTTACAATTAATTTGGATTGCCATATGGACTTGTGATTTGCTATTTCTAGTGGGCCCTTTTATCACCAAGCTTGGTTAATAAAGACTCCTTCATAAACCTGAGACATGTCTGGTGTGATCTCGCTCGCACCCTGCAACACTTCAGTCATCATCTGGTGCCTCTTGGGTGCACAGTTAGGAAGCTGAATCGAAAGTGGAGGGAGGGGCCTGGCGTGAAAACGTAGTGTTCAAGGTCCTTGCCTTGCACACCCGGGATGCCAGATGGGATGCCAGTTCTAATTCTGGCAGCCCTGCTACTCATCCAGCTCCCTGCTTGTAGCCTGAGAAAGCAGTGAAGAATGGCCCAAAGCCTTGGGACCTTGCACCCGTGTGGGAGACCCAGAAGAGGCTCCTGGCTTTAGATTGGCTCAGTTCCAGCCATTACAACCGCTTGGGGCGTGAATCATCAGATGGAAGATCTTCCTCTCTGTCTCTCCTCCTCTGTGTGTATCTGCCTTTCCAATAAAAATAAATAAATCTTTAAAAACAAGAAAAAGAATGAAAGCGGAGGGAAGATTTGACCCCAGGCATGCCAACACGGCATGCATATTTCCTGCTGTATCACAATGACAACTTGTCAATTACTCTTTACTAATTTCATATGTCTGATATAATACTCAGGAATAAAAGTCATGCCATTGACTATTGTTATATTCCATCGTGCTTAATATGATGATACTTAAGTACATAGCAATATACGGGAGCATAACATTCTATTTTATAACCATGTAGTAATTTGTTGAACCAATGTCTTAGGTATTTCCAGTCTGCAATATGTTTACTATGTACAGTGATCCCTCTAGATACATATTACATATAGGGTTTTATTCATAGGCAATGAGGCTTCTGATACTGGCCAGCTATGGCCATCAAGACAATTTTTTAAAAGATCTATTTATTTTTATTAGAAAATTGGACATACAGAGAAGTAGAGACAGAGAGAAAGATCCTCCATCCGCTGATTCATTCCCCAAGTGGTTGCAATGGCTGGAGTTGAGCTGATCTGAAGCCAGGAGCCTGGAGCCTCTTCTGGGTCTGCCAGGCCAGGTGGCTGCAGGGTCCCAAGTCCTTGGGTCGTCCTCAACTGCCCTCCCAGGCTACAAGCAGGGAGCTGGATGAGAAGCGGCGCCACTAAGACATGAACCAGCACCCATATGCAATCCCCACGCAGTGAGTGCAAGGCAAGGACTTTAGCCTCTAGGCTCCTACGCTGGGCCCAGGACAATTTTTAATAAAAACTTTCCTGATAAGCTAGCAATAAAAGTGCTACTCTATATTTCCAAGAGGTAAAATAACAGTTCACTCTAGTCTATAAAGTAGATCAGTCTCTGATTGTGGGGTTTAAACTCCGCTGAGTTCACCCACTCTCATTGCGTTTTATAGAGTTAGCACCTAGGGAAAGCTGTTGTTTAGACTTAGAAAAAGTCTAGGTCTTGGACGAAACTCTTGATCACTGTGGCCACTTGGGGAGTGAACCAGCAGAGAGAAGATCTTCCTGCTTCTCCTCTCTGTAAATCTGCCTTTCCAATAAAAATAAATCTTACAGAAAATTAGGAGTGAATGCACACATACATAGAGACATATGAATTTTGGGTATTTTGTATGCTCAAACCATAACCCATGTTGCTTTCAAGGAACCTGTAGGTTCATTTTAGGAGACTTAGTTCTCTTGGAAAAATTTGTTCAGGGAAACAGATTGATTTCAGAGCAGTATTCCATCTGCTACTGGAATGTGACATATTAATTCATTTATGAAATTGTTGATTTAATGGTAAGTTTATTAGGATGAAATATTTTCTTCATTTTAATAAATTAAATATGTTGCTTTAAATCAGATTTTCACAAAAACAAGTGTTAGCAGTAATACTAGATTAACTTTGCTTGGTACTTGGCAATATTAATGTAGATCTTCTTAACATAAATCTACAGAAACCTCATTCTGCTAAAGCAGAAGTAACTCAAACTGTCAATAAAATCATAAAATGATTCAATAACTTCAATTTGTAAATAAATAATGAATTCTGAGGATTACGTATTGCATGCAAAAAAAAAAAAAAAGAATAGAAAAAAAAAGAAAAAGTCTAGGTCAATGACCTCTGCTTATCCAAGCTGGCCTATCCTGTTCCGCTCTGTGCTGAAGTGAGAAGCGTTCCCTCATCCTCAATGGATTCTCAAGGAGAATGCATAATTCAGAGTTTTCCCTACCCTACACAGATTAGGAGAAATAGCAGAGCTGTTGGTGGCGAGGCATGACAACATTTGATTCTCTACTTAGAAGTCTCCAAACACCAGGAAATATTAATTGCTGATTCTGAAATAGTGGCTTCCAGACCATGGTATGGGTACTGATGGCTTACTAATGGTGCTTCTAAGACCTTCTGTTAAATATGGTCTAGTATGCTCTCTACTTCATTCACCTCAAAGCCCTGGTTTAGTCTAATGCAGATGACATCATTCACAGGCCACATTTAAGACACATGTGCCCTAGGGTGTTGGTGCCTGTCATGTTCAGTTTGCTAATGCTAGAAACTGAACATGGAATAATGACTAACTTTCATCTTAAAAAAAAATCACAGCCCTAGCTGGGGCTCCACTCTTTGTACTTCTTTTTTTTTTTTTTTAAAGATTTATTATTTTTATTACAAAGTCAGATATACAGAGAGGAGGAGAGAGGAAGATCTTCCGTCCGATGTTTCACTCCCCAAATGAGCCGCAACGGGCCGGTGCGTGCCGATCCGATGCCGGGAACCAGGAACCTCTTCCAGGTCTCCCACGCGGGTGCAGGGTCCCAATGCCTTGGGCCGTCCTCGACTGCTTTCCCAGGCCACAAGCAGGGAGCTGGATGGGAAGTGGTGCTGCTGGGATTAGAACCGGCGCCCGTATGGGATCCCGGGGCGTTGAAGGCGAGGACTTTAGCCGCTAGACCACGCCTCCGGGCCCCACTCTTTGTACTTCCACATCAATATTTACAAGTAAGAACTTAAAAGTTTTGAAGAGTTGGGAAAGTGCATTATTATAAGCATAGGGTATTTTTCTCCTAGATCAAATAAATAAATATTGTTTTGCTATGAATCATGAGCCCTTGTACCAGCATGCATCAAACACCAATGAGAAGCAAGCTGCCTAAGTGGCGTGCACAGGCACTAAGGCACTGAGAGGCAGTGGGTACCAATGAAGACAAAGTATAAAGATCCAAATGACAAACTGTGTTCGTACTGCTTCCCAGGAGCCCAAGGAACTTAGGAGACAATTTTTTTCTTCATTGGAAATAATTCTTACACTGACGCCAATATTATTGATTTTCTCTCACTGTAGTGGAGACAAAAACTCTAAGGGAAGGGCCGGATTTGTGTTAATGAAGACAGTGGTACACATATCGCCACCATTCTCTTCAGGTGGAAGTTGTATCGTAGGCAGGCAAGCCTAATGGCTTTTTTATGTCTACTTGGCATGAGAAAACACCATTTCATCATTACCCAAGAGTAAACAGTGCCAAGACAGATTTGAGAGAACTGATAGAAATATAGTATCCTACGATCTTTTGACTTATATCTGTGGCATATATATATATATATATATATATATATATATATATATATATATATGGATGTAATCAACTTAACATCAGAGAAGACTGGATAAAACTTTGAATGATTACTCCCAGATATGGAAGGAATGTGAGCAGAATAGAGAAGCAGAAGCAGGTTAATTCATACATTGAAATTGTCCAGTGCCACGAGTGCTGTGCTAAAGTGGTAAGAGAAGTTACTTGTGGGAGTTACTTGTGGGACCATGAAAAGAATAGTCTTCTGATTCTTACTCTTAGTATATAAGCATTCTTCTCATTATGATGATTCAGAGAATGAACCTTATTTTCCTATTTTAGTTTTTTTGGTATTTAGGGGAAAGACAATTATTTTAGAGGCATAAAAAGATGTCAGTGTATCTGGCAAGGATGGAATATTGAAAAAAACACTGCATGCTTCTCACTGTGAGTCATGAATTTCTGAAATTTGTTCACTTTTTATAACTTTAACAAAATTCCCAGTACTATACGCTGTTTGTTTCACCACTACACATTGAGCACTAAGTATACACGGTCAGTGTGCTAAGGTGAAGGTGAATAATGGTGATATTGCTCAAATAAAGCCTCTCTGTATATTCATGAAGCTTCATTTCTTAATAATTTTATTCATAACTCTTAGGCAGTTAGTCTGATAGTCAGGGTTAGATTAACCATTAAGAAGAACTGATTCCAAAAGTTAATTGTTGAGTGAACTAAAAAGGTGAATGTTTGTTCAGATATTTTGTTGAACTAAGTAATGAATCTTCCATGTTTCAATAAATGTCTTCCTTTAGCCATATGTTTTTATAATCCTGTTCTTGAATATTAGACTCAAATAGCTGATTAAAACAAACTTCTCTTGTACACTTTTTATTGCTAAGGGTTTAAGCAATATATTTTTACCACTAGTTTTCTTTAAATTAAAATAATAAATACCATATTTTCTTCTTCCTAATTCTTGATTTTTAAATCTAGGTCCTTGAGCAAGCTTGTAAGGTAATAACTATATATCATATTATAAGAAGTTTTTTTTCCTCAGACGTGCAGTGAATACTTGCTTCCGTTCTGTTCTTTCTCCCTTATACCACCTTGTTTGGTATCATAGATCACACATTCACGTCTGAAATGGAGGACATCATGCAGAGAGATATGAGCTAACGTTCTTAAGCTGTACTTGCGATTCGCTATGCAGTTGTGACCAGAATAGGGGGTGATTTTTTTTCACCAAGTCACATAACCATCTGAAATGTGAAATATTGAGTATCCACAATGTTGAAATGTTCTCTCACTTACACAATAACGTGTAGGATGTCAGTTCTTAGCAAGCCATGCCGCAAGGAAACATGACTCACAGTATACCATGAATATTTGTGTGCCTTTGTAACTAATCATCAAGCCGTGCCTGCTGTGGTTATATTGGAAAGCAGAAAGTACATTTCTTTCGCACTATGCTAAATGTCTTTCTACAGATTTATTGCATGGAACCTGTTTACTTGTTCATTGCTACATCTGCTAAACCTGCCAGTAAGGATCATATTAACATAGCAGGTCTAAGTATAAAGTGGTATCATCGGATAGCACCTCCGGGTTGGTCAGGCAGGTTGAATTGAGTAAATGTTATGCTTCAAACACAGAACATGTGCTATGTTGATAGGTTGGATTCTGTTGATTTGAATATTCAGAGATATTCAGTTAAAACATGTTGAGATTTTGGGTAGGATGTCTACCTGACCTTCATCTCACATGCATGGATTAATAACGGTATATATAAATATTTATGAGGAAATTATCTTTCTAGAGGACTTCACCAGATTTGTTCTCAAAGACGCAGTGGGTACATAATGCTAATTAGGGAGGTGATGTATGCTGGACATTCGTACAGTGTTGGAGTACTTGACTAGCAGAATCAGGCAACCTTGGTACTTTTCCCTGTTGCAGGAAACTGGGCCAACTGAAGTTTCTTAATAAGCTTATTCTGGCATATTTCAACTTTCGTATTCGTTCCCTGACCTTTTCCAGGCAATTTCTCTTTCTCGTGTTTAACCTCCTGAGGCACAGATAACCATCATCCCATCCTTCTGATACTTGAATATGCATATTTTCATGATTATATAACACTTAGAAGGTCATGGTTCACATGATTAGTTCCTGAGGAGCCCTCATGCAAATGTACACAATGCATAAACAGCTTTCATTTGAAGGGGTCCTCTATGTATCTTGAATCCCCTGTTCTTTTGTGCTCATAACCTTGGTACAGCACAACTGTGCCAACATGTCTCTCAACAATGACTATCAGCACACATCTGTATACTTTCTCTAAGATAAATGTGCTTCTGTCTGTAGCAAAATAACCAATACTTGTCTATCCCTCCTAACCACAGATTCGGAAACAATACGAAGTTGGTTTTAGACATCAAAGGTAGGCAAGATCGTTTCCCCCGAGAGAGGAAAACGAATGGACGCTGCTTTCTATCTATGGGAACTTGAGCAGACCTCATGCGGTTCTTCCAAATAGAGCAAAGGTGACAGGGTTCAGAGCTCTCGGAAACTGAGGTTGCAGAAAGCAGTGGGACAGAGTGCCAGAAGCGAGCACACTTCCTAGAGAAAGAACCAGAGCTGCAGAAGTTCTCTCAAATCAGATGAAAACTAAACTGTGCATGTCCAGGATGAAACCCCAGGAGGAAAACCACGACCTGAAAGTTGTAAACCAAGCAAGCCCAATGGATGTACTGAGCTGAGAGACATTGGTAGTTCTAGTCAGCCAGCGGGGAGACCCACCGGAAATACAGAGCCCTCAGTACACACTCCCAGAGGAACAAACATTGTAAGTATGGCCTAGTTGAACCAGTTTTAAGGAAGCTTAGAAACACACCTCAAAAGAATTGATTCCTCCAATTTAGTTTCCTGAAAAATTAAGACTGTATTCTTTAAAGGAAAAGAGAACAGTGGAGATGAAAAAAAAAATCATGAATTTAAAATCTACAGGAGAAGTTCTACATAGTAGATTCTGAAGAAGAAATGATCAATGAGCCTGGAAGCATAACAGACACTATCCTTGGGCAAGCACGTTTATCTGCAATGTACATCCAATAATAATAAAGTCAACAAACCAACTACATGTGGATAAAAGTTAGAAAAAGACCTTCTTAAAGAAAGCTTACAAATATCCAATTAGGTGTGGAAATACACTGACTGTTATTAATTGTTAGAGAAACAGAAATTGGGGCTGGTGTTGTGCTGCGGCACATGAAGTCACTGTGTGAAATGCTTCCATCCCGCTCTGAGAGTGCCTGGGATCTTATCCTGTCTCCACGGCCTGTTCAACGCCCTGCTACTGTGTGCACTTGGTGGCAGCAGCTAATAAGCCAATTATAGACCCAGATGGGGTTACTGGTTCCAAGCTTTGGCCTGGCCTAGTTTTGGCTGTGGTAGTCTTTTGGTAAGTAAACAAGGAGATGGAAGATTCTCTCTCTCATCCTTCTCTCAAATACATAAAACTTTAATGAAAGAAAAATATAAGTGAAATCATGGTGTGATATATACACATATATATGTATCATTAGGATGGATAAAACAAATAAACAAATGGTGGCAAACACTTGTGGGAACATGGCAATTGGTATTCTCATTTGTTGTTAATAGCTTTTGTGGAAATAGCCTGAGGAATTTGTTACCTTAAAGTGTTAAAATAACCAAGAAATTCCACTATCTATTATTTATTTTTCTAGTAAAAAAGGAAAATAGGTGTCCCTTTAAAAGCAAAAAAAAAAAAAATCTACGTTTGTAACAGTTTTTTTCAAAAACATTAGAAACTATTTTAGTGTCCACCAATAATAAGTAAATGCACACTTACATTGTTATGTATTTGTAGTTTCAGAAAATTTTCTTGTAATATGTATGTTGAAACCAAGAACTCCTCTCAATAGCAATATTGTTACTTATAGGTGTAGCATTGCATAGCAGATAGTTAAAGCTTATTCATCATGCTTAATTAAAACTTTACATTCATGGATTATTTACTCTGCATTGTTTTCCTTTTCTCAGCTCTAGGATGCTGACACGTTCCATTAACTTGACTTTTGAAAATATTTCATATGAAAGGACGTCAGATAATTCATAGGGAATGCAGCTAAAAGATAACAGTTTTGAAACATTATTTTTATGTTTTTATTGTGGTGAAGGAGGACTCTGATCATGGTTTCCTGGATCTTTTTCTGATGAAGGTTGTATGAACTTTCCCAACACTCTCCAAATCTACTTATGTTATTTCTGGCTTTCCAGAAACTCAGCAGGAAAAATGCCCTAGACACCCCCAACATCACAGTGCTTAGTCTTCACCCTTTCTGGTCAAGCCTTGTTCCATCTGTGACAACTATTGCACAAGTGCTTCAGGATCTTGATTCAACTTGTTGAAAATTTTGTCTGCTGATGGTCTGGGCTCAACAGTCTTGGACATCAAAATACAGGCTATGCATGGAACCCCAAATAGGCATGATAAGAAAAGATTTTCACCACAATGCATCATGGACAAATTTCAAAAATAAACATAAAAAGAATATCTTAAAATGTGCAAGGGAGGCATTCCAGCTAACCTTTAAGGGAAATCCACACATAATTTACTAATTGAAGCTCTTACTGATATATGAAACCAAAATAAAGATATTCCATGATAAGCAAAAATTAGAAGAATTTGTCCCAAATAATACCTGTGAATATACTACATACAGTACAAGACAATGACAACGGCATCACAAAAAAGATGAAAGCAGAAAACTTCCCAGCAAAGAGCAAGGCATTCTAAACTAATAATAGGAATATTTATAGAAATATATGTCATTACTTATCAATAATAACAATAAATGTGAATTGACTAAAGCTCGTAATTAGAAGATGCATACTGGCTAAGCAAGACCCATCTGTGTGATGACTCTTCATCAGTAAGGATACATACAAACTGAGAAGTGAAAGAATGGAAAATTTAGTCCCTGCCAATGGAATTGAAAAAGAAAGCAGGAGATGATATAAAAGATAACTATAGGGCATCCACTGAAAAGAAGGCATGACTTTGTAAATGAATAGTCACTGGATACTAGCACATCCACTTTTATACAACAAATGTTAATGGATCTAAAGGAAGATATAAGCTCCGATATAATAACAAAGAGAAACTTCAACATTGCGTTTTCATCAATGGACACATCAAAAGAAATAACAGGGCTAAGCTACACTGTAAACAAAAGGGAGCTATTAGTAACCACAGAACTCTAAATCTCAGAGCTGCAGAATATAAATTCTTTTCACCAGTGAGTAGGTCATCAGGTCTTGATACAGGATAGACCATTAATTAGCATAGAAAACAACTCTCAACCAATTATATTTTATTAACTTTAAAAAATGTTTATGATGCAGTTCCATAGGCTAGGGATTTCCCCTTACCCCTTCACAGCTCCATCACTCTGCTTTGTAAGTGTATTCTGATATTGTAAGTAAGACAATATAAAAAACCCCAACATCCTCTTGCAAAGATATATTTAACAGTCTCATTGGGAATCCATCTCTTATTCAGGAATAGAGATGAAAGCTGCAATGCATCCTCATTCTTGATATGATACTCTCTATTATACAATTTCTCTAGATGGATATATGTACATGCATGTTTACCTGTTTATCTGTTGAGCTTGTATTTTTGCATGAAGATCACCATCATGCAAAAAACAGAAATATCCATGTGCTTTTTCTGACTATAGTGGAATAAAGTTGAAAATTTACAACAAAAGAAAATTTAGAAAATGTGCAACACATGGACACTAACCAAAATGTTTGTGAATGAACAACAGGTGCTAGGCCCTTGCCTGGCATAGCTTGCTTTTCCATCCAGGCCTTTATGAGCTGGTGAATGTTGTGGCCCAGCTCGCCCCACACCCTGTTGTAGCATGTACATGCGGGTATTGTACCTGCCAATACTATTTTCAGCCCCCATACCCATAAGTGTTGGATAATTCCATGGCCACACCTAGCTCAGCCCATCACCATCCCAATTCTTGAGATAAACAGCGGGACTTGTATTTCCACAGAGTTTGGCCCACATATCCCCACAGAATCTACCCCCAGGTCTGGTTCTCTTGTGCCCTGCCTGATGTGATCCATCCCCTGTTCTGACTTTCAGTCAGGTACTGGGATCTAGTCCTGCTAGACAGGCCCCCAGCCCTAGCTGTTGCATGTTAACAAGCCCATCTCAGGACACCCAGGTACGCTGGTGCATTGGATTGACCCGTATAGATCTTCCAATCTCTCCCCTCCAAACCATAGGTCTCAGTTCCCTTGTTTACCTGCAAGTACAGAAGCCCTGTCATTGAGAGACCCTCAGGATTCATTACTCACCTCCACACAGTGGCTTTATCCATGGATGTCTCAATGTAGTAATTCTACCCTCTCAAGTCCCCAGAGCTTGTCACCAGGTGGCCAACAGGTGAAGCCCAGCTCTGTTTACACTCAGGTCATCTGAGACAAGATGGCACTGGATGCTTTTAAACAGTCAGACTAGGCTGTACACTTTCTTCCCCCACCAGTCAAAAGTGGCCAATAGAATGAGAGGTCCCGTATGCACGCTAGCCCTCCCAGATATGGGGAAGAGAAAAAATGTTAAGAAGAAAATTTATACCAATAATTTCTGATGTCAAATTTGGAAAGATATCAAATAAATGATACAACAATGCATTTTAAAGGGTTTTTTTATTCTTATATTCTGATACAGTTATATAGGCTCTGGGTTTTCCCTCCCACCCTGTCCTGCACTAATTTACCCCATATGGTTATAGTAGTATAATCTTCCATAACAGTCCTAAGCCCACCATTCTGCTCTGTGAGTTTATCCTAACATTGTAGGTGTGAACAATGGTAAGGAGTACATTATCCTAGTGTCAAGGTATATCTAACAGTTTCATTGGGAGTCCAGAGAGGTCTTCTACCTTTTTAGTTAGGTTAATTCCAAACTACTTAAGATTCCTCTCTATAATTTTAAAGGAGGCTGTAGCTAGAATTTCTTCATTAGCCATGAATATTTTTTGTCTCTATTTGTGCCATCAATTTATGTTCACTAATTTTGTATCTTGCTACCCTGCCAAATTGTCTTGCATTCCAATAGTCTCTTGTTTGAATCTTTGATTCCTCTATGTAGAGAATCATGTGATCTGTAAACAGGAAGAAGTTTAATTCTTCCTTTCCAATTTGAATTCCTTTAATTTGTCCAGAAGAACACCACTCTCTACCCGTGTTGTGGATGCACCATTGCCTGTACAATATTTCTCCCACTCCTGATTTGAGCAATGCCTGAGAGTAAAGAAATGCCAATTTTTCCAAATCACTGGATTTTGGTGATGCTGGTCTCGTTGGAACCTGCTGGCCATTAGGTCTGAGGGCCACCCAGACCTTTTTTGGGTGGCAGCTGTAGGATGCCAAGTTGGCACTGTTTTTCCTTTGGGACCAGCTTGGTGTTGTCCTTCTAGTACCATAGCATTTGCCACAGTAAAAAATGGCGCCCAGTATGGCACTGGTAGGGTTCTAGGTCTGCTGACCACTAGGTTTGAGGACTACTTGGATTTATTTTGAGTGGAACCTGTAGGATGTCAGGCCAGTACTGTGGGAAAACTGTAATGCACTGAGCCATAAATGATTTCTTTCCTGGCTCAGTGCATGAGCAGCTTGGTGTTGTCCCTCCAGTCCTACAGTTTTTGTTCCAGCATACAAAATGGCATCCAATATGGTACTGGTAGAAGTCTGGACCATGAATCCCACCCAGCTCCTGCACTGTCCACTTAAGGTCTGCTGCTCTGTCTCTGTTCATGGTCAGCTTTTTAAAAAATCAACAAGACAGGTGACTCTTAGCCTGAGTTCGCCTCTGAGTTTCTGGTGAAATCCCTCTTCCCACCTGGTCACCAGCAGAACTCTGGCTTCCGGTGGAGTTACATTGTTGCTTGCTGCCCACCACTGGGGCATCTAGTCACTGCAACACTGTTCCATTGTCTCTGTCTCTTCTAGATGTCCATGGGTCTCCAGATACCCCCCTGCCACTAGCCTATCTTCTCCTATCTCCACGGTGCATTTTCTTTTATTTGTGGAAATTAACACAGATTATAAATATCATTTGTTTGTCGTATCATTTGGTATTTAGTTAACAATAATATTTCACTAAATTACAGCATGAAATGACAATATATATGTATTTGTATATACATGTATATGTGTCTATAGATACACACACACACACACATATATATATATATATTCCTGTGTTAAAACCAAGAAAACAAAAGAAGGGAGGATTATATTTAAAATTCCTGGAGTACTATCAATGTTTTGTTCTTAATTAGTATATAGGTCTATAAATGTATTTGGTGGTCCAACTATCCATACACTAATGTAGATTTTTTTTGCTGTTTATACTGCATTCCAATAAAATATTTAAACTTTAAAAAAAACCATAAAAATGTATTTATTTGCCTGAAATGCAGAGCAATAGAAAAGGAGAAACCAGCAAAGGCAGGAAAACATTTTCCTTCATATGGTTCACTCCTCAAATGGCCACAACATCCAGATCTGTGGGAGGTCCAAACCAACACTCCACAGTTGCACTCTGTTTCCTCACATGAGTGGCAGGGCTCTAACTGCTTGGGCCATCTTCTGCTACCCTGCTAGGTGCCTTACCAGGAAGTCAGGTGAGAATCAGAGCATCTGAGATTTGAAACAGTACTGCAATATGGGATGCCAGAACTGTAGGCAGGCAAGGAGTACCTGGGGTGCTACTGTTTCAGTTTCTCTGGTTCTGCTTGTAATCCTTTTTTCACTGTTTTGCATTTCTGACAACTGTATACAAGATTCCCTTTTTCTGCATTCTTAAAAATTCCTGTGAGAGTTTTCCCCAAAACACCTCACACTGACTTCCGCTTATGTCTCGCTATCAGTAGGAAATACAACCTTTCACCTAAGTGTACTATTTCCCCTATTTTAAATCAGACCCTGGGGGGGGCCACTGCTTTGGCTCAGCTGGCTAATCCTTTGCCTACAAGTGCTAAATCCCTTATAGGCGCTTGGTTTCTGTCCCAGCTGCTCCACATCTCATCTAGCCCCAACCCTGTGGCCTGGGAAGGCAGTGAAGGGTGGCCCAAAGCCTTGGGACCCAGAACGCATATGGGTGACCTGGAAGATGCTCTTGGTTCCTGCTGATCAGCTGAGATTTGGCCATTGTGGCCATCTTGGGAGTGAACCAGCAGATGGAAGACCTTTCTGCTTCTCCTTCTCTGTAAATCTGCCTTTGTAATAAAAGAAATCTTTATATATATCAGAGTCTTTAAGCAAGGAAGAAGAGAGAGAGGGAAACCAGGTGACAACCAGCGATCCTTGTCCTGATTGATCATTCAGTTTAGGGCATATTCAGTAATCTCAGGTGGTAGAAGATACCATGGCTGCTATTAACCACATCACGTGGTGCTGCACTTCCTCTTCTCTGTCCCACGTGCACGAAGTCATTATTGCATTCACTACACCCCCCTCCAAAGGGGCCACACACAAGAGGGGTTCTGTTCAAATAAAGCCACCACGTAATCACGTGTCTTAAGAGTTTGTCTTTTCACAAAATTTTAAATTTGATCATCTTTGAGGGCGTTTTAGTCATATTAACTGAATCCTTTCCTAAAGGCCAACATAATGTTATTTATGGTAGCCACAGTCGGAACTCCTGATATTCTGTGTGTGCCTCTTAAGAACTATTGAGTTATTTTCTTGACACAGAAGTAGACTTCCTGAAGTAAGAAAGGAAGGAAGGAAGAAAAGAAAGAAAAAGCACTTTGAGACAGAGGCTCCTCTCTATTAAAGAGATAACATAAAAATATATATATGAAATGGTAGGAACTGATATGTCTGCCTCCGGGATCTTAATGTCAAAGGGTTAGAGGTGCTTTGAGATACCTGAGTGAAATGTTTGTAAGTCAAATGAGCTGAGTTACTCTTCTTTTGAAAAGTCAAAATAGGCTAATTATCCAACAAAACAAAACAGACAAATGTACTTTATTGTAATTTAGAGGCAGTCGTTGGCTGGAGATAATTAATATGGACTGCCAAGTTCCCAGCAACACTGAGAAAATCAAATTATGGCTTTTATTGGTCTCTCAAATAAGATGATAGGGTATTTTTCTAACCCCCTTTGATCTGCCACAGGAGGAATGTTGTTCCATCTGAAAGCACAGCTATTATCAACAATAAAGGGAAGGACAGTAAATGGTACCCAGGCCTGGGACATCTCTTTGGGATGCAATTTCTCACTGCATCAACTCGGTGGCAGGTGTTATGCTGAATGAAATTTAAGTATGGTTGCTGCCCTGTGGCCCAGATCCATTTTGCAGCCATTATTCTGTTTTTCAGACCTAAATGGCCAATTGTATAGTTACATTCTTGCCAGTGCATTTGTCTACAGCAGTATTATCCATTTTTGTTATGACGGTAAGTACAAAATTGAACAGGAAGAGGAAAAATAAATGAATCACAGAGCCAGTTACATGCCCTTGAAAGTTTGGCCCAAGTGCTAGCAAATGCTGGCGGGGATGTATTTACTACAGGAGAGATAGATTCAGCGGGTTAAATTGGTGAATAATTGGGAGACGCATATGGGAGCGTTGAATGAACATAATGGGTAAATAGCATAGTACCAAGGCAACATGTTTCAGAGGTCTAAACTGGGCACAGCCAAGGCCAGACCTTCCAGTGCCCGGATGAAAGGCCTGGAGTCAGTCATTCAGGCCAGAATATTTCAGGTTTCCACCAACACTTGGCTTATGTATCTTTAACTTACATATGCCTTTCAGAACAAATGCTTTCGTGAGGCAGGAGAGTTGAGTACGGGACAAGAGAATGAGGAGGTCCATGAGCAATGAGGAAGGAGGTCTGTGCAGCAGTGAAAGACAATGGCCTTACCTGTGTGTCCAAGAAGAAACACAAGGTTGGCTCTGCGTTTGCTTCCTCAGCGCCCTGACTTCCACGTAAGATCAGTCTGTTCGTGGACAGAACAAGGCAGACATGTTTCCTGGGTTTTTTTTGACTGTGTTGGTCTATAGTTACTTATTCTTACATTAATTTCTTCATGAACTCATTTTGGACAGCTATTGAAGAAAAGTTTCCTGCAGAAATACTATTGAAAACTTTTAGAAAATTTAGAATGAATATGATCACTATCTGAGGTGCAAAGATCGTATATTTGGGAAAATAAAGTGCAGAGCTTCCATTGCAGAAGAAACATGGTGGTGACAGGCGATTCGGCACAGCAGTTAGGACACCTGCATGAAAAGCTTGCCTCGCTTTTAGGGAGGGCATCTGGCTCTGCTTCTGCACCCGGCTTCCTGTTCATACGCACTGTGGGAGGCAGCAGTGATGGCTCAGCTGCCCGGGCCCTGGGAGCACATAGATTGAGTTCTTAGTTCCTGCATTTGGCCTGGTCTAGACCCAACTCTAGTAAGCATTTTAAGAATGAATCAGAAGATTTAAAATGAATCTTTATCTCTTTTTTTCTCTCTCTCTTTTTGAAATAAGAAAAGAAAAACACACAGAAGGAAAATCTAAAGAACGGATGCAGAGGAAGGGAGATAAACGGCAACTAGGACATCAGAAGAACAGATGCTTTGAGCCTGTTGTCTAGGAAGTATTTGCAAATGACCTTTGAGGAATGCAATGAAGTGCAGGACCTTAAGATAAAGATGTACAACCATCAGGCTTTCTACTTTATGGTTCATGAATATCCATTAAGCATTTTTTTCCAATTACGTGGCTGACATTGGCAATGATGAGTTCCTTGTGAATTCCTTAGAGTTTAGCACCCAGTGGACTTTTCCCACTTTGCAATAAGTTGCTTATCTCCAACGGGACTTTGAGTTGAATGAACAGTCTGAGTAATTGCAATATTTCAGTATATGGAATTGAATTTAATGTAACACAGTAGCAATAAAACTATCCAAAGAAGGATGCAATATGAACTGAATTTTCTGATGCTTCAGAAAATTCCAAGTTAAAACACATAAACAAAACCAGCAGGGTTGATGCAGAAATTATTATGCAGGGCTATTTATGTGGCGGCTGTGTGAGACAGAAGGGGACTTATAGAGGCTAGCATGTTAGCTTATCAGCTAAGGTCCTCACCTTGCTCCAGCCAAGATCCCATATGGGCCCTGGTTCATGTCCCGGCAGCTCCACTTCCCATCCAGCTCCCTGCTTGTGGCCGTCGAGGACGGCCCAAATCCTTGGGACCTTGCATCTGTGTGGGAGACCCAGAATATGCTCTGGTTTCCTGACTTTGGATTGGCTCAGCTCCAGCCATTGCGGCCACTTGGGGAGTGAATCATTGGATGGAATATTTCCCTCTCGGTTTCTCCTTCTCTCTGTATATCTGACTTTAAATGAAAATAAAAATAAAACCTTTAAAATATGTTGCCTCAAAATGAAAAATATAAAAGATGATATCTTTGATAATGGTCTGCAACAGAGGCAGATTTCTCTTTCCATCCCATCCAGCAGAGACTGCAATATCTTTGTGCGATTTTGTCAAACAATGAGCTATTTTCCTGGGAAGTGTGATGCTGTTAAGTACAGTTAAGAAGTTCATCATGTTGCACTGCCTCCCAGCTAAAACAGTAACGAACAGCCCAGCTGTCTTCCCTGCAGGATCTCAGCTCCCCCAATCCTCTGCTTCCAGAATTCCACTGTTTCTATAGAATACTTAGCTATGTTATTCTCTTACAGAAAAAAAAAATCATAAACCCATGTTTGGGAGTGGGTCCTCTAAAAGCTGTCATTGAGAACTAAATTTAGAAATAGCAGCCGAGGATGACCACTGACTCCACTGTAATCTGTTGTGATATAATGAACTGGCAACCTTAACTCCTCATCATAATGAGTTAGTTGATGGTCCTGTGGGTATGATGGGGGCTTTTCTGGAGATACAGGGACCTTGATTTGTAAAATGCAGCTGACAAAATGCAGTTGGGGAACAAATGTGAAGAAAACCTGTAACCTGGTATGAAGGGCAAACTCCAACTGAAAGTCACCTGAAGTAAGTTTTCCCAAAATTAACTAAATACAAACTGGAGAAAAATAATAATTTATAAACGAAAGCAAGTGCGTTGACAGAGAATACATATGGGGTTTAATTTGGAGTCCTTCACCTCAGGAAACAATTTAAGAGCATTTTTGGGGGGTGCATATGCTTTGTGATTTGCTTAGGAGACTGATAGTTAATATTAACTGTCTGCATAAACCTCTGTTTCATTGTTTGGTGCCTAGAGAACTGGTCCTACATTCCATAAGAAAGAAGCTGCCCAGTCCTGGTGTACACTTCTCGGCCTGGTTTGGGATGTTTCCAGTTTTATACTTAAAAGCATCTTCCTGCTAATTATAATTTGTAGCTGGATGCACAGAAGCACAGAAATAGATCATGTCAACATGATAACTCAATCTTGGTCCAGGCTTGTCCTAAACTATCTTGTGAGGAACACGATGTTCTTGTTTGTCTAATATGCAACCACGTGTGTGAAATGGGACCCGTGCTAACGAGCTGAAAATTCTGTTTGTTAAATATGAGTTCTGTTTTAAAAATGGAAATGAATTGGAAAGTTTCAAGTTTCCTGTATGCATATCCTATGTACATAGTTGTAGGAGAGTATTTTTGGGTCAGATGTTTGTGAGATTATGTTTGTGAGATTTTTAAAGACCAATGTGAGTGCAAACAGAGAGGTCAGGATGTAGCTAGCTTTATATTGTTTTGAAATTGTACAGCCTCATTAATGTGAGTTTATCATCATAAAATCTTTTCCATTAAAATCTCCAAGGCAATGTAAATACTCTAGTCACATCAAAGGATTTCAGTTATGAACTTTTTCTGTAACAGAAAGGAATACTGCTTCACTTCAGTCTCAAACTAGTGACTGTCAGTCTTCCTTAAACTTACATACAGAATTCCAGAAAATTAGAAAAATATGTAGTGTTTTGTAATTTGAAATTATTTCCTTGTTTATAAATTCAGATGATATGTTTCTTGCTTTGTGGGAGATTAAAACTCATGTTGAAAAAAATATGAAGACAGACACAGAGAAATTTGAATGTGTTTATTTGTCACAAAATAATTGGTGCATTCCTTTAATTATTGTTTCTAATTTCCCAGTATTGTGAATCTTAAACACCTGAGAATCATTGATCCAAGTCATTCTTCGAAGGTTTGACTAGGATTTGGGAGAGAATAATCAGATGAAATGAAATGGCATTTTTTTGAGACTAGAAAGAAGGTATTTTCAACATTCTGAGTGCAGGTTTAGAGATACCTGGTTTAAGTACTTTGATCTGAATACATGGTGCTTATTAGTCATTCTTTTATGTGTGTGTTACTTGTGCTTAAAATCTAAAAGTAGAGAAATGAGCCTCACAAGAATTTAGGTCAAAGCAAGGCACTTAAGTCTTGAGGAAGAATTAACGCTGTATAAGTTCCAAGGCATTGAAGATGACACACCTTAGAGCAGTGTTAACTTGGAGTGTTTCTTGAGTGTTTTCATTTTTTTTATAGTCATCTGGAGGTGTTCAGGTTACCCTTATGAAGATATGTATAAAAAATCTATTAAATTCTTCAGGCAACTGAAATTCAGGCCAAGACTTTTTCTTCCCAGTTTTTATGCTTATTGTAAGAAAGGGGCATAAAATCCAAGCAGGCAAATAAATACCTAAGAATGAAACACACACACATATACACACACTTAGAAGTTGAATATAAAGTGCCAACAGAGACCACCAGAAAAGAATATGTAGAGTGTTTCTAGTGAAAATTCCACTTTCTTTTCAGTTGTGACCAACAGATAGAGTGCTATAACCAGACTGTTAACAACCATCAGTTACTTGGGAGTAACAGGATGAATACAAGGTGAACATGAGTCGGTGTGTTGACTGCAGATTGGAGCCATCCAGAGGAAAGATGAGTAGTTGACCTAGATTTTATTCTCATCACAATTTTTGAAATTTTTTTCCAGAGGTGGACTAGAACTATCCACACCCTCACAAGTTGTTTTTGACAAGTTTATTGTTAACTACTGTGACCACACAAATTACTGTTTGAAATTTTATTGGGGGGAATCCCAGTACCTATGAAATTGTGTCATGTAATGCAATGTAATTAATGAATAAATGAATATTTAAAAAAAAATAAATACATAAATCTAGTTTAGAAAAAAAAAAAAGAAATTTTATTGGGGAAGAATGTGAAAGCGGATGGCAGTCTGAGGCTCTGGTAGTTGCAGTGAGAAGTGTGATTATTGCACTAATGGAAAACTTGAACTAAGTACTAGGTTTCTGATATTAGTGGAGTGCTTGGTGGCTGCTCCCTCCACACCCCTCCAAATGAACAGAAAAAGGTGCTGAGTGATAACTGCCTTATTTCGCGTTCTTTTTACAGGTGCTTCCATCTAACTAACAGCAAACTCTCAAACACAAACCTTCTTTAGACAAAGAAGTAATCAGGTGTTTGAATTCATTCATTCACTTTGGAATTCTGAGGTAACTATTACCTTCCACGGATGTCTAAGCTAGTGAATTTTTAACTTACATTTTGTAACACCCCTAGTGTCATCAGTTTGATATGTGTCACAAGAAACAGACAGGGTATCAAACGTGTGAGTAATACATTATTTTTGCATAAATCTAGGTGAGTTTAAGGTTCTCACCATGCACAGTCCTCCTTCCCTGCATTCCAGAATTCTGGTTTGGAAAACAGAATCAGTGAGAGCTTGAAAACAAGCATACGTTTACAAAATGCTCCATTGAACTGAGTGCTTGTTGCACCATTGTTCAGTCAGGGAGAAAGCTTGGGAGACTGTTACTTTCATTTGTAGCTGTATAAAAACCCAAATTTAATGATTTAAAACGTTAAAACAGTTATTTTGTTCGTAAGTTTGTAACCTGACCTGACCAGGGCTCAATGGAAGACAAGTTTATTCCACTCTACTCAAAATCGACTGGTAAGCCCTGAGTCTAAAGGCAGCTCACTCCAACACATTGGGAAGACCTGTGAGTTGTTGTGGATGGAGGGTGAATTGACACAGAATGTTGTCTCACAATTCTCTTAGCTATGTTGGAGTCCCACCCATCAAGACATGGGGTGTATATTCTCTTCCTGTATGCTGGGAAAAATGATGAATATTTTGACCGATCATGTATGCCAGTAGTCTGTCCAGTCTTGAGCTCAGAGGCCAGGCTACCAAAGGTCACAACTTTGTGAAGTCCAGCCCACATGAAGAGAAGAGGGTGTTTCATCGATAATCTCACCTAAATTCTCAACTGATGGCAAGAATCAGCCATCAGACGCGGTAGGAAATGAGTTTTCACTTAGTCCACCCCACGTTTTAAACTAAAGCCATGTAGATCAGACCTGAACAATTCTACATATTGTTTTTCAAATTATAAAATTGTGAGGATAAAAAAAAACGTATAATTGTGAAACAGAACAAGAACACCCTGCCTTAAAGGTTAAGCAGAGAAGGTGCTCAAAGTTTTGTAATATCTCTAATTCTGACCCAAAATTGGTCATCTCTGCTGATCCATTATTCCTACCTATTTGTGAAACTTCATCCCTTTCCATTAGAACGTACACTGAAGTTCTCTTTTCTAGGAAACATCTTCACTGTGGAATGTGAACTCAACACAGCTAACTGGATAACGCGCAAACTTCCAGTATCCTTACCCATGTGTACCCCCCACCCGAGACTTTTAATCTATATTTCCTAGCTTATTTCTTCGTAGATACTCAAAATCATCATAAATTCTTCATATTTGAACTGTATGGCGATGACAAGGCACTGTCACAACAGTAGTGTTGTTGGAATTGAAGACTTCATGACTTTAGGTTTTGCATGGATTCAACTTAAAAATAGCCAACATAGGCTATATAGGCAGGATACATGACAATACATAATGGAAGATCAGCAAGAGCAAAAGTCTTGGAATAAAATTTTGTTGCCTTCACCAAGTCACCAAGTCTTGTGTTAAGCAAGACTCCACTGGGGAGAGCACAGTGTCATGCCAACATCCCATACGGGTGCCAGTTCGAATCATGGCTGTACTGCTTCCAATCCAGCTCCTTGCTTAAGACCTGGGAGGGCAGTGGAGGATGGCCCAAAGCCTGCAGACCCTGCACCCATGTGGGAGACCCAAAGAAGCTCCTGGTTCCTGGCTTCAGATCAACTCAGCTCTGGCCTGTTCTGATCATTTGAGTTAGGAAACAGTGATGGAAAGACTCTCTGTAAAATCTTTCACATAAAAACATATAAATCTTTAAAAAGTACAAAGAAGACTATGTTGGTCTGGAGTTTTTGCTTCTGAAATATTACTGCACTGCTTATGCATCAAAAAAGTTTTATAAGATAATAATCAGAATCCTCTGATAATCAAGGAAGAACGAATTATGCAAATTTTCACAAATTCATCGTGTACAACTTTTTCCTATCATTGCTGGAGATATCACATCCTTTGTCCTCTAAGTAGATCTTCAGAGATTTCCCATGAAAACCATTAAAAACTGTAATATTCAAGTTTCCCACTCACGGGAATTTTTTAGAAGGCTTAGTTTGTGAATTGTTCTTCTGCTTCCCAGAGTATCAGCTTCACTAGTGGAGTTTTGACAAATTACACCTTCAACAGTGCTGCTGGACCACAGACCATCTTCTGAAAGCTACTGATACGGAGCAATAAGATAAGAGCCTGTTGTGTGGGGTGTGCGTGTGTGTGAATAGTGTTTTCTAACTACAAATCACTAAAATATATTCTAGATTTAAAACAGCTTTCAAGTTACCACATGACAAAATAGTTTTCGTTCATCCAGAGGTTAGATAAGCCATTTCTCTTAGCCACGTTTCATCACATGTTGGGGCAAAGAGCAAAAAGCAACAAATTGGTTCTTACCATCCGGATGTGGTCAGGTTCTAAATGGGCTCTAAAACTGAGAGCGTGTCACGCCGGAGCTGTACACATCTTCCTCAACACACAACCAAAGAATTTGGTTAGTTTGGTTAGAAAATAGTCAGAATCCCATACGAAACATTTCAGGAACAGGAGGTGCGCTGGACAGAATCACATTATTCCCAGGTGCTCCAAGAGTAAATCTCTTTGGATTTAGAAACTTTGGACATAAAAGCCTCCAGGTGCTCAAGAAAAGTGTGGAAGGGCTGTCTCCCCTGTCTCCCGAGGGTGAGCCCTGTTACCTGAAGATGTTTCTGCAGTATTGTAAATACTCTTAGCTAATGGAACTCCATCGATCTGGCCAGTGAGTAGTGAGCTAGTAACTGTGAATTCTGGGAGTTCTGTCCACACAGTCTCCTGTTTGAACTGACTTCAGTGGAGTAATTTGGGGATCGCATAGTTCCACTGGAGACTGTTGGTTTTTGTGAATTATTGAGTTGTGTGCTCATAAACATACACAGTTTATTAGTATCTTCTGAATGCCTTCATCATTTAAATTTTTTATAGAAAAAGAAATGAATGACCCCTGTAGGAAAGGATTGAAATATTGAAGAAAAAGTAAGGCTATCATTAAGAGAAATGTAGTATATTTAGTTACGATTTTCTTTATGGTCCTTTAGATGTACATATATAAGTTTATAAAATGTGTCTGGAATTTTCCAAAATACAAATGTAGGGTTATGTTATAGACATTTAAAGAAACAATGCAGGTTTTAATAATTTAAGTATACAAAAAAATAAATAATCACTCATCCCACCATCCCTACCTTACATATTAATATTTTTGTTTACATTTCAGGTAGTTTTATATGCACATACTTGTGATATTTTAAAAATAGATTTTGCCATGGTCTGACTTTCCTTTTGTATCCAATAAGTGCATTATTATCAATGTCTCTACATGCATTTTTGGATAAAACATTTTTTATTAGCATCATGTATGTGAATATGTACATTCCCTTAAGATTTTTGAAAATCGTTGTCTGAGAAAGTTGCACCAATTTAGGTTCTCCCTAGTAATTCACGAGAGAACATTATTCTTTCCTAGTTAAATTCTTTGAATATTTCCTTTTAAAAATTACGTTTTGTGAAGTTAAAATGATGTCTTGTTATATTTTATATTGCTGTTTTATTATTTTCATACCTTGAATGATCATTTTTATTTTTTATTTACTCATAGTTTTATCTGTCTTCCCATCATTTCTATCTTACCTGATTTGTAGAAGAAACATTACTTCTTAAGAATTAATTGTAGCTTTGAAACACAGATTGTTATTCTCATTTGCAATTGTGTATTTTTTCTATACAATTTATGCTCTTATGGTGTCAACTATGCTTTTTACTTTAACAATTACTGTCTCTGAAAATAAGAATTTTATTGTTACTTTAACCTGTGAAAAAGACTCACTTGTTTTCTCATTATTGATCATTTTATTTTAACCATTCCTTTGTTTTGTCCATGAATGCCTGTGTTCATTGCTTTGATCAATACATGCACATAATTCAATACTCCCAGGATTATCTGTGTTGCTTCTACTAGATATTGGTCTGCTCTCAGGGATAGCCAGATTCCGAATTCTAAGAAAGATTCATTTGAGAAACACAAAGATATTGAGAACAATAGAAATATCCTGTTTACTAGTTGATACTCCCAAATGCCCATAAGAGCTGCAGAGGTACGAGGGGTGTGGTTTGGATCTAGGAACCCATTCCTAGTCTGCCAGATAGGTGGCAGAAATACACTGAATTATCAGCACTGACTTCCAGATTGTTCTTAGCAAGGAGCTAGAGTGAGGAACTGAAGTCAGAAATCAAACCCAAGCACTAGGTTAATGCCTACCACAACAAACTCGCGTTCTTGATTTTTACTCAACACATTAAACCTGCATGCAGTACAGTGTTTGGGTCTGGCTTCTTCCATTCAATATTAAGTACATGGAAAACATTGTTATTGCAATGAGTAACAGTAGTTTATTCTTTTTCAATGTCATATTAATACCTAAATAATTCAATATTTCACAATTATCTGTTCTGTTGATGGATGTAATGTAAAGCTCTAAGTTACAAATGATGACATTTTTAACTTGATTTTTGCTGAATATGCATTCCGCTGGAAGAGTTTCCAAAACAAGATTATTTTGTAAGTATTTTTATTAAATATTTTAAAGCTATGACTACAGACTTAAAAAAAAAAGATTGCTTTATTTCTTTGAAAGATATTACAGAGGCAGAAAGAGGCAGAGAGAGAGATTAGTCCTTCCACTGGTTCACACTCTAAATGACCACAACACTGGGACTGTGCTAAGGAACGGAAGCTTCTTCCAGATCTCCCAGGTGGGTGCAGAAGCCCAAACATTTGGACATTCCAGTACTACTTTCTCAGGTTCGTTGAAAAGAGCTGGATGAAATGGAGCAGCCAGGACTTGAACTGATGTCCAGATGGGATCCTGGTGCTGCAGATGCCAAACCATTTTTAAGATTATTTGTAACATGCCTGACAATGAACATGCAAAGACCGGAAGGGAGAAATGAAAGTACAGTGTTATAAATTCTTATACTATGCATGCACTAAGACAACCTAAAGTGTATGGAAAGTGTAGAAAAAGCTATCCAGGGATTCCAAAGCTCTCTTTGTACCAAAAGGAGGTGATTTTTTAATAATGTGTTCAACAAACGTTTTCAAGTTACCTTGTAAGTCACATTCTGTGCCATAAATGCTAAAAGACTCCAGTTATACATAATGTGTTCTGTGATCATAAAGAATTCTATTAGAAATTAATTGTAGAAAGACACTAGAAGTACCCTAATATTTTCCACCTTACATATCTCTACATAACTCATGGGGGTCGCATGAAAAATATAAAGGGAAACTGAGAAACAGTTTGAGTTGAAGCAAAGAGTACATTAAACACAAAATAAGCAGAAGAAAAAGTCTTTAAATTCTTTTTAAAATTATAATAAAATAGAAATCAACAAAAGAGAGGGGAAAACCACTAAACAATACGTCTGTTTTCCATGGAAGGAAAAGGCCAGCTGTCTTTATCTGAGCACCTCACTCTTCTCCCGAGCTGGATTGCTTTAGAGTGCTGTGTGTCCTAACTTCTCCCTGTATGCACTCTGGGGAAAAGTACCAAGGAAGACAGTGGAAGATGCCCCAAGTGCTTGGTCCCTGCCACCTGCCTAGGAGATCTGTGTGTAATTTCAGGCCTAGCTTAGCCTGGGTCATTCCAGCCAACTGGGAAATGAACCAGAGGATTGACGATCTCTCCCTCTGCTTCTCTCTGTGTTTTTCAAATGAATTAAATTAAATTCATAATGAAAGAGGTTAAAAAAATAAAGCTGCCCAAGAAATTGTGTTGCATGTATGATGACATAAAAACATCACGTTTTCCACTTTGTGTTTGGTGTGGACTTCATCCTCCCACAGCAAGGATCTGATTGCCTGTTTTCATGTACACTGTGCTCTCTTACTTCCCGTCTTTTCACCCAGGAGACAGAAAAATAGATGCTGGGAAATTGAGGAAAGTGAGAAGGGACTTCTAGGGTAACTACCAAATGCTGTTTGATGAACATTGACCTGGCACCTGTTATGTCTACTTGTCCCTTTATGTGCTAAAGAAGACATATGGCAGAAACATTGAAAAGACAGATTTCTCTCTAATTATCTCAGGAACGAATATACACATAGAAATGGAGACGTTCATACTTGAGATTCAAGAGCTCTTGGAGCACAGACGTATTAGAAATTGAAGTAAGGGGAGGAACCTGTAGCTGACAAACTGCCAGGTTAGCACAGCTGAGGACAGACAGACCTGCGCACTATTGCTACTTACCCATTTGCATTTACAGGTCATTCATGTTTCCCCTCATTTTATTCATGTATCCACTTCTAATTGATTTATGTTTCTCTAATGTTTATAATTTTTTTCCTTTACTAAACACCAAACCTATCTTAACAGAAATCATAAAAGTGGCACTCTATGTTCAAATTTAATAAACACATCTTGGGGTGGCCGGTTCGCTCGGTAGGTTAGATCATGGTGCTAATAAAAACATCTTGGAATATCATCAAAGTCTCAAGCCATCAGGGTATGTACCATGGTAATTGTTTACTCAATCACCCAATCAGCAAATATTTACTATACTTTAAAAAATAATAACAGTTGTTATATAACCAACCTTCTACTGATGGGCATTTAAATTGTTTCTAACTTCTTACTATTACAAACTACAAAACACGTCTGTCTGTGTGCTTGCCTGCCTCTTTTTCCATTAAACATTTTGGCTAAAAATGGAATTGCTGGGTCAGTGAGTGTAAATATTTTACATTTGTGTGGGTATTGCCAGGTTTATTTTCTGCATCGGGTGAATTTAGCTTTGCCTTGATGAGTGCAGTCCTGGAGGAGACCAAGAGGGAAGCCAGCATCCTGGAGTTTGGGGAGGGAAGAAGCAAAGGGAGTCAGTGGCAATAACTCTTCAAAGGTTGGGTGATGGTGATGGGAATGAATGAAGCCCATTCCCCTTGTCCCACTCGCCCCTAGGGGGGCTCGGATGCAGGGCCCACACGGTGTGCTCAGAAGTATGTGTTGTGACATTACAGCTACATCGCAGTTTCCTATCCCCTCCAGGACCACCAGATCATTTAACCTACCCGAAGTCCATGTCGATCTGGAGAACTTTCATCACTGATTCTATTTGTAGCCAACTCGACTTCCAATATCTCTCCATCTATGTTCCATATCAAGTCTAAATTTGCTTGCATATCAATATTAAAACAGAGTATTTTTTAGATATTCAAAAGCTAAGAGAATTCATTTCCAAAGGACTATTCCACAAGAATGCCAGAAGAAGTTATGAAAATGAAGGACAAAATTCCTGAATGATGCTCAGGCAGAAAGGAAGAGCATCAAGGAGGACATATTCATGGAAAATGGGACCAAAAGATGAGTTTATTCGGGTGCATGTATGTTTTCAAATCCATGTTTTTCTCATAATATACATTTCCCATAACCTTTTTTTTTTTTGGAAACTGTATGTGAGTAAGCTTACAAGGTTGCTTGTAAAAACAGAGAAATTACAAAAAAAAAGAGAAAAGCAATGGATTGTTGAGTTTATAATGTGTGCAAGAGGAAAATATGTGACAAACACAAAAATCATGGTAAACCAAATTTAGTAGAGGGAATCATTGAAGGTAAACTATAATAAGTTATGAATACATACTGTAATCTTCAACATAACCACTGAAATGGGAAATAAAATAAAATAAAGGAAGTACAAGAGTAACAATATTTTCTTAATTTAATTCCGAAAAGGAAAAAAAAATAAAGCAGCAAAGAATAGATGAAACAAGTGGGAGAGAAAAAGCAGATGGGAGAATGAATATCAACTCTCAGAAATTACATTTGATGTAAAGGGGAAAACACTCAATTTAAAAGTGATTCTCAGAGTGGATTAATCCCCCCATTACCATACACACAGAGACATGAGTACTTCGGAAAACCCACATGATCCAAATATCTGATATTTACCAGACATATTCTTCAAAGAAAAAAACATACATAGATCAGAGTCAGAGAATTGGCAATGATGTACTACTTGAGGAAGCATTTAGCTCTCCGTCATCGTTACAATAGCAGGATTTACAATGGTGGGCTCAGAGAACAGAAGGAAACATATTAAAAGCAAAAAAGAACCAAAGAATAGATACAAGAATTACAAAAGAAGTGGGAATAAAAAAAATATGAACGAGAAAGGGAGAAAGTGAATGTGGAAGATTGGAAGATAGAAAAACGAAGAGAGAAGGAGACCCCCAGGGATTTGGAAAATAGTGAAAGACAGACAGGATGGGGAAAGGCACTGCTTCAACTCACAATGAGCTCCCGTTGGTCTGGCTTCCAGCAGACCCAGCCCTTCTCAGGAGATCCAGTCTTCCCAGGCTGGCTTGGCACTGGGACTACGCCCCTGAGTTAGTCCTTTTCATTTTAAAGTACTTTGTGTTTTCAAATACCCCCACCTTCTTTTAAATGAGAAAAAATGGTGACTGCTGGGTCACAGATCACAGCAAAAGGTTTTCCTTCTGCAACTGTCATGAGTGACTTCAACTATTTCCTTGACTACACTGCTGGGGACAGCTACGTACCCGTTCGAGTCAGGCCCCGTGGCCGCACTCAGCCTGATGCAGAGCAAGTGTTTTAGTAAGTGATTTCTCTGCCATGGGGACTTAGAAGTGAGATTTGTGAGAAAGGGTGAAACTTGGATCATTGACAAGAGGAAACTTAGAGGCAGGTATAATGGCGTTAGAGGTAGGTGCCCCTGAAGCAATGCTGTTTCAATGTAAGGTTTTACAAAAGGAAAGAGACAGCTTGTTTCTTGATAAATTCTTAGACCGGCCCCGAAAGAAAGAGGTACTTTAAAGCTGTAATGATATTCTCATGATAGGATTAACTGTATAGATTATGCCTGTGGAATTTGAGGCATTGGCACAGCAAATGCAACCAGTGGAGACTGATGCAGTGGTGTAAGAAGCTAAGCCTCCACTGTGGTGCTGGCCTCCCAGATGTTGCTGGTTCCTGTCCTGCCTGCTCCCATTCTGACCCACCTCCCTGTTAATAGGCCCGGGAAAGCAACAGAGGATGATTCAACTGCTTGGGTCTCTGTACCCGCATGGAAAACTGGAAAGAGACTCCTGGATCCTGGGTTTGAATCAACTCAGTTCAAGCCTTTTGCAGCCACTTGGGGAGTGAAACATTAGATAAAAGACCCTTTCTCTTTCTCCATAAATCTGCCTTTCAAATAAAAATAAGTATGTCTTTTAAAGTGCCAATCAGTGTTTTCTTACAATGTCTGAATCATATTTTGCTCTTTGCCTTGAAAATGTGTGAATCTCCTTCAAAGATGTTAGAGTTGGAAACAGCAACTGCATAGGGTACATCCCTGTGTTTTCCCTATGCCTGGCTGGCATCACTAACTGCACGATCTGTTTTTCCTGCTTCCCTTGAATCCTCTTTTTGTATCATCCTTCCATGCAATCAGTCAGGTAGGCATAGTATGTAATGTCTTAGCTTTTGTTTAAAAAGGGCTTTTTGATGTCACAGTTTTCTATTTCATCCTGACAGTTCTATGCTCTTTTCAGAACAATGTTATTAACTTTATGTATTTTTGTATATAAGTTTAAATACACGAGGTTATTTTTACACGCAATTATGAAACTTTTTTTTTCCAATAAATGAATTTTATATGTACTTGAAGAAAATATCCAAAGGTTAGTTTCCATTTAAAAAGGGGAAAAAATTATGGGTGTGAGCTGCTGTCTTACCCTTCAAGACAAGAGCAAGTTTGGTGCCCGCCTTGCTGCTCTTTTAGCTAAAAGGCAATCTGACTTTTACTTCAGCCTGAGGTCGGAGTCATTGGAATGTTGGAGTATGGGAGCTGCATTGCAGCTTTGTCTTTGAACTAGGCAAAGGAAATCATTCAATGGCTATATTTGTGGATTCACCTAGAACCAATGCCAGTGCAAAAAGCATATGATGTATCTATCCTACATTCCAGCTAAATCATAGACTCTTTTCCGCTAAAACCTACCCCATAAATATGAAGCAATGGTTACATCAATACGCAGATGTCAACACAGTGACACAGCAGGCATGAAAGAAGCAAGGTAGCGTGACACCTCCAAACGGACACAGACAGCCACCAGAACTGGATGACGAACTGAAGGGAGTCCTTGCAGTGAAAGATGGGAAGTGCAAAACAATGATTCTAAGGAAACTTGAAGAGACACAAAAGAATACAGATAGATACACTAAAGAAATGAGGTAGTCAGTGAATGACAGGAATGGAATTGTTTCTTGGAATATAGAACTCGTTACGAAGCAAATAGAAATTTTGGAGATAAAACCACCAATCAGTAGAATTAAAATTATGATCAAGGGCTTTAGCAGAAGAATAGACCAAGTACAGGAAAGACGATCTGACCTCAAGGATAGGACTTGGGCAATAGCCCAATCAGGCAGAAAATAAAAGAATTCAAAGAATGAAGAAAGTCTATGCAAAATATGGGGTGCCATTAAAGGTCACATATTTTTCTTATTGGTATTTCTGAGGGAGAAGAAAAAAATAAAGGCATTGAAAACCTCTTAAATTAAATAATTGCCCAGGTCTTGAAGGAGACACGGAATCTGGATGCAGGAAAATCAGACAACCCCAAGCAGATTGAACTGAAAAGAATATTCTCCCAGGCATATTGAAGCCAAGCTGTCCAAAGTTTAAGACAAGGAGAGAATCCTAAAGACAGAAAAAAAAAAAAAAAAAGCCAATTAGAGTCACGTCTGAATCCTCGGCACAAACACTGGCAGGCCAGAAGAGAGGGGATGATATATTCCAGGTCTTAAAAAAGAAATTCCAATGACAACATTATATGCAGTCAAACTGCCCTTTAAATGTGGAGGAGAAATCAAGTCTTTCTCCAGATGAGCAAAAACTATTTGAGAGTTCACCACCACCAGATCAGACATTCTGAAGGGCCTGCAGCATTGGAAATAAACATTACACAACCATCACCAAAGAGACTCATAGAGCAGATATCGGTGCCCGATCAACACAGTGGTAGCTCCAAATTCTTATCTGAATGTAAATGGATTACGTTCTTCAATCCAAAGACAGTTTACTGGAATGGGTAAAAACCAAGATCCCACTGTACTCTGCCTACAAGAAGCTCATTTAATAAATAAAAGTACAGAGGCTGAAATAGAAGAGTTGGAATACGATTG
Organism: Ochotona princeps; assembly: GCF_030435755.1. Classification (NCBI taxonomy): domain Eukaryota; kingdom Metazoa; phylum Chordata; class Mammalia; order Lagomorpha; family Ochotonidae; genus Ochotona; species Ochotona princeps. Next base: position 24,705,102 of record NC_080859.1, on the reverse strand, counting down.
ATGTGGAAAATGGAAACTCATACGAACAGGAATAGCTCTCCTAACAGATTAAAACAAAAACTGGAGGGCCCGGTGGCGTGGCCTAGCGGCTAAAGTCCTTGCCTTGAACACCCCGGGATCCCATATGGGCGCCAGTTCTAATCCTGGCAGCTCCACTTCCCATCCAGCTCCCTGCTTGTGGCCCGGGAAAGCAGTCGAGGGTGGCCCAAGGCATTGGGACACTGCACCCACATCGGATACCTGGAAGAGGTTCCTGGTTCCCGGCATCGGATCTGCGCGCACCGGCCCGTTGCGGTCACTTGGGGAGCGAATCATCGGACGGAAGATCTTCCTCTCTGTCTCTCCTCCTCTGTATATCTGACTTTGTAATAAAAATAAAATCTTAAAAAAAAAAACCCAAAAAACAAAAACTGGAGAACGATATAAACACGCTATATTTTGAAAAATTTCAATTCAGCAAGAATATCATAATCTAGAATACAGATGCACCCAAGATAAGGTTATCCAGATATACACAGCAATTATTCGTATATCTACAGGGCAAGTTAAACTCCAGTAAGATCATAGTAGTGGGCGACTTCCACACCTGTGCACACCAGTGCACAGGCCACCTAGACAGAAAGGCATTAGATACATTGAAGTTGAAACATATTGTCATACAGCTGGATCTCACACACATTTCCAGGACATACCCCAACAGCTACAGAACAGTGCATGGAACATTTTCTAAGTTTGACCACAAAAATTCAACAAAATTAACACATTTCAAATCTAACCGTGTTTCCTCTCAGGCCTCAGAGGAATAAAACTAGCAATCACAGTAACAATAAAACATTCATAAATACTTGGAAATTAAGTAAAATGCTACTAAATAATCAATAGGTCACTGCAAAAACAAAATAAAAACATTTTTTTGGAAATAGATGAAGAAAGAAATACCATATCAAAATCTCTGGGATAAAACAAAAGCAGTATGAATAGGAAAGATTGTAGCATTAAGAATTTAAGTTTAACGGGCTCGGCGCAATAGCCTAGTAGCTGAAGTCCTTATCCTGCAACTGCTGGGATCTCATGTGGGTGCTGGTGATCAGCTCCCAGATGATCCATTTGCCTTCCAGCTCCCTGCTCATGGCCTGGGAAAGCAGTTGAGGACGGTCCAAAGCCTTGTGACCCTGAACCCACTTGGGAGACCCGGAAGAGGCTCCTGGCTCCTGATTTTGGATCAGCTCAGCTCTGACCATTGTGGCCGTTTGGGGAGTGAACCAGCAGATAAAAATCTTTCTGTCTGTCTCCCCTTCTCTCTGTGGATCTGACTTTCCAATAAAAATAAACAAATCTTTTAAAAAAGAGTGTATGTTTAAAACACTCACTGTCTCCAACGAAAGATCTAATGATGCATCTTGGAGATTGAAAATAAATAAACCAAAGCTAAATCCGGAGGTGTGAAAAACGAAGAATCTGATGTGAGACATGAGTGAAATCGAAAGAAAAAAAAAAAGATCAACAAAACAAAAAGTTGATGCTTTTAGAACATAAAAAAGTAGACAAAACTAGTCTGAATAACGAATAAAAAATCAAATCAAAAAGTAGAAACAGCAAAAAAAGACACGGTAATTGACAACACGAAAATACAAAGGATTGTAAGAAATTATTATGAATAACCAAATGCTAATAAACAGAAAAACTTTATAGAAATAAGTAGATTTCTGGGTATAGGTAGCCTACCATGATTAAATCAGGAAGATATGGACAATCTAAATGCATCCATAACAAGCAAAGCCAATGAAGCTGAGATCAAAGTCTCGCATCAAAGAAAATAAGCATATGTGTTGTTTCATATATATATATGTAAATATGTGTGTGATGATATATTTATGTTGTATATGTGTTATGATACACATGTACATATACATTGTATATGGAGAATTACATACAACTGTATATCATATATAATACTTATATGTGTTTATATATGTAAAATGATACATCATGTAATATTTTAAATCAGTGCTGTAGCTACAGTGCAGAAAATAGGAAAAGGGCATATATAATATGGATATCTTCATATTTTAATACGTATATTATACTATAGATACATTATAAAATCTACCTATGTTAAATAGATATTCTAACATCTGTTACACACAGTCACAAAGTTTCAGGTACAGAAAAGAACGAAGTTCTATAAATTCCAAGAAAATGAATGTGACTGTGGGATATCTTGTTGAGTAAAATAAGAGAGATGCATTAAGAGAAATATAGCATATTCTCCTTTCTATGTGGGAACTAAAATTTTAAAGGAAAGAAATGCCTGTGTGCATCAGTATTGCAGCAAATATGGCTGGTGAAGCTTTGCTTTATACCTTTGTCGAGCCAGTAATAAGGAGTTTTAATGATCTGATTAATATGCGTGAGTGAATTGATCATTTTTTCTCTCAATTGTTGCTAATCGCTATTGTCTAAATTTACACTAAACTAAGGTCTTTTTGTTTTCCACCTGCTGAACTTCTTGCTCAGATGCTTTAAACTGCAATAGAAATTTAAAACATTAATTAAAACATAACAAAAACCAAAAATAGAGAAAAAAGAAGCAGAGATGAAGACAGAATGTGAGGGAGGGAGGAAGAAAGGGCATATCATCATGTTCCTTCATTAATTTGTATGAAGTGAGTAAATATTACATACTTTATGCATTAAATCAAGTGTAAAAATAGTCTAAATATATATATGCACATATATATGCATATTTTTATTTCCCATGATATTTTTGTAGGTATAGGAGTTTCCCCACTCCACATTCGCTTCCTCTCTCCCCATTCTCCTTTGGCACTGCTTTCCCCCTGTTGTTATAATTCTTCAGGAATAGTCACAGCTCCATACTGTGCAAGTATATCGTGGCATTGTAGCTACAGGAAGTGGTAGAAAACCTAGCATCATATTGTCAGGGTGTATGTAACTGGTTTGTCAGGGATTTGTCTTGGATGTGGGAGTAGAGATGCATACTGCATGGTATGTTCACTTCTTGGTATGCTAGACCCATTATACAGTGTATTTATGAGAATATATGTATATACATGCTTACCTATATATCTTTTTTTTGCATTTTGCATGAATGTTGCCTTCTGCCAGGAAAAACATGTAATGTTTGTCCTTTTGAAACTGTTTATTTCACTGAACATAATGATCTCTAATTGGGACTCCTTTGTTGTGAATAATATCATGTCATTCTTTTTAATGGCTATGTAATATTTCACGGAGTAGATGTACTACAGTTTTTCCGTTGCCTTAGCACTCTGCATTCTGACTTCCATTGGGCCTACAGTCTCACCAGAAGTGGAGTACGGCATCTTTTCCCCCACATCCACATCAGCAGGTGTGGTTAGTAAGAGTTCTAAATGTAGGCCAATTTCACTGAAGTTAAGTGGTGCCTTAATGCGAGATTTATTTGTATTTCCATAACAGTGTAGGTAACTGAACATTTTCTTATATGTCTACTATATATTTGAATGTGTTCATTTGAAAAATGCCTGCTCACAGTCTAGTGCAAAAATTGCTCAGCCAAACCCACACACAAGGGGATCCTGTGTGTGTACCAGTTTGTGTCCTGGCTGCCCCACTTCCTATCCAGCTCCCTGTTTGTGGCCTGGAAAAGTAGAAGAAGATGCCCAAAGCCTTTGGACCCTGCATACAATTGGGAGATCTGGAAGAAGTTCCTGGCTCCTGACTTCGTATCAGCTCAGCTCTGGCCATCACAGTTACTTGGGAAGTGAACCAGAAAGTTGAAGAACTTTCTGTTTCTCTTCTCTGTAAATCTTTCTAAGCAAGATAAATAAAACTTTTTTTTAAAAAAAGAAAAAAGATCTGGCTCATATATCCTTTGGCTATTTGGTTTGTTTTGCTGTTGCGGAGTTTCTAAAGCTGTTTGTAAATCCTGAATATTAATCCCCACTCCATTGTGTAGTGTGCAAAGATTGACTCGCATCCTGTTGGTTGCTTCTTCGCTTTGTTGACCATTTCCTTTGCTGTACACAAAGTTCTTAGTTTAGTTTGTTGGTTTTTTTTTTTTTCTTTTTTTGGCTTTGACTTACCTGTGCTTTTGGTGACTTTTCTATGAAGTCTTTACCAATTCCTATATCTTGTAGAATGTTTCCTATGTTTTTCCCTAATAGCTAATAGCTCGGTGGTTTCTGGCCCTTGATCCATTTAGAGGTAACTGAGGTCCTTGAGTCATTTCAAGCTGTTTTTTCTATGAGGTGAAAGGTGGGTGTGTCTTGCTTCTTGCTTCTTACTTCTGTAGCCTGATAGCCAACTGTCCAATAGCTCATTGCTCCAGCAGGGTGATGAGACTGACGATGAAGGTTTGGTATCTTCTGATTCTCAGCTAGACTAGACTGGATAGAACCAAGATGGTGGCGAAGTGACCTTCTCTTTAGAAATAAGTGAAAAATCTGAAGCTTGATATTCTAGTTAAGTGTTGAATATTAATTTGACAGTATTAGTGGCTGCAATTTAGAGTCTATTGACTTGTCTTTCTTTATCTCTGCTTGTCTCCTCCTGTATGAAAGGAGGTAGAATTTTCCAATCCAAAGTTGTAGACTTCACATAGTAGTCAAAGCCTCTATTGAGAATTTCACAGTCGGAATGCACTGTGTGAATTGTGGGTCTCCAAGTTCTGGCAAGAAAATGACACACAGCCACAGCCTTCTATGTAAGAAGCAACAATCTTTATTTGCTCCTTGGCCCGGGAGAGTGATGTCTCTGTAGGACATCCACGGATGCCACTAAGGGGTTGGATGGTACTAGATCCATGTGGTGATCTGAGCTCTGCTAAGCGTGAACAGTCTTAGGAGTATGAATGTGCCCTGGGGTTTTGATCCGATACGACCCTTAGAATTTCTTAAAAGGAAAATCTAGAGAGCTGAGGCCCCAGGTTGTAACCCAGAGCCATGTTTTGGTGCGTGCCTTCCTTGTCTAGCATGTCACAGTGACCTTAACACGTTCAGGTGGTCAGCAAACTGGCCTTTCCTAACCATCTGGTAGCTAGAAAACTTTCCAAGGGGCTGAAGTGTCCCACGAAATGCACTGAGAACATCTAACTCTTAAGAAAGTTGAGCAAGGCAGGGAACTATCTCTAAGGGGGGAAAAACAAAAGCTTACAGAAGGGAGAAATCCAGAGGAGGATAGAATTCAGTAACCAAGCAAGTCTTGTCAAGTTTGAAACAGTACAATTTAGAAAATGAACGGTTAGGAATTCAGTGGGGTATGTTCATCAGCAAAAATGCTGTGACGTCAGAAAAAGCATGTGCTGTGGGAGCCGGGCAGGGCCTATCATTACTGGTCTAGAAAGGCATACTTTCTCAGCGTGCTTTTTTCTCTTAAAAATAATTGGTTTTTCACTTTTTGCTTTTCTTTGCTCATTGAAACTCAGAAAATAGTAATCATGAAAACAGCAGTTGAATTCCTTCATCGGGGAGAAAGTTCCTAGATCTTACATGGTTACAGAGCTAATAGCATATGTGATGTGACGAATTTTATATGATTACCAGCCTACCCTAAAGCATTCTAAGAGAAGGTTGCCACTTGAAATGTGAAATACACTGTATGCATAGCCCACCTTGAAACTGCTGTGGTCACATTTGTTGCATTGCCTGGAGTAGCCCTGAGTACAGTTGGGTCATACAGTGCAGCCTTGCTAACTAGGCCACATTTGACCACACCAGGCTTGCTTACAGGGCCTTGTTCACTCTTCGCCAATCCAGGTAATCCCCTAAAGAAGCCCATTTATTGATGGCAGCAGCCCCCAAAGCTCACAGGTCCTAAGCTTATCCCAAGCACACAGGATCCTATAGTTGATGCAACAGCACCGTTGCCTGGGTGGTGATGCAGCCTTCTGACCAGCAACCCTGGGGAGTCAGGACTATCACCAGGATCGAGGCCCCCAAATCAGCTTTGTCCATCCAGCTAACGCTTGGGTACACATGTTCCCACACCCTCTTCCTGTCTTCCAGGGCCTGACTACTCATTTCTTCCTCCGCTGTTGCTTGCTTTATTATAGTGGAAGAGAATCCAAAGTCTTCAACCTTCAACTCTGGTGGCATCCAGCACTCCCGGAAGCTCTGCCCATCTGGTTATGTGATTCAGGCCTGTGACTCTCAACCTAACCTGCAGAGTGGAACTCAATGTCCTGCTCTGCCGATTCTGTGTGTGATGGAAGGTGCCAAGCCCAAGTGCACAGCATGTTGAATAAATCATCAGTTGCACCATGCCAGCTGGGCCAGGTCTGGCAGAGCAACACTTAATTTCTGTGACGTTAGGCTATTACTTTCAGTGGCACCTCGTGACCTGTTTAAAAATTACTTATCTGTGGTAGAGAGTGTGGCCTCTCTTTACTGAGACAACTGAATCCCTTAGATTTCAATAACTCCCCCACTGGAGAAAAACAAGCCAAGCCGAGGAGCCAAAGTCCTTGCAGTTCCCAGCCGTGCTGCTCTGCAGGCTGCGAAGGTTTTGCTGAACCAAAGAGGGACACACTGTCCGTGGCCTTGGCATTGGCCCTTCCTATAATGTGATAATTCTATCAGGTCAGCTCTGAAAAGAAGGCTGCCAGTGTGCCCTACTCAGAAGTCAACTTCTGACCCCCTCATTCTTTTGCCCCCTCCCCCAAAACCATTTTGTTTAAAAGGCTGTCTTCTCTGTTGTAAATTATTCTTTAGTTAGGGGGTTTGGCTCCTGTGTGAGTTACTGTGGTTTCAAAAACAAGGCAGGGGGAAGGGAGAAAAGAAGGAACATCTGAATCTAGCCAAAACCCGAAGTCTAACCAAGGAGAAGTGGAAACAGGCTGGGAAAAGTGAAATAAAAGGCAGGGAAGGGGTTTTTCTGTGCAAGCAGTCTTAACTGCGTGTTTATTGGGTGAATTGTAGAACTTTCTAGAAGTCTTTTTATGTTGGTGAATTGCTCCGGGAAGTGGGGTAGGTGCATTTCTACCACAGCTGTCATGGGCTTCTTTGGGTTTTTAAAGGGACTGCAAGGGCCCTGCCGAGTCCTGCACCTGCTTCTGCCACACAACTCTGGAAGTCAAGAACCAGAAACAGAAGCAGGACCAGAGATTTCGAGGCAAAGGTTTCCTGGGGACTGTAGGATCCACAGCTGAAAGAGGAATAAGAGGGAGTGGCGTGGATTCAACAGTGTGCCTGAGGGAGGTGCCACTGGCACCTGCCTCCACTTGTCTTTGCAAGGGACACTTGCTCAGGATTCAGCTGAATTTCCCTGTACCACCTCTGGGCAATCAGCAAGAAGACAAAAATTAGTCCAGTTTCCTGCAGTTTAAGGATTTAGTTTTGTGTTTTGAAAACTATTTAATTATTTATTCATTCGAAAGTCAAAGCAATAGGGAGAGAGATCTTCCATCGGGTGATTCACTCTCCAGATGATGGTCACAACAGCTGGAGATGGGCTGGTTTCAAACTAGATGTTTTTTCCAGCTGTGCCATCTTGCTGCAGAGGCGAAAGCACTTGGGCTAGCTTCCACTGCTTTCCCAGGGGCATTAGCAGGCAAGTGGAGCAGAAATCGAGCAGCCAGGATTTGAACACCTTTTTAAAACGCCAAGTCTACATGAAACACGACAGTGCCCATCCCTAAAGATTTACTTGTGTCATTACAATTTAAACATTCACATTAGGTAGTATAAAAATCTCTTTTTAAATAAGAATACTCAGAGTTCACACTTCTCTTTCCCCACTTGTATCTTCTTTATGTTCTCTGGTTATGCAGGATAACCCAAACTCAGGCTTTCCTTGTATGCACTGGCTGGAAGTGGTCGGTCTCCTAGGTACTCTAGCCAGCAGTCTTAAGAGGTGCTCATCCCATTGGGCCCATTTTGCACAGCACATACAGGTGTGGCCTCTCGCTTTAAGATGCTGCCCCCATTGTCTCAACATTCTTTGTTGATTTGCAGCTCCATTCCATAGCATCCATGGGGAGTGGTGCCTCTCCCAACTCCTACCTGGGAGGGCTTGCCAAGGTTGGCCCTGTTAAGGTCCTTCACAGGCCCATTAGCCAGCTCAGCATGCCAGGGTTGCCTGGGGGCTGAACAGAGCTCAGAAGCAGAGTTTAGAGCCTCCTCCTTCACTGATTATACTCAGGCCTTATCTGGTTGGGGTTTAACAAGGCAGTCTTAGAGGTAGCACCTTTGCAGAGAGCAGAGAGGTGCCCAGGTAAGGGCTAGGTGGCTTCCCAACCTTTTCTCAGGCCTTTCACCCAGGGGAGCAAAGCCCAGAATGGGACAGAGAGAAGATATAAAGGACTTCAGAAAGTTCATGGAGGAACAGACATTATGTCACAGCAGAAGAAGTCACAGTTTTCCCTCTTCACTCTAGTTCAGCATGGAACAGGGGAAGTTGGAATGCTGGTTCTGACACAGCATGCATTCCTTACCCATAACCTTTAAGTCTGCCTTCCAGACACCAAAGGCAGAGAACAGAGGAATTCTGCAGGTTGTCAAAGGCTTTTGCTCCTCTGCAGGGGAGTCTTCAGTAATATTCATTGTGCCTTTGTCTCTTCTTTTGCTCTTGGTCATTGTACTTCTGGTTAGCAGAGTCTTCTCCTTGGGGCAGGTGTCTAAGCTGTGTCACCCACAGGTCTACAGCTCAATTTTACTTATTGCAGTTGGTACATGGCTCTTTGTTTGTAGTCACTTGTGCCACTCCCTCCAGCAAGTTCCAGGTCTGGATCCTTATGTTAGATTTCCATCAAAAACTCCGTAGCCTCAGCTCCTAGCTCACCAGTCTCCTCCTCCTGTGATACTGTGCTGAGGCTGCACCGTTGTCTGTACAACCTTTCTCCCACTTCTTACTTGGGCAGTTTCCAGGATTAGGGAGGCAACCGGTGTCCTATTCAGCTAGATTGCTCGTGATGGTAATCTTGCAGGAACCTGTTGGCTGTCAGGTCTGAGGGCCACATGGACCTATTTTGATGTGTACGATGCTGTAGTTGATATTATTTTACTGTGGGACCAGTGCAATGCACTGAGCTCAGTGAGTTCTTGCCAAGCTAAGCACATGTGCAACTCACTGTTGCTCTTGCAGTCCTAAAACTTTTGCCACACTGTACAAAATGGTGCCTGATGTGCCACTACTAGAGTTATTGATCTGCTGGCTGTCAGGTCTGAGGGCTATCTGGACCTGTCTTGGGTGGAACCTGTAGGATGCCACATTGTTGCAGTTCTCTGAGTCAGAAATGAGTTCACTCCCAGCTCAGTAGTGTATGCTCAGTCCCTTCCCTTGCCTTTCCCTACTTAAACAAAATGGCGCCTAATTTAGCTCTAGGAGGAAGACTGGGCTATGAAATCCACCCTATTTCTGCACTGTTCATCTGGGATCTGCCGCTCTGTCTCTGCTCCTGGTCAAATCAAACAGACCAGCAAGACAGACAGTTCTTTGTCCGGGTTCGCCTCCCAAGATCCCGGTGAAAGTCTCTTCTCACCTCATTGCTGGTGGAGTTCTAGCTGCAGGTAGAGTTCGGATGTCTGTTTGCTGAATGCCACTGGAGTGTCAGTCGCTGTATCACCACACCATTGTGTTTGCTGTTTTCCCGCGTCTAATAGTCTCCAGGTACCCCTCTGCTGTTTTTCTGTCCTCTCCTATTTCCTGGAATGTGCCCTCTCTCCTTCATACTGGTTAATGTTTCTCCATCCATTTAAATGTGTTCTTACCCTATTCTTCCATCTTGATTCTGTGGAAGTGTGTCTTATGCCACTCATTTGAATGTTCTTACTTTGCTTTTATTAATTTCTCATTTACTTATGCTTATGTTATTTGAAAGAGGGAAATTTTGTCTGCTGTTTTGCTCCTCAAATGCCAAGGCTGAGGCAGGTCAAAGCACAAGCCAGGAATCCCATCTTGGTCTTCCATGTAGGCAGAAGTTTCCCAACATCCTGAATCTTCACCTGTTGCCTCTTAAGGTACATTAGCAGGGAGCTAGATTGAAAATGATGTTGAGAGTGGAACCAGGCACTCTCACATGGATGCAGGCAGCCCTAGCTGCAACTTGACAGAGGCACCAAATGCCTGCCTTTGGTTTTGCTTTTCAGTGTCTATGTTTGCTTGGGGTAGAGTGATGGGTGAGAGGAGACTATATCATAAGGAAGCAACTTTACAGATGGGATTTCAGTCTCTTAGCCTTAGCCAGTTTTTGTTTGTTTGGTAGCCTCTTAGCATTATTTGATGTTGTGATGGAGTCTGGCCTGCCCAGCTCTTTGACTTCCCAGTGGGAGAATGGTTCTATGTGAGTCCAGAAACCACAGGTGTTATACAGAGTCAGGACTGTAAACAAGGACACTTCTGGATATCTGCTCAGCCAAATTCCTTCCAGTGCCTTATTCTCTCTTGGATATTTTTCCAGGGAAGCTTGTAAATGAATATTAAAATAAATGGAACCATGAATTTTACATTGTAAAAAGGGATACTTATATTAATAAAAATTGTTTATTTTTTGAAAGTTAAAGAATCTCATTTTTCTTTCTTTTTTTAAATAAACATTTTTTTTAAGATTTATTTATTTTTATTGCAAAGTCAGATATACAGAGAGGAGGAGAGACAGAGAGGAAGATCTTCTGTCTGGTGGTTCATTTCCCAAGTGACCGTAACAGGAGCCAGGTTTTCAACGCAGGTGCAGGGTCCCAAGGCTTTGGACTGTCCTCGATTGCCTTCCCAGGCCACGAGCAAGGAACTGGATGGGAAGCAGGGCTGCTGGGATTAGAACCCGTGACCATATGGGATCCTGGTGCGTGCAAGGCGAGGACTTTAACCACTGTGCCATTGCACCGGGCCCAAGAATCTCATTTTTCTAAGTTTGTATTTCTTCAGATAAGAGGCTGTTACAACACAAATTCAGAAAGAGAACTGTCACCCATTGTTTTGCTCCCCAAGTGGCTTCAACAGTCAAAGCTGGAAAAGGCTCAAATTTGGGGTCCAAAACTCACCCATGTGGGTGGCAGGATTCCAATTACTTGCAAAGAGTTCACGTTAGTAAGAAGCAAGGGAGATTAGTCACAGTGAGGAGACAAACCCAGACACTTTGATATGGCATCTGGGCATCCTAACCACTAGGCCAAATGCCCACAGCCAGAGTTGCTGTTTTATTAAAAGAAAGAAAAAAAAAGAGCTACATTAATAAAGGGGCATGTCATAAGAAATTCTCTGAATCATGACTTCCTGATTGAGCCACAGATTGGAGAAATCTCTCCAAAGCAATTCACAACACTTAGTACATTTTAAAAATTCATTACTTGTTTATTTTATCATTAACTTGAAGGACAGAGAGACAGAGTTCTCCCATCCAGAAGTTCAGTCCCCAGATGCCTGCAACAGAAGGAATGGGACAGGCCCACGTCTAGAGCCGGAAACTCAATCTGGGTCTCCCGTGTGGGTGGCAGGTGCAGTCCACTGAGCCATCACCTGCTTCCACTCAGGTATGCAGCAGCAGGTGTGAACCCAGGACTCCAGTCCAGGAGTTCGGAGAGGGGACGTGGCAGTCAAACAGCATCTGAACAGCTCAGCCTGAAGCCCAACCCTAGTATGCTCGTGTTGCTGCCAAATACATTTTAGGGATGTGGTCACATATATTCAAAATGTTCATCTTCTATACCTAATTTGGTCAGAGGTTTTAATCATGAAGAGACATGGAATTTTACCAAATGTCTTTCTGCACCACTGGAGATGATCATATGGTCTGTCCATCATTTCTGTTGTCATGGTATTTCATATTATACAATTCCATCTTTGACTAATTTCCACATTCCTTTGATGAATTCCACTTCATCATGATGAAGAATAGTCTTAATTTTCTGTTGGATTCAATTTGCTAAGTTTTTGAAGCTATTTCTATCTGTGCCGATTGAGTGTCTGGGTCTCTGGGGGATTTGGGCATGTTCTTGTGCATTTTTGGTATCGGGATGATTTTGGCCTTTTAAAATGATTTTGAAGGAATTTTTTCCTCCTCTACTTCTTGGAATAATTTAGGAAGAATTAGTATTAGTGCTTTTATAAAATGTTCAGCAGTGTTTTTGTTTCCAGTAGCGCTGATTCTCCCTTGACCAACAGGAAGCAATAGAAGGATGAATATTCAGCGAGTGATTAATTCATGAGCGGGATGAGGCGCTGACTAGAGAATTCACACAGGCGAAGACAGACAATACAACAAGAAAAAAAAAGTAGGGAGAGAGACTGAAGCATGAAAACTATTTATGAGAAAATAACACGTAAGGTCAAGTTCATTCACATCTTTCCTTCTTCCAGCTCCTTGGAGGACGATGTGTGTTAGCAGTCTGGAAGGCCCAGGAGAAACCGCATGAGCTCTTGGACATGCTACCCCTGAAGTGAATTTGATGTCTGAATTCAGAGATGGATCTAGTTGTCACAATCTGGCCCTCAGAAAGTGGGGCCATCTTTTCTCTCCAACATGATCAACTGTAAATGATCATTACAGAGCTGGATAGCACTTCAGAAGTTAACACACCGGTGGATTCGATTCATGATTATGCATTTGCAGAATAACCCTTATGAAAATAGCTAAATGCACATAGAGAAAGTTGTTTTATGGAGAAGCGTGAGTTTTTCCCTTATGTGAAAAGATCTTTTCTGCCTGAGGAATTTTTATTTACACCAGCTCTTCCCAAGGGCCTCTCCATCTGCTCATTCTTTCTCACGCCCTCAGTGAACATGCTAGGTTAAGAATATAGATTTACAGGGAGAGGGTGAGGTGGTGCTGGCCGCCCGGGGTGGGCGTCTCAGGGCGTGTGCCTCTCGCATGGGGCGCTTAGTGTGCATTGGTTTTTTTTTTTTTTTAAGAGTTATTATTATTGGAAAGCCGGATATACAGAGAGGAGGAGAGACAGAAAGGAAGATCTTCCATCCAATGTTTCACTCCTCAAGTGAGCCACAATGGGCCGGTGCGCGCCGATCCGATGCCAGGAACCTGGAACCTCTTCCGGGTCTCCCACGCGGGTGCAGGGTCCCAAAGTTTTGGGCCACCCTCGACTGCTTTCCCAGGCCACAAGCAGGGAGCTAGATGGGAAGTGGAGCTGCCGGGATTAGAACCGGTGCCCATATGGGATCCCGGGGCGCTCAAGGCGAGGACTTTAGCCACTAGGCCACGCCGCTGGGCCCGGGCACTGGGTTTTGTAAAGGACGACGTCTGGGCTCTGCAGGATGATGCCACGTCTCCATGCTGTTTTCTTGAGGAATGTGGCCAAGGCACAAGGGGCCACATGATGGGGACAGCGCTTCCTGCCTCGTGGAGACCGGAGGACAGTTTTAAGGAAGTTGAGGTGTTGAGTACATCGAAATCCTCTGAATTCAAAACCGGAGGGCTTTAGAAACGTTTTCATTTCTTATATTTTATTGCAGAGCTGCAAAAATGGTAATGTTCTTTTTTTTCTCAAGAAAACAAATGCAAAAGGCACTTTGCCCCTCCCATGCCACCCCTGGATGGAAGGGTTCAAAGAGGAGCTTTCGCTGCTGTAGGTTTCCCTGACTTCATCTTGTGAAGGATAAGTCCTCTTCACTGTAGCTCTCAAGTCATTAATTGGGCTCTGCAGGCATGCCTGGCTCCCTTTGGAACTTTCTGGAAAGAAACCAGCGAAATAAATCACCAAAACTGTTCATACCCTGTGATAAAACTCGTGCAGGTTTTCCAAACCGTTCATTGATTTGTGATGTGTCTTCCCAGACGTGGTAAGGAGGCTGGGGAAGTGAGGGAGGTTTTTACACATTCGTTTCACCAGTTTTTGGTCTTGTAAGCCCATCTGATGCTCAGTACCCATGAACGAACCACACATGATAACAAACAAAGCCCACCGTTGCTACGTTGGCATTTCTCTTTAAAATTGCATTCTTAACTATATGCAAAACTCGGGTTTAGTGAGTGAAAGTACATGGTGCGCCTCGGCATATATAAAGGAAGAAGACAAAAATGCCACGTCTTGGAGACTTCCTAAATCACGGCCCGGATTCAAGTAATCAGAAAGCGAGTGTACTTAATAAAATAAAATGTACTGAACAGAAAAAAAATACAGATTTACATAATTGCTCATTCCCAATAGGAATAGATGTATTTAACATACTGTAGGAGACATAAAGCAACACACACACACACGCAGCTAGCACTGTAGATTTTCAGAAGGCACATTTATTTCTTTCAATGTCTTTTTTTCTCTCTTTTTACTTCAGCTTTATAATTTTTTTGGTTGCTTAATTAACTTGACTATATTTTGTTTGGAATCATTATAGACTTGCCCTTTATCGTATTGCCAAGAAGAATGTATATTTGGAACTCTTCATTTAATATATAGATTTTGTGCTACAGGGATGGTATGGGAAAATTTAATGAAGTTATTTTAGTCAAGCAATTAGCAGATACTCTGGATGTAAAGTTTAATTGGGCTACCGAGGGTAACTTGTTGAAATAAGATGATGTAGAAAATCTAAATTTACATTTCTCTTTTTTCATCCTTTATTACTATGGATAGCTTCATCCTTCCTGCTTGAGTGTCTCATGTACAGTTCTCCTTGTGCTAAATTAGATTTTATATTTTATCTGTTTTAATAATTTTTGAGCATTTAAATTAGAATAATCAGAAGGATTTGTATGAACTAGAAACATGAATTATTAATACAGCAAAATATTCAGGAGTTATATATGGGATGAAGCTTTAGAATCATATGTATTTAGTTTTTAAATGGGGTTTCTGTTATTTTTTTCTGAAATGACATCAAAAGATGTATTTCTTTTTTTAAGATTTAGTTAGTTTTATTGGAAAGTCAGATTTACAGAGAGAAGGAGAGACAGAGAGAAAGATCTGTCTTCCGGTTCACTCCCCAGGTATCCACAATAGCCAGAGCCTCTTCCGGGTCTCCCACATGGGTGCAAGGTCCCAAGGCTTTGGGCCATTTTCTACTGCTTTCCCAAACTACAAGCAGGAAGCTGGATGGGAAGTGGAGCAGCCAAGATACAAACTGGTACCCATATGGGATGCAAGGTACATGCAAGGCAAGGATTCATCCACTAGGCCACTGCACTGGGCCCATCAAAAGATATATTTCAAGCCCCTTTGGCCAACTTTTCTGAAGAGATTTCATATAGAAGTGTCTTAATTGGCTGTTGGTAAGTAATACCTAATTCTTTTCTGTCCTAGGATGTATCAGAAAATTAGGCAGGCATAAACCAAATAATCTAATATTGTTGGAGATTATAGGTATCAGCGTTGACTCAACATCTGTAGATTTTTTACTGAAAGAGAAGTTTCCTCTCCCCTTCCTCTCACTGTTATTCTAAAGTTGGTATCAATTCAAGATAAAAAGAAAGTTCTGAAAGTTAAGATTATTTTAACATCAAGGGAGATAATGAAAACCACATTTTCATCACAGTTATAAGCTTATGTTTTCTTTTTCAATTAAGTGGGCTTAAAAAGTTAACTCCCAAAATATGAGCATGGGAGCTCACAAGGGCTTTGGCAATGTTTAGTTAGCCGGTTGGGGGAGGGGGATTGTTAATGAAGTCTCGCACTAATGTGACCTTATTTTAGCATTTTAATTCAACAGGAATACTATAAACCAAAAGGGAATGTATGTCCCCAAAGCATCTTAGAATCAAAATGTCAACATAAAGAGTCATCTTTTGAATTTGGTTCAAAAATCTTTGATATGATCATATACAGTGTGATCAAGGAGTGACGGGAATGTTTCTGAAATCCTTCCCCAGTGGTTTGTCTAAATAGTTTCCATTTCTTGTATCTTTCTCTTGGCTAGGTGACTGGAGCTCCTGGAGCACTGCTAGGAAAAACAGAAAAACAGACTTCTGCCTTGAGTGTCCTGCATGCCACTCCCTGGGCAGGACCAGGGTAGTGATGAGATAACAGGTGGATGAGAAGACACTGCGAAATAACTGGAAATCCATTATGGCCACATCCCAATGAGATCCTAGAGTGCTACTTCAGCTTAGCATCGGCAGAAAGCTTTGTGTGCCCTGTGGCAGACACATCTAAAAACAGCAGCAAAGTCACAGTCCTGAAATAGCCCAGCAGCCAGCCAAGTGGACTTCCCAGAGTCATTTAAGGAGTACTTAGTGCCCACTCGTGTAGTCATCTGGTTTTCATGTCACTCCCATTTACCCTGTAGAACTTAAACTTAACACCACAGGTGAGAGAGGAGAGGTCACAGTGTGTTGATGGTGGATAAGTTTTGATCATTAAACATCGCAGATGACGGTGGAGGTTATCTGAGCTGCGGGTGATGACATTTAGTCACATCTATGAGTGTGGCTTGAAATTTAGATATAACCTACAAGAGAAGAGATAAGAAGTGCTGTGACTGCGTCTCCCTCACTTCTTTGCCTTTGGCCAAAGAAGCAGGACTCTTTTCTTTAACCTAAGTGTAATTCTCTGGAGGTAGTATATGGGACAGTGCCAAGAATTGTGAAAGGTTCCTTAGTGCTGCCCACGGGTTCCGCTTTGCAAGTCTGTGCTGCCCGAAGTCTACCTTCAACATAGACTCTGTTTTCTCTCTTTCGCTGTTGATTTGCTTGTGTATGGAGCTGTCTTTGACTTCAGTATGGATCCTAAGTGCGTGACCCAGGTTAGACGATACTGAAGATGTCCTCTTGTCCACCTGCTTCTCCACGCTGCAATTTCTAATTCTTAGTATGTTTGGTTAGTTTAGCTTAAAACTTTAAAATCTGACTTCACCTTAATATTCCCCTCTTTTAAGTCGATTTTTACTTTCATTCCTGCATTGCTTTTTGTTACAAACCTTTTCACATTTTTAGTGTAAAGTCCTTTAACCCCTTTGAATGGCAGCACGATAGGCAACTAGAGAAAGAGACCTGCCACCCATTGATTTTCTCCCCCCAAATATCCACAACAGTGAGGGCTAGGCCAACCAATGCCAGAATCAAAACCTTCATCTGGACGTTTATTTCCTGGGGGAGTCAGGAACCCAAGTACTTGGGCCATCAACTGCTGCTTCCTAGGTGTGTTAGCAGGAAACTAAATCAAAAACAAGGGCTAGCCAGGACCTGAATCAGGCCTGTTGCTACAGAAGGAAATGTTTGAAACCCTGCTGAACCTACTGTGGCTAAGATGCTTGCCCCTTCTTTGCAGTTTAGGGTTGTGGAATACATTGCTAGCATTTTGTCCTCCATCTTAAATTTTATTCAGGCTCCCTATATTATATTCCCTCTAATATATTTTATTTTTCTAGTTATATTTTTTCATGGCTCTGCAATTCATTCCTTTTACTCTTATAGCTTTTCTCTAGCACTTTGCCTTATTATTCGATCTTTTTTGTCAATGAATGACTTGATTGAAAAATAAAAAAAAAAAACATGAATCAACATTTAAAGCAAGGCTTCCATGGACAAAATCACACACTGACAAAATTCAAAGGGCAATTGAACGGAGGTGATATTGTTTTCGGGTCAAATGAATGTGTTTTGCTATGCATATCACATGTCTGCAGTTCAAAATGATGGCTTTGGGCTATGATTCAGACTTTTGGATGAATACTGCTTTCAGGACATCCACGTAGAATCTCAGCTTGGCTTTTGAAGAAAACCCCAGACCTGGTCATGGACTGACTTCAATTTGCTCTCACTCTAAACAGAAGAGCCATGTTATACTTGCTGAAGTTTCCAAAATGGCAGCCTAAGAATGCAAATATATAGATCTTTTTTTTTACACTTTATTATTATTGCTATCATTTTATGATACAGTTCCATATCCCTTTGTCCCCTCCCCAATTCCCTCCCCCATTTAGTTCCTTTATATCATTGCGAATATAGAGATCTTTCTTATAAAGAACCTCACTTTTTATTTAATTTTTAACAAAACATTTGTTTATTGTTACTGAAAAGTCAGATACACAGAGAAGAGGAAAGAATAAAATGTAAAGGCATAATAGTAAATTAATGAGATAATTTACCTGGAAGCTACAATATGATTTCAATCCAAGATTTAGGACTCAGTATTCTGAAATAACAATTTACATGCAGAGGGAAATAACTGTTTCCTTGAGGTCATTAAATACATAATTTAAAAAATGAAAAAGTTGGGCCCGGCGGCGTGGCCTAGTGGCTAAAGTCCTCGCCTTGAATGCACCAAGATCCCATATGGGCGCTGGTTCTAATCCCGGCAGCTCCACTTCCCATCAGCTCTCTGCTTGTGGCCTGGGAAAGAGTCGAGGACGGCCCAAAGCTTTGGGACCCTGCACCCGTGTGGGAGACCCAGAAGAGGTTCCAGGTTCCTGGCATCGGATTGGCGCAGCACCGGCCCATTGTGGCTCACTTGGGGAGTGAAAACATCGGATGGAAGATCTTCCTCTCTGTCTCTCCTCCTCTCTGTATATCCGGCTTTCCAATAATAATAAAATTTTTTTTTAAAAAAATGAAAAAGTTTCACAAGTAGGAGAAAACAAGTAATGTTTGTCTTTCTTGGTCTGACTTATTTCACTTAGCGTAATGATCCCTAGTTGCATCTATTTTGTTACATTTCCAGCATTTCATTCTTTATTTTTTTTTGGCTAAAGAATATTCTATGGTGTATATATATATATATATCCTATATTTTTTTAATCCTCACATCCGTTTATGAACATGTAGGGTGGTTCCATTTTTCTGCTATGTAGACTATAAACTGTGCAGATGTTCTACCATTTGGTAAGTTTTGGTGAATATTGCTTCTCTGAATCGTACGATATACAGGACAACGCATCATTCCTCCACGTATGGTCGTGTTATCCATCCCTCATTTTGTGGTATGAATATCTCTGTTTTCAAGAAGAATAAGTACATATGTGTTTGTTCGCAATGTCCAAGTTTGAAATGAATGTTGCCAACATGTTAACAATTATTAACTTTTCTTGAGGATACAGCTGTTTTTTGTCACTTGAAAAAAACACAACATATATATGTATATAAAAAACGCAACATATATATGTGTATCAAAACATCACATTGAAATCCGAAAATATGTAGAATCTTCATAAATCAGTTAAACTTGCAAGCAACTAGAAATTATCAAAGGCATATTTTTATGTCAGTGTATACGTAATTTACTGTGCATGATGGTCCTCACAATAGCTCAAGGAAATATATTGGAAAATTTGAAAATGTAGAAAAAACTCAAGCTCATGTAGTTTCTTAGGAATCTAAGATTAAACGGTTTTATTGATGTTAAGGTTGATTTCTTTGAAAGGCAGAGATATCTACAGTGTGGCAGAGACAGAGTGAGAGACTGTCTGTCCATCATTTCATTTCCCAAGTGGTTACCAATGAGGGGGCTGCTCTGCCATCCCTGTCTCTTACAGGACTGACAGCGGCCAAACACTTGGGCCTTACTCCTCTGTTTTCCTGGTTGCAGCGGTAGGGAGCTAGATCAGAAGCAGAGCAGCCAGGATGTGTTAAGCAGTGTAGCTTAACCCTTCTTCACAATGCTCCCCTCATAAAAACCAAAAAACAATACAATTATTATAAAAAGTAAAAAGTAATTTACTATGGACTTAACATTAACTTCGGGGGAAGAAGTGGTATTCAATTGTAAACTGCAAGGGTAGGTGTAGAATGGAGGAGGCTAGGTCTCTATCATGTGTGAATTGTGTCTGGGTGTTGATAAGGCTTGGCTGGGCTGAAACACCCAATAGTTAAAACCAAATTGGGTGAAGACCAGTTAGGAAAGGCCACTGTTGCTGCTAAGACAGGAGGTAGACTAAGTAGGGCTGGTCCATTGACCAACCGATGGGTGTTAGATCTGGCATTGTGAGAGATGGAGGAGCTTGGCGAACTCCTCTGTCAGGACACAGCTCCTGCAGGTAAGTGCAAGAACCATGATAGGGAGTAGCCCAGTCCAGGCCAGGGGACGGTAACCACCAGCATACAGTTTGCGCATGTCAGGGATAAACCAGGTTGGGCCAGTTCATGTCTCCTGCTGGAGAATCTGACCACCATAGAGCATGAGTCAAGCTGGACTGGGCTACAACACACGCCAGTACACATGGTGACTTGCACCGGTTCCAGCTTGGCTGGGCTAGTAGCCCCCATCACCTGAGCTGGAATTGGGGGTTGGACTGGTCCTGGTCAGGCTACAGCACCAATTGGCAAATGCTGAGGTGAGGCAAGCCTGGCCACACTGGGCCACAGCACCCAACCAGCACACATAAGACACGGGGGGAAGGGGGAATCCCAGTAGTGGGGCTGCGTTGGGTTCCCCTGCTGGACTAACACTCCCACTAGTGAGTGTGAGAGTTTGGATGGGGGCACACCAGGCTGGGCAGGGCTTCAACACCTGTTGGCGTGCATGTAAGCTGGATCAGGGAAAGCCAGGTTGGGATGACTGATTCTTCTGGTGCATGTATAAGCCAGAGTGGGTGTGGCCTGGTTGGGCTTTACCACAGCATGAGCTGGTAGATGCTGGCACAGGGGTCAAATTAAACTGCAAAACCACCTGGAGAGTGCAAGATTCCAGAGTGGGAATGGGCGAGGGAGGGAAACAGTGGGCACCTCCCTCTCGGGTTGCTACTCTGACTGGTGAGCATGAAAACCAGGACTGGGGCAGGCATGACTAGACAGAGAGTGGAAATCACAGCCACATGTGTGGGCTGTATGGTGGGGCTGATTGCGTCGAAATAGGTTTCAATGCCCATTGACATGTGTGAGAGCTGAATGTGATGTGGACTATGTCAACCAGTGGGTTCAGGAGATATTCCATCATACTTAGAGTGGCAAGATCAGCAGTAATTCAGAACTGTTGAACTATCAAAACCTCTGGAACTTATCCCTCAGGTCATGCCCCACATTAGGTACCCTGTGGTGGTGTCAGGTGGCTGTTCTCCGTTCCAGGGTGCAGAGGTGTTTGGGATGCTGGGTGAGACTTCGCTCCTTATCTTCCCTCTTCCTCCAGATACAGGAAGGAAGAAAAGATAATGTGGAAATGGTGATCTCACCCACCTTGCTATAGACCCTTGGCCCTTTTCGCCCTAATCAACTATTTAAAAATCATCAGAAATTAAAAATTAAGCTAAATTTTAAAATAAAGCAAAAAAAAAGTGAACCAATAAGTTTATATCCAGAAAAGGTGTTTGGTTAAAAGTTGCACACAAGTTGTTATGAACAGGCTGTAACTCAGGGAATATTATTTTTTTCTTTGAGAACTCCGTAGGAGATTAGATTTTAGATTTATTAAATCAGAGAAAAATTGACATGAAAAATGGTATGAAATTTAAAAGATACATTACTTTTGGTGCAAAAATATTGACTTTCATGCTTTTTTCATAATTAGCATTTCCATGAACTTTTTAAAGACTCCTCATATATATTTATACTTACATACAACCAAATTATGTCATATGAAAGAAAGCCAGAAGAAAGATCTGCTTCACTTCTAGCTTCCCACTTATGGCCCAGTGGAGGATGGTCCAAAGCCTTAGATCCTTCCCCATTGTGGGAGACCTAGAAGAAGCTTCTGGCTCTTGGCTTTGGACTGGCTCAGCAATGCCATGGAAGCTGTCTGGCGAGTGAGCCAACAGATGGACTATCTTTCTTCTGGCTTTCCTTCTCTATGGATATATGCCTTTCCATTAAAAATAAATAAATAAATATTTTTTTAGAAATAAAAATGGCTTTTTAGTTTAGATTAAGGTTATTACTTTTTATGACAGGGCCAAAAAACGGATTCATAGACCAAAAAAAAGCAGACATAGTCCTGTGTCTATTCATGTCAATTAGATTTCCATGGGTTGGAAAATCTGTCTGTGCAGTTGGGAGCTACCTATCTGTCTGTAAAACCACTTGCAAATTTCAGACAGCAGCTGGTTAATAAGTCAGTTCCAGAGATGCTGTTGGATGTGGCCAGCTGCTCCCCGGAAATGCATACCTTAGCAGTATTAGGTGATAAGTTTTTTCAACTAAGCCATATGCCAACCCACTGCTTTTCCAAGACATGATGCCCTGTAGGTAATGAAGATTCCTATAGATAGTTCATATATGGATCTGATATAAATTAATATTATTACTTTTCAAAGATAGATTTTCTAGATGTTAGGAATTTTTTATTTTGTAATTTCCTTCTTCCTACTTTTTGATAACATATTTATAGCTAATAGTTTTATAACATCAGGGAGACTGGTAACAGTGAACATGAAAACACAGTATCAGATTCCTAACAATTCATAAAAATGACTATTGAGCACTATTCAGTATTTTTAGTGTGTCGGGCATTATAATAAACATGACAGTGTGCATTGGACAACATCTTTTTAAATCCTTAAACCTTATAAGCCTAAGCTGAAGGTATTAAAATTTGGCAAAATGTAGTAAGCTGTCCCAATAACATAATTGCCATTGATTTCCCATGCCTCATGCTTAAAAATTCATATATGTGGTCAGAGTGAAGGTAAAAAGGGAGACCCCAACTGAGCATCTGAATTTACAGTTGTTTTATCCAAAAATCACATTTCCTGTTCATGGCATCTCTCTCGCACTCTGGCCAACAGATGGCATGTTGGACCTCATATCGTTTTTACGTGTCCAATGCGTTTTTCTGTACAATTGAGAAACTAATAAAACTTTCAAAAGCGATACTCATTCACCTTCTGAAACTAGTTAGGAACATGTTAAGTAAACGTAGGGAATATATAAGTCTTAATCACTCAAGCAGCTTGAAATGTATAGAAAAGTTATAGCCTTGTGATCAATTAGCATTGGTATGAATATGCAAAAATAAGAGAAAGCTGGATTGACTTCTTAAACCCTTAACTATCCTTGAAGACTTTCCTGATTTTTTGAACTGAGTGTTGAAAGACAAATAAGAGATGTTCAATTACATTCTTCATGGCGCATTAAACAATACAGATCCTGTGGTCTCCATGGCTCAGGAAGCAGATCTTACCAAGTGCTAACAGAAGCAGTGAAATGACTATACCTAAAAAAAAACACATACCGCTGGACATTTCTTTTTCCTCGGACTTTAAAATCTCCCAAGAGGGTAAAACATGAACTCGCTTCATGAATATGTAATGAGAGTTTGATGATGGTGAATGAAGAAGTATCAAAAAGAAGGAAGTATGGCAACTACTGGCTTGAAGTATCAGGCTCCTCATCATCTTCCTTTCACCCAGCTCAGTTTCTTTGCTGAATGACATACTGTCATGGCAGTTCCATCATTCTGAAGTTCTCAGATCATGTGGTAAGGATCATCCTCTTCTGTCCTGTCCCCCATCCTTCACTGCTTTTCGGTTCTTGGCGACAGCATTCATCAGAACACCAAACGAAGACTCGTTCATCACTCTGGAAATTCTTGGAAATACTATGTTGAGGGAGATCCCTAAAGTATCTTTCAGCTATTGTTTCTGGACACACAAAATTATAGAAAAGAGCAAACTCAAAAGGACAAGGTTTTTTTAGCTCTGCTTGATTTCAGGGCCTATGAAACCACAGATGGAAGTTCACAGATAGGAGCTTCTTTGTTGATACAAAGAAACCACTGGAGGAAGAGACAGTTTAGAATGCAGCAGCATTTCCAGAAGTATAGCTATGGAAGCTCGGTGCTGTGCCGAGTTGTTTGGGCGTTGTCCTGCAACTGGAGCCCAATCTTGCAAACTTGAATCAGTACATTGTTTGGAAATATGCAGAGATTCAAGACTGGGAAAGGTTTCTTCCAGAAGTCCTCCTCTGTAATGTTTATACTTCCTTTGATGATGGACTACAGGGCAAAAGAAAAGGAGAAGGCCAAGAGATTCATCGTCCCACTTCTGTACCCTAAGCACACCTATTGGAGTTCATCCTTAGCCCTTATAAGCAGTCTGTGATTGTGGTTATAGATGGTTGGCATGTTGGGAAGGAATCATCCTTGCCTGAAATAGGTTAACGTGACCCTAAGCGGGTGGTCCTGTCACTGGTTTCCAGGGATGGAAGCTTGAGAGCCAGTTTAGTAAATTACTTTCAAGGAGTACTACTGAATTTTATTTCCTAAGTATGGATGCACTTGCTATGTTCCAGGCAAAGGGAGGTTTGGAGGGAGGGAGGGAGACACACACACACACACACACACACACACACACACACATTCTTCTTGCCCTCTTGGAGTTTGTTGAGCAAACGTGTAAATGAAGCTAACAATGAATTATGTGGTGATGCATATTGTAAGTACAGAGAGTGATAGAAGAATTCCAGAAGAAAAAGATCCATATAAGTAGATTATGGGACCAACAAAGGCTCTGTTGTGCACTTTAAGGCTGAGTTAAGTGCACCGAAATGTATGGCAATAAAAATAATTCAGTGATGAAGGTAAGATAGCATGCTTGAAATCTGATAGCTGAAAGAAATGAAGCTTGTTTGAGGCACTGAGAAAAGAGCAGGGTGACCGTTGTGCTGAGAGCTACACCTGAGGCCAGGGAAATTCGGAGGAGAGCTATGTATTACATGGATGACAGTGTCTTATAAGAACACACATCTGTGGGCTCTGGTACCTGATATCGAAGAACCCAACACATGTGAACCACCCGGACAGGGAAGTGTGGGCTGTCTGCTAATGCCAAAGGCTGTCGATGGGATTGAAAGCAAATCTGATAAAGGCAGGGGTTCCGTGGGGGGGGGGGGGTGGTTTTCAGGTGACCAACCTCCAGGTCTTGGAGTGGTGGTCATAGGTGGAAGGAACACCTGCTTGCATAAACCTGGGATCCAGACACGCCTCAGGTTGGCTAGCCCCCAAGTGGAGCCTTTGGCCATTGTCACTGAGGTCTCTAGGGGCACTCTTCTAGCCTGGAAGGCCCTGAGCTCAGCCCAGGCCTCATCTTTCCCTTTTGCATGTAAAGAACAAAAGGAAGGAAGGAAGGAAGGGAGGGAGGGAGGGAGGGAGGGAGGGAGGAAGGAAGGAAGGAAGGAAGGAAGGAAGGAAGGAAGGAAGGAAGGAAGGAAGGAAGGAGAGAGAAAAGGAAGGTTGTATTTCACCAGTTCTCAAAAGGGAATAATTACAACATGAACAATGGAAAAGCTAGCCAGTCTTTGGCAGGCCCTTTGCATAATCAACCAAGAATCTCTGGTCTCAGCTATCTGGCTCTTTGCTCTAAATGAGCACTTACCTTTTATTGCAGAAACAGGCAACTAGTGGATTATCTGGAAATCCAATCAATGTTTCCAGAGAGTTCTTCATCTTTAAGGAAACATTACTTAAAACGGAATGGATTCCTATACAACAAAAAGACAGAAGTGATGTCACATGAATGGAAAAAGACATGAAATTGCGTTGTTTATTTGGTTTTTTTGATACTGTCCAATTTTTAACCCATATTTTTTTCAACAAAATGACATTTTTCTTGAGTTACGACCAACCTTCCTCTGAGTTCAAAATAGCAGCTTCTTTCTAATTTTCTTTCTTTTTTAAAGGGACATTTCCCCCTCTTTTAATAGAATAGTAATAATTTTTAAAAGGATAGTTTTCTGACTTTCTAAAAGAGAGAGTTGAATCTTGCTTATTGTAGTACAAGTAAAAAACTATTAACAAAATCACTCCATTAAGATGACTGGACAATTTCCAGAAGAACAAGGGAATTTAATTCTACACCATGTTTTTACCTGTATAACATTTTATTTTAAGGCTCTCAGAAGCACTTTTTTCTAACCTGAGTCACTCCATAGCAGAGCAGGAAATGAAAGCAGTAAATGGGCTGTGATTATGGCTGACATTCTGAAGAGCCGACATCGGAGCTCCAGCCTCTGCTTCAGTTCTGAGCCAAGGAGACCAAGGGCTGAAATGCCAGCCTCGTCCCTCCATTTCTACTTCAGTTCTCAAAGTTGTGGAGCAAGGGCTGAAGTCATCATTTTGCACGAAGAGCTTTCTACTGACCTGGTTTTTGAATTCCAGGCAAATGATTTTCTTGTATGAATATCACTTTCCTAATCTGTCAGTTGGAAATGCCATCTACCATCTCATGGGCTGTGAACAGTAGTGGATAAATTAACAAGGGTGACATGCGTGGCTTGCTGGAGACACTCACGTGATGAAGTCAAGATTAACATGAGGGTTTCCTCGGTAGGATTAGCAATGTGTTCATGCCCATCTGCCCCAAATTCATTCAGTAAATACCTTTTCTGTTTTCCTAATTGCCTTCTCCCAAATTTCACCATGGGCTTTAGAAACATCACAGGGATGAGCCTCATTCAAGGAGTTCAGCTATACAAAATAAGTCTTTACTTTATCTTGGACTCACTTGATTCAGATTTTGAGATATGTTTTGTTCAGGGAAGGCAGAAATTTGATCCCTCATAATCTGAGATTCTCTCCTCACTCTTTCTCTTCTCCCTTTCCTGGGATTCTGAGTAAATATGGGAAGCATGCAAATATCCAAACCTGGGGAAGAGGGATATTTGTCCTTTAATGTGGAAGGAGTAGCTGTGAAGCCATGCTCTGGTCCAGTCCTGATCTTCCATCATCCCCAGTTCCCGGGGAGGTCATGGTTCTAGCCATTGATCATGTTGACCCTCTCCCCTAGAGGCATGTGGGACAACGCATGGGACTTAGAGAGCATGCTTTCTCTCCAGCTTCTATCAGTTGTTTGGTGTGTACTCTGAGTCACTAAGTATTCCTATGCTCTCTCTTGGCCTGAAATATTTCAAAAAACAAAAACTTGCGACTTTTTTCTGCCCTCCCACCAGTCATGTTGCCCTGTAGGCAGCAGAGAACACAAAGTCAGTGATCCATCTGGTGATAGAAAAGGAAGCAGGAATGGAAAGACGAAGGTCAGGATTTCACACGGACTCCCTCTGCTTCTCCAGTTTACACATGTGTCATGGAAGTAAACTCTATCACCCCGGAGCATGCTGAGGTTGTATAGGGAACGTCAAATGTCGTACAGAATTTGCCAAAGTCAGCAGAAAGACATTTTAGAAGGGCAACTTTCGTGTTTTTCTGGCAATGAACCATGACTGTATATACTGGGTTAATGAATTTTAAAATCTTCCATTAGGAATACAAGAACACTGTTTCCACACACTAGCAAGGTTAAGTCTTGAAACAGACACACCTAACTCAAAGAACACACCAGGTACAAACACTGCACATACCTCAAAAATACAGACTCATTCTCCCTGGTGTCTGTGCTTTAACTCACGACCTGACAGCATACTTTGAGTTTCATAAGACAGTTTTCTGGGCCTAATGATTCTACAGATTTTTCCAGGAGGGAAAAAATAACAGTCTGCCTTCACTCCCCATTGTCCATTTTTATGGCTTTTTATACCCTATTTAACTCTATGCATTCACAGTGGCTGAAGAACAGTAGTTCAAACTTTGGTCTGCAGAAGGACAAAAGGAATGGGAAACAGTATTTACCTACTAGGCTGAAGCAGACCTTGGTAGCCATCTGGTGTGCCATGTTGTGGGGTAATTAACATGCATCCACACTTCTATTTGGTTTCCTTTTTGAAGTGCATTTGAAAATGTGTGCTAACAGACTGCCTGTAACACAAAGGAGCCAATGTAAAAAAAAAATGGTTATATCCATTCCCTTTCAAAAAGAAAAACAATGAAAAAAATCAAACCCTAACTTTGTTTTGCCACCAAAGGCAGAAGCTTCCCTGAGAGCTGCCAAAGATTCTTGCTCACAGACGGAATTGCTTGTTCTCTGTAGTTACTGCATTTGGTGAGTCATGTTGGAGGTTCAGTGCCCACTCCCTGCCTGTCCATCAGCTTTGTCCTCCTGAGCCTAGGGGAAACATTTACATGATCAAATGTTCATGGCCATGGCAGTGCAGCTGCATACATGCTCTGAACTGAATCTGGGATTGGTTTTCAGTCCTTAACGGCTTGAGTTTGTTTTCACCATGACTTCATCATAACTATAAATTCAAGCGAGTCAACCTATCAGAAGGAAGCTCTGTGTGTCTGTGTGCTGGCAATATATATCCAATGTAACCTATAGGGGGAAGACGTTCTTCTTCTTGGCAAAAGCCTTGCAGGAGAAATCAACAAATAGGCCACATAAACAAGTCTAAACAATTTCTTGCTGGAAGACTTTACAGTGCAATTGCTTCATCCAGAAAATATCTGGATGCATTTTAAGTCAACCCAAATGAGTAGATGAGAAAACTCAGGCTGTCATGGTGAATTGAAGTAAAACTGTTTACCACGTCAATAAAAACAAATGACTGATAGAAAAATAGCTGAGGGGAAGTGTAGGAATTAAATAAAATTTCATTGCAGAACATTAATCTCACGCTATGAGCCTTGAAAACTAAACTGGTGGCTTGGTATTTAGCATTTGCTTTTTTAAAGTATAGAAAGATCAGCCTGATTGCACACTTTTCTCATGTAAGAGTGGATGCCATTTTAGACATTACAAAGGGTTGTGTATACTAGAACAGAAATATTCCGAAGGCATTATTACTGCCCAGTTCCATGACGGATGTTCATAATCGCTATAAGGCTTATTTGTATTCACTTGTCCAGTTGTCCCTTACACTTAAATTGAATCTAAATTCATCTAACGCCTTCTCCCTCTTTTTTCCTTCTTGAATGGTTGTATGCATGCTGTGAATCTGCTACTGCGACTGGCTCTTGGGGCACTAAGATGCAGGAGACACCAAGGGCAAAACTTGATTATAGCTCACCTGAGAAGAGGTCAAGCAGAGCCAGGGCCATTTGGCTACAGATAGGGAAGAGCTATAGGATACATGGGGGAGTTTGGTGTGTAGGGGGAAATGTTACCCAGACCCTCAACGGATGATTGCTGTGAGCAATCCAAGTGAACGAAGGTATCACTTTTACATAATTTCTCTCCATAGGTTCCATTTTATCAATACATCCAATTCTAATGACACCAGGGAACAAGCCACACTTGACACTAACGGAGAATAACGCTTCTGTTGTGAGAGCTTATCGTCTCCAGGCAATTCTGAGTTCAAGCTCAAGATGCTTGTAACACACAGCCGTGACAATTTGCTCATCTTTCATGAAGATCATGTCTGGTCCTTCCGATCCTCCCCCAAACTATCTCAATCCCATAGAAATCCACCCTGTTCTTAAAACTACACGGCCAAGGAATTTTAAACCCTTTCTTTCTCCAAAAAGATGAATTATTTTACTCTAAAATAGCAAGCACCCATGATGAGGAAATTTGCTGGTAGAGTTCTAAATCTGTCTCTAATTAATTCTATGCACCTAACATTTAAGATTTATTTTTTATGCCCTTAAAAGACAGAGAAGAGGAGAGAGAGAGAGAGAGAGAGAGAGAGAAAGAGAGAAAGAGAGAGAGAGAGATCTTTCATCTGCTGGCTCACATCCCAAATGACAACAGACAGGGTTGTACCACCTTGAAGCTAGGAGCTTCTCCCTGTGGGTACAGAGCCCAAGCACTTGGGTCATCTTCCACTGCTTTTCCAGACACATTGGTAGGGAAATGGATCAGCAGTGGAAGACCTCAACTGGTACTTTCATGAGCTACTGGCATTACAAGCGATAGTGACTCGACCCTCTATGTACAATGCCGATCCTTGTTCCATCCAATTCATCTTTGCCTGACTTGGTGAAAAGCACAACTGTTTTTGGCTTACTGTGTGATACAAGGCATGCTGTTTTTATTCACATTAAAGTGGGCCAATTACCTTTCTATCATGGCATTATTAAATATTCATTTGTGTATATGCATGCACAAATGGGCCTTCTACATATATGTCTACATGTATATGTTTTGTTTTGTAACTCATTCGTTCATTTGAAATCAACAGCAGAGAAGAGACTGGAACAAAATCAGAACCGGAACTCAGCCCAAGGCACTCGAGCATCAGCTATGAACATCCTCAGTGGTACCCTAATCATGGTGCCACATGCCCATCCCTGAACTGAGAATAGTACACTGAGACTCATCCTTGAAAGTGCATGAAGCCTTTCTTGCTTTGTTGGCCATGGCTGTGGGGAGACCTGGGTCGCAGCGTTCTCTGCTCTCCCTTGAACAAGGCTACCTTCTTTCCCTCCAGTCCAGAAATCCTGGAACTGTTGGGCATTCACAGTTCAGAAATCACAATTAAGACATCCTTAGATTTCATCTAACCTAAGTTCCTGCTATCATCAAAAAGCTTTATGATGTGCCTGAGGTCATCCAGTTGATTAATGGCAGAGCTGGCTTAAACCAGGTGTGTGTGTGTGTGTGTGTGTGTGTGTGTGTGTGTATTTATTCCTAAAACTTAATTCTTCAATGAATGTACCATTGAGAATCACTGGTCTGTAATTTCTAATGTGTCTTTCTTATGCCAATTAGTTCTGTTAGCAATAGATGAGTAATACCATGCAAGTTACATTTCTATGGATAGATATATGTACCTGTGTGTTTTATTATGTTAGGGTTTTGGGTGGGCTTTGTGGCCCAGTAGCTACCCACCATTTGGAATGCCTCATCCCATATTGGAGGGCCTGGAACTGAGTCCCATCACAGCTCCTTGTCCAGTTTCCAGCTAATTCTC
Organism: Ochotona princeps; assembly: GCF_030435755.1. NCBI lineage: Eukaryota > Metazoa > Chordata > Mammalia > Lagomorpha > Ochotonidae > Ochotona > Ochotona princeps. Next base: position 24,674,606 of record NC_080859.1, on the reverse strand, counting down.
TTCCTGCAAGCCAGCAGACAACACCTCAGGTATATAGATTCTTCCCCACCCCCTACCCTACCTGTCCTCGGAAAGCTTGATTGAGTTCCAAGCTCCAGGCTTAAGCTGATCCAACCCCCTCCACTGCAAGCTGATGAATGCATGTGCTCTCCTCTGCCTTTCAAAAGAAAGATAATCAATTAACCGAAACTTAAAGCATCGGGGTCCGTGCTGTGGCACACTGGGTTAAGCTGCTGCCTGCTTCTTTAGCATCCTACGTGAGTGCCAGTTTCAGTCCTGGTTAGTCCACTTCTGATCCAGCTCCCCACGAATGTATGTGGGGAAGTAGTAGAAGGCCCACTGGCTGGGATCCAAGCTACTCATTGGGAGATTCATGAGGAGTGCTTAGTTCCTGGCTGTGTCCCAGCCCAGCTCCTATTATTGCATCAATTTGAGTATAAACCAGCAGAGACGATCTCTGACTCCCCCTTCCCCATCACTCCTGACCCCCTCTTTCAAATAAACAAAACGAGCTTAAAAATTGAATAGTATGGAGTTAAAAACCCTCATTTCACAAACTTGAGTTTTGAAAACATCTGTCCTTAATAAAAAGCAGTATCAGCTAACCCACAACAGGCATAATCTAATCAAGAAAACCAGCATGTGTGTTCATTGCTTAAACATTTTTATTATAAAATGTGATGTGGAAAATTAAATAAGTCTCAAGATACATTTTAACATTTGTCATTGAAGTGAACATTCTCTTTTAACAGTTTTATTTATTTTATTGGAAAAACAGATTTCACACAGGAGGGGCAGAGAAAAAGCTCTTCCATCCACTGTTTCACTCCTCAAATATCCACAACAGCTGAAACTGAGCTGATCCAAAGCCAGCACCAGGAGCTTCTTCCAGGTCTCACACATATGTAGAAGGGTTCCCAGGCTTTGGGTCACGTTGTGTTGCTTTCCCAGGCCATAAGCAGGAAGCTGGATGGGAAGTGGAGCAGCTGAAACATGGTCTGGTGCCGCTATGGGAGGCAGGCATTTGCAGACTGAGGGTTAGCCATTGAGCCATCCCGCCAGCCCTCAAAGCAAACATTCTAATAAACATAACAAATCATGAGCTAAATCATTGCTGCAACTATGGAATTTCTACTTCATTTTCACCAGTTTTCACTATCCACTCATATCATTATATCACTATTATCTGACTGGTTTTCCTCAGTAGTTTTTACAACTATATATGCATTCTTATAGACAAATTACCTCTGCCTGTGTAAATGTATACGTGTATTTGTGGTTCATTCAAATCAATCTGAAGGCACTTTTTAAAATTACTTATTTAAAAATCATAGTTACAGAAAGAGAGAGACAGATTTTGCATCTGTTGGTTCACTGTTCGGATGGCCACAATGTCTGGAGCTGTGCCAAGGCAATGCCAGGTGCCAGGAGTTTCTTCTGGGCATCCCACAGGAGCAGCAGGGGAACTACTTGGGACATCTGCTGCTTTCCCCAGACTATTAGAAGGCAATTGGATCTAAAATGGAGTAAGTGGGACTCAAGCTAGTGCCCATATAGGATGCTGGCATTGCAGATGGCAGCTTTACCCACATGCTACTATGTCAGCCCCTGGAAGACACTTCTATAATTAAATTTCAAATGGGTTAAATAACTCAAAGAAAGATACAAAATAGAAAGAATACAAAAGAAATATGGACATGCACACCATAAAAATAAGTATCATTTATATTCTGAAAATAATACTTTTTGATTACTTTATGTTTCAAATAACTGAGATTTTTCTTTTTGTTCTATAAATGATGCTTCTCAATTACTAGATATTTTATTGTTGATGTGATTAAACTGACCAATCCTATATTCTGCTAAAATTTTATCTTTTTATAACATAAATTTACAGGAGCAAATAAGCTTGGATTAAACAGATAATTATCCAACTTCACAGGGGTATCTACAAAAAACTTCTGTTTAATATCGTATTTAATTACAAAAGTTTGAGTACATCCCTCGTAAGATTAGGAACAGGACAAGGACTTTGTTTCTTTCTGTTCTCTTCCGTAGTGTATGGGGGTTTTAGTCTAAGTAAGTTAAGACAAAAAATCCAAATTTGTAAGGAAGAAACAAATGCATCTTCACTCAAAAAAAATTGATCTCATAGAACAACTATGAGTAAACCAAGAAGCAAAAAGACAAAAGAAAACAAACCCCTAATAGAACCAATAATTCAGTTCAGCAAACACACAAAATTAATATATAAAAATAATATTTCTATAGACTTTCAAGGAGTCCTGAAATGAGGGAAAAAGTCATAAGATTCTTGAAAAGATATTTAACAAGAGAAATACTCAAGGTTTATAGAAATACAAAACTTCTGGGAGAGCAATTTTTAAGAAGATACAAGAACATAGAACAGCAGGCCACATTTTTGGATTAAAAATCATAATATTTAATATAACAACATTTCCTCAAAAAAGCTTGGCATAAAATGTAATTTTTGTTAAAATTCAATTGCTATTTATCAGTAATGGATAAGTTCATCATGAAACTTACATGGAATTTTCAGGAAGCCAGAATGGTCAAAATAATTTCGAAACACAAGAAAATAAATGTGGTACACACTCATACACACATACACTAAATAGAATGCTATTAGTCTTTAAAATGAAATCCTATGTTTTACAGCAAAATGGATGCAACTGGAGACTATTATGCTTAATGAAATAAACCATCCCCCAAAGATAAATACTACATGTTTTCACTGATGTAGAATAGCTAATATTTGAAGTGTTGTGTATGTCGTGAAACTGAATTTTGAGACGTGATTGTGGTTGGAGCCTTCATCCATACTCCTGGAGAGTGAGGGTCTTCTTACTCCTTGCTGCATCCTGTGATTATAAAGTAAATAGATGGTATGTGACTCAATTTTTTAAAATAGGAAGGAAGAAAGGAAGGAAGGGAGAGGGTGAGAATTATTATTTTGTGCTTAAAATGGTATAGAGAACACACACATTACTATGGACTCTACTAGGGAGATTAACACACTGGAAACCAACAGATGCGCATAGCATGTGTCTTTATTCCCGAATTATAGTCAGGAGTTCATCATTATTTTAATTATATTTTTATCTTGCTTTGTTTTCTTCTTTTTCCTACCTTTTTCATGGCTTGACACATATATATGTCAGAAAATTAAGCATTTCATAATGATAATCTGGGAGCAATTAATAAGAGGAGATATGCAGAGAAAGGGGGCGGAAGCTGGGGTGATCACCTATGTATGCAAATCTGTGTCAGAAGAAAAACCAATAAATAATTACATACTCAGAAGTAT